>NW_027210733.1:0-600000 GCF_029030835.1 Brachyistius frenatus
CATAGCTGAACCAAAACAAACCTTATGAAATAAAATAAAACATCATTAAATTAAGCACCCAAATACCATCCAAAACACAACAGAGTAAAAATGAGTCAGTTTGGATTGTTTTTACAAAACTACAAGGAACAAAGAGGACCATCGGCTTTAAACTAAACTAACAGCAATTTGAGTTATCCACCCAGAAAATCCCACTGGGCTAGCAAATGTGGCTACAAAACCCTTCGTAAACATTGTAGAGACACATACTATGAACAAAAATGCATTGAATCCTGATCTAAAGATGAAGCCTGTGTAGTTATGTTTAAACTCATTTTGTGATATCTGTCTAAAATAAACAATGGACTTACAACTTGAGAAAAAAAGTAAGCAGAGTTTCTGTCCAAAAATCTAAGTGTCAGCAGGTTTCAGTCCCAGGCCTATCTGTCTATGAAGAGATGTAAAAAGAGCTGCAAAAACCTGCCCACATAAGAAAAAATAGAAACATTAGGAGCATTTATTCCAAGGATCAAATGTGCTACAGCAGTGACCTACACCTGGTATTAGCCTGACCCAAGGCCATGGCTCTGTATTTTGATAGTAAGAGTGTAAGAAATGAAATAAAGGTTACATGTTGTGGTTTAAGTTCCCTGAATAGAGTTGGAGGATTGTCACGCTGCTGCTCAGTAGATAGAGTCATTATCTTGGTTATAAAGGTCACAACTGTAGCTAACAGTAATAATAGGCTCTGTATACTAAATAAAGTGCAACAGAACCCATTAGAGTATTTCAACTGCTGTCGTACAATTAGGGTTAGACATATAAACAAAAACTTTACTAAACTCTTAACATATTTTCTTATTTAAATGTGAATTTATTAATTCAGCCATTTTACAAACAAAAATGCAGCTTGTTAGTAGCAGATAAGGGCAATCCAGGAGGCTAAGGAAAGATCTGGTCATTTAAAAAAAACATTAAAGGGAAACAAAAACATATTTACCGTGGCTCCATGTGTTTTTATTTTTAATAACTGTTGACTTTCAGGACTTCTGATTTGTAGTTCCGAAAAAATTCAAAAAAGAAATAAAAGAAAGAAAATAACTAAACAGAAATAGAACTAAAATCGGACTTATACATGTTATGGTCAACAGTAATGTTCCTTCAAATGACGTGTTTTCCTCCTTATTTGTCATTGTGACACTTCTTGTGCACGTGGTTGTCTATCAATCAACACAAATGAGACTGCCCCTGGTTCCTTATTGCAAAAGACTGAGTGCTTCGCAATCATTCTCTTTGCCTGACTTGACAAGTAGCCTAGTATTTCATATTAGAGTATGGTGTGGCAAATTAGTACTCGTCACCAGGCAAATCAAATGCAGCTGAATCTTTGGCAGTGACAGGAAAAGCTTGTCAACTCTGCCAGACAGACTAGAGGGAAGCCAGCCATCATTTCCAGATTATCTTTACCTTTTGAAGTGAATTTAGAGGGTACAATATTATCTTCTCTGCAAAGACAGTATAAGGTACAGTATATTTATGCAGCAAATGGTGCCAAATTGCTAAAGTCAAGGCAAGTTAGTTAACAACAGAGCCTCTAATCATGACTTTGAAAATCAGACCATGTTGGACAAAAGTGTGTCAGTATTCCACACACAGAAGTGGAGCGGTGAAACATTTGACTGGAGCTCAAACTATAATGGCTCAATCTTACACCTGGCACAAAGTGACACAGAGCGTATCCCAAGCGTCTTCACTAGTTTCAGTCCGATGCAGTTGTTATTTTCAAGCCCAGTGCCCACTTTGTTTAAATAGCAAATGTACTTGTGTCCTTCTGAGCGATAGTGGGTGTGTTGGAATGTCAGATTACTGCACGCTGATTGGCTAAAAACCCACTTATGATTAATGAAGGAACTAAGTAATGCCCCACTGAACCATGCGTCTTACTTTGCACTCCACCAGTAAACTAGAAAAAAGTTGATTTGAACACACCCTGGATTCACATATGACAGGCAGACTGCACACCTAAATAGTTAAATTACAGCCCCAGTATTTCACTTTTGTACCATATCCACACTTGTTGTGTGCCTTTAAATGACCTTAAAAACATATTTTAGCTATTTATGGTGTCATTCAGTCAGCAGTTGTGGCAACAGTTTCCATCTGATGTCCAGCTGAGCCAACTTCCTATTGTTAACACAGAGCTGGATGACCCGGACATCTCCATGTAGCCAACTGAAGGTGCCCATTCACAACTATGATCCTCTGTCTAAACAACCAGCCAAGCATCTGCAATGACGAGGAAGTCCTGACACCTTTGGAAAATAACCAAGGTCATACAGCCAGCTGATTTAACTCAATCCTAAAAAGAAGCAGTGAAAAATACATCTTACAAAACAAATAGCGCTTGTATTAAACATAATGCAGATATAACTTATCACATCCTTGCCATTAAACCGACAGGTATGGCAGCATAGACCAGATGCTGGTTGGTTGGCGTTCAACAACTAAATGGGTCCCCAATGTGCAAAGCAGCTGTGTATACAGTGAAAGTATGCAAGATAAGTATTGAATATACATGAAAAATGTGCATTCTTCTGTGTATCATTTAGCCAAAATGTCCATCACATTCAAATACAATCTTCATATGACGTAACTCTCAGCTTCCTTTCACAAATCCCAGATGATAGGTGGAATTTATGCTCAACAGGGTGATACAAACTCAAAGACTCGGTTGTGGCAGGGCCTCTTGTCCTGTTACCTTTTACATTTAGTTGTTGGTATTAGGCTTGAGAAGACGCGTGTGCATCTCTGCATACAGCTGTATGAGACTGACCTGTTCCTCTTCTTTTTTTTAGATCTTATGTTATGTACAGTAAGTGTTAGCTTATGCAACTCTGTGTCATCATTTATACAAGCTACCATTGTCAACATCCTCTGCATGTTTCGTTGTGTCTCTTCTTTTGTTGTCTATTTACATTTCAGCCATTTTTCCTGTCCTGGATGATTTTGTTGTTTTACTCTGTCCAATTACACCGCCATTATAGTATGGCCCATTTTAACAATTTATAACATTTATGGGACTACTTTTTTTAAGTTAAGGTTTTAAAGTAAAACATCAAAAACCATAAGTTTACAAAATAAAGACTCAACTGCCCCATCAATATCATCACAAGATAGTTAAAGGGATGAAATAAAAATGGCAGTGCTTGTTTAATCCCCTTTCTATCAAGGGAGAGGCTGTTCCGAAGGTTTAGAGCACAGATGGCCGACGTGCGGTCCCCTTTGAATTCTAACCCTGTCCTCGGGACAACCACATTCTGGTGAGAAGACCTAAGAGGTTTAACATTTCACAGAAGGACAGAAATTTTAGAAATGCATGCACGGTTTTCCCCCAGTAGATCCTTGCATCTAAATGCACACCTGTATCCTTTTGTCACAAACGCTGCGTTAAATTCTAATGTCTTGAATAGCCCCTTTTGATTTTAACTGTATTTCTCAAATGAAAGAAGCAGAACTGAACAAATTATTTTATACTGTGTAGTGAATTTTTTATTTTTTTTATTTATTTTTTTACAAACAGTTACATTTTTTTAATTATGACTTGTATGTATCTACACAAAGTTTTCTGGCAATGGTGTTGATTCACTGCCAACCACTGTAGCCAACTGTTTAGCAAATAATTAAGGCATTATTGCCAGTAGACAATAAATTAAATCAATATTCAAGATGGCATTTTGTGGAGCTTGTTTATGCTTGTCTGTTGCAATTTTTTTCTCCTTTTTTTCTCTCTCCAAATAAATGGTGTGAGCCGTCCCGTTTGTTGCATTGACAGCTAATTGCCTCGGGGCAGCAGATTCGCTGGTAGAAGGATGGGGAAATCTGAGGGTGTAGTATGAGGTACTTTCTTTTCCACTGCTTATTCATAGCATTTTGGGGAACTACATCACAAGATGGAGTGGGTTTTACATAATTCAAGGGTTTTAAAAATGTTTTACTATTACTATACACATCCCCCCCCCATCACTTGATAGAAACTTACATATGGAGAAATATACAGTAAGTGTGACGTGACTTAAATATACATCAGGGTTCATAAGACCTTTTCTGATGGCTGTAAATGAAACATTGTAAGTATACTTTTTTTGTGTGTGCATAATCTCATGGATTAGTTTATAGATATATGTTCAAAATATTGAATTTATTTATTTATCCTTATTTGTTTTTTTAATCACAAATATTTACATGACATTCTCTAACAAGTGAAATACGACCGCTGTATAAATTCACCAATAACAGTGTCCAGTGATCTCTCAAATTGAATTTCCATAACAATTTAAAACAATTAGCTGTGAAGACTGGTTGATTATTAGGCTCATTCCTCTGTGACAGGCGGCCAGGTTATTTAATCAGTTTCTTCAGATTTTAAAGATCACCTTTCACGGACACAATCAAAATGTGACATTCTTTTGACTCTCTTGAATGTTACCTTTTTCTCCACTTTAAGTATTTCAGTTTTAATATTTACACTTTTAATACAAATTACTGAATGACTGTTCTACCTTACAATAATAGCATGCAAGGAGAGGTTTTAATTTCATACTGATGTTGGCTTTACCAAAGTTATACGGCCACATTGGCTCTCAATAACATTCAGTAAATACATGTTTTATACACTCTCCTATTAGAAGATATTAGATGTTTTATGTGTCTTACTTAATGAAAGTTCAAGCCCAAAACTTTCATGTTAATATTATGTCTTAATTATCTTGAATTATAATAATTCCTTTACAATAGTCAAGAGCAGTAGTGTTGTAGTTACAATAGTTGAAATGACGAGCAGTCCAGCAGCAACTCTTTTATTCCCATTTCATCAAACATGAAAGTCCAACTGGGTATAAGAGAGGCAGCTTTTAAATCCCAGTTCTCATGAGGTGTCAGATTGATCTGTGTGGCAAGAGGGGAATGATCAGGACGAGACACATTTGAGTTGTTGCTTTGGTCAGCCAACCAGGCGAGTGTGTACAATTAAATATTTTACTTTGACATGTATCAACGAAATGTAGTCCCGGGACTGCCGCCCGTCATCCACTACATTCCTCTGCAAGAGAAGCTCTTATAATGAGAAGAAGGATGTAATGTTTTTCTTGTTGTCATTACACTTTGCATGCCAGCTGAATGAACTATGTTACTCCCTGTTTTATTACAGAAATTAGTTATTTAGTCTGGCCTCTGACTATAAGTCTTTTGGAATGACTTAACCGTTAGCTGCTAGCGCCACTGTTTTGGATATGATGCATGCTTGCAGATGCAAAACCCTCCGGTGTGCCAGCAATCACTATACCACTTGAATACCATTTAGAATAACTCTTTGTTATGCAAATACTTTGCCAGATGGCTTAAGATCTTTTAGTATTTGAGTCCTACATGATAGTAATATCAAAACCTATAGGACAGTGCCTGAATGAATGATCAGTCAAAAGGCTTTTTTTGCGATGGTGGAAAAAGTTGACCTCTTTTTGTCTTCCCTGTATATTATTCAGGACGAGTCAACTAGCGGCCCGTGGGCTGGACAGGGTCCTTGTGAAGTTGTATATAGCCACCTGCAGCTGCCTGCAAGTCAGGCCAGCATGTGTCTAATATAATTAAAAACAACTAAGGTATATGAGCTACTTTAGACATCTAAACTATAGACATATAAGGAAGTAAGCATTTAGGAGTATGCATCTTGAGTCCGAGATTATCTATTTGGGTAACCATGGCGACAGGACAGCGTGGGGACAGGGAGGATCAGGGAAACCCCATGTGTGTGTTGCAACAGCATGTGCTGTGATTAAATGCGACAGGAATACACCCGCTCCAGAACCTGCTGTTCACTCAGTCAAGCCTCATACCACTCTGGGCTGGCGGATCACAGAGAAACTCGCAATAAAATGTCTCTCTCAAACCTAAAGACACAAAAAGTTGATTGTAAAAATTGCCATTTCCAGAACATATGAACTGAAAGGTATTTATTTACTCTGCCAGACACAACAAGTAATAGACCAGTGTACTGGCTGCTGTTTGGTATTGATTACATCATATTATTGAAGTGAATGAAAAGGAATGCACGTGACTAGTTTTTTTCCATGTAGTAATATGTCTATTATCATTATACTGTAAAAGTTATTTGTTGCTATTTATTCACCAAGTCTTCTGTATGGCCCACAAGCTTCCAGTGAATTTCCGATTACACCCACTTTCTATTGAAGTTAAATAAACGTGTTCTACATATATTATATACATGTCAAAAATAAAGATGTTAGCATTTAAATAAGCTGTGGTTCTTTACAATAAAATCCTTCTAAAGGAAAGAAAAAGTGGTGGCCTTTCACTGATCTTACTAGAACAAAAGGATGCATTTATTTTTCCAAGCAGTGTTGAGAAGAGATTACTAAATAGTTACTCCAAGTCCGTACGAGAATCAAGTTCTACAGCTTTAAAACATTTCATCTTTGATCAATTGTCTTGTGAAATATGTGAGGAATGAGCTAAAAATCTCTTTTGTAGCGCTTTGGTATGGTCAAAGCAGACTTGGCAGGGAGATAATAGCAATCAAAGCACTGAAACAAGAGCAACAACTAATGGAAAAATATGCTGCAAAACCAGCTCAGTCAAAAATAAAAAAATGTAACGTGGTTATTAATTTTCACTACTCTTACACTCGCATGGAAGCAATGTAATTAACATGAACAACAAGTAAAAGGAAAATTAGAATAGAAGTACAACAAATTGATTGAAAAATAGTAGTTTTCAATGAAATGACATAAAACAGCCAACACCATAGTCGGCCTCTTCATCCAATGTTATCCTATTTGCTAAGCACCTAAACAAAGACTGCAGAGGGCCAAAACATGGACATTTGCTTGTAAGCTTCTCATCACCTGTAAACCCCTTTTGAAGTTTCACAAGGTCCCAAGGAAAGAAACAATCATTCTCTCTACAAAGCTCTCCTTGAAGAAACATGAAGAAACCTTTTGGAAGGTAAACTTCCCTTTAAAATGCTGCATAAGCTCAACACACCAGCAGCAGTGGTGGGCTAAGCAAAGTCTGCTTTTGTCAAATTTGATTGCTTAGATTATGTTTATGGAGGGTCAGTAGAAATGGAAGCTACACTGTTAAATAAATGCCACTATAAAACTCTGGGCATCAGCAGAGGTACAGCTGCAAAAAACTGCGGCACTAAATAAAATAATTGATTTTACTGTGCTTGTCAAGGACAGTTAAATGTATTCTTAAATTACAAAATTGAACGTGAACTGAATGAGATGTTTCTGGCAGAATCTTTGAGTGTCCGGATGGTGTATCAGTTATTAAGTACTGTAATAACACAACAGTGGAACCATGGGAATTTATGTTTCTGAAAAAAATAAATATGCATGACTCTTGTGAGCATTTCCTTCTTTGGTCCCTTTGAAGAACTGCACTTGAATGGTTCATCTTTTTCTTTTCTTTTTTAATTATTTCACACACATGGCTTTGAATGGGCTGTTCATTAACATTTTATGCAGCACCCGATGCTGCCCCTGGAGGCTCTTAAGGTGATGCAGTACACAGACTCATATTATTTGCTCTTTGTCAAATGAGACTTCATTAAAAACCTAATTACAGATTTTAATTAGAATCCTTGGATTATAGTTTTACATTATCAATTTAATAATCATATCCACTTATAACCCTCTGTGTTAACATGTCATCAGATTAGCAACTTTCAGTTTCTGACACATGGGAAAATAATACTCTAAGAGTATGTTTACAGTCGGTTCTATTGAAGAAATAACCCACATATTTCATTACTGATTTATTGAAAACTCACTGAAATAGCAACACTCAGCTCTGTCCACTAAATCATCACCACTAGCATGGTAAGTAAATAATCCAAACACTCTGCCTCCCCCAAAAAAACTGTGAAAATATGTGTGTATAAATCCTACTTGTTGTCTATTCTGGTTTGGACCACTACAGTATTGTTGCTGCTTTGTAACATCCTTTTTTTAGTGAGTTGTATTCTAAGGGTCAACCTTGTTTTCTTTTTGAACAGAGAGCAAGAATGAGCCATTGTAATCCTAGTATAAACATATGCAGAGGCATAATAGTCACCACGGATAAGCACTGACGCATATCAGCGGGGTCAGCAGGCTCAAGGCCACAAGTATTCTTGGAGTAGCACCAACTGAATGCCAACTGGTTCACTGCATGGGTTTACTGAGGGGAATAAACTAATCCAAAGAGTTCAAGCTGCGGTGAAGGTAGTAGAAGTTTACCAAAAGTCATACATACAGAGCAACACTGTGTCCATTGCTAACGTGAGTGTAGTCTCCTGTGAGACAGTCAGCGGCAGGCTGTAACCACTAATTTCCCCTATCGTGCCACGAGTGTGTCGGCCTCTAATGTGATGAAACCAGCCGAGTGCAGAGCACTGTATCACAGTGGCAGTGTGCCAGAGATAACACAGCGAGGCCAGCTGAGACGGTTACCCCTGCTGCCGAATCTCTTAAGAAAAGTCAAACACACCCTACATTTCTGCACAGAGACAGCCAGTCAAGCTGATAACAGCGGAGACTTTACTGTTGCATATTTTAAGGCGAAATTAGAGAGTTAAGCAGCTGAGGCATGCGGTCGCCTGGCGTGTCGGGCAGGGTCTGCCCGGTCTGTCGACATCCAGGTAGTTTCACCTTGAGGGCTACAGAGGATCCAACTAGGTGTTTGAATTGTTGCTTCGTGCTAACATGGACCCCAGTAATGAGGTATTTCTGGCCCTCAGGATTCAATTTCAAATACAAGAATTCATAAACATAAAAGTAACTGAAAGAACAGCCATTTCTCTTTGTTTCGGGTTAAATTCTAACATTAAAAAGGCGGTATCTTACAGTGAAGGTACTGCAACTAAGAGTAAATGGTTGCCAACTTAAAATGTTTTGAGTTTTGTCATATTATAATGAGATTTAACAACACATGGTAAAAGGTTTGACTTGTCAGCGAACAATTCAAACCTAGTACATCACCAGAGCTGCCACCTATCTGTCTATTACACTTGATGCATCTGAGGTCCCTCAACATGTTTCCCATGTCTCACAAATCCAGGAAGATTTTCTTCTCACTCATTAGCTGCTTCTGCCTCTAAAACATCTTAGTCCTATCCTACATATTTTCACCCTGCAGGCTTGCATAATTATTTGTAACAAAAGTGCAACGCCCTTAATACGGAATATTTCAATTCATTTTGGATTTAAATATTATCCTGCTTCCCAGTGGGACAGCAAAAGGTACGATTTATTTTCTCATTAAATATGGACCCATACATTGGAAATTAATCTATTTTCATTTATAATTAATTTAAATAGAAGCTGTAGACCCAATTAGCATAATTATAATATTTCTGCTTCATGCTTCATTTGAAATGATATTGTTTTATGAATGTAAACAGAACACTGCTGTTGTTGTGTATGACTTGAAACACAATAACAGTGATCTTAATTAGATGGAAGGAGAGACATTCAAGCCACATGAAGACAGTGACTGTCATATCATATCAGTGCCTGGAGCATATACTGACTATGTCAAGATACAGTAGCAAGGATATGCCAATCCTGGATGGAAATATGATAGATAGGACAGCACAAGCTGATGTGTGTCAAGCCATGATTATGCACGTCAAGATGCTATTGGTGGAGGAAAAATGAAACTGTCCTCCCGAGAAAAATCGCACCGTCAACAGCATCAGTCATTTCAGCGAACGTTCCAAAACAACACATGCATATGTTCAAGAGAAGAAGCATAGAAATTATGTTCCTCATCCATCTGGAGCAAAAGGGGAAGTGCAATCTTTTCAGAGAACAACAAAGGTCACACAGGGAGGACTTCTGGGTCAAAAAAACCATTGGACTTTAACACGGGACATTACGTATTAGTTGTTTTTTTTAACAACAACAATGATTATTTCCTGACCACAATGAGTTTGAGGTCATTACCAAAACTATTAGCTTGTTGAAAACAATGGCTTGCTGCAAAGCGGCAGCAAGCACCTTTTATAGTTTTAGAGCGACGCTGTGTACATTTTCACATCCTGCACCCAGTTTGTTTCAACAACAAATGTACCTGTGCTCATCTGATTGGCCATTGGTCTTTCCAATAAGGTTTGGTCAGGCACCTTGTTGGTGCGTTGCTATCTTGAGGCAGCTGAAAGCGATTTTACGATTGACCAACAAAAGGCTGGTCTTAAGTCCATGGCTTAGATCGGTAAAATTGAGCCAAAAGTGTTATTCAATTATCCAATGTCAGCGTTATGAACCATTATTATATAATAATGTTAATAATAATAAACTTTATTTGTATACCACCTTTCATACAAAAAAATGCAGCTCAAAGTGCTTCACAGGAAGGGAATTACATGCAGTGTTTCACATAAAAACAGATATAAAGGAACATTTAAAAATATATTTTAACAGATAAAATGCGTAAGATAATAATAAATAAATAGTAATAATCATTATGAACCATTCATAATTAGTTTGACAATATTGCCAGTATAACTTTATTTATAAATCTTCTCTTTGTTCTTTACCTAGATTTATTACTGATCTTGTATTTCAAGTGTAAAATTTACTCACTTTTACACTCACAAATAAGTGGATTATTTTTTCCTTAAAATCTTGTTCAATTTCTCAAAAGACACCCTGTGAGGAACAAGATTCCTGTACATACAGCACTGATACTGTCCAGTGTAAGACGTGTCTTCAAAATGTCAATTTTCCACAAGCCATGAAAATAAAATCCAGAAAATCCTTTTCATCTTTAAGATTCTGCATTTTTCTGGTTGTCCAATGGCTTTTGAAATGACTTGTGTAACATAAAAGTAATGAGAACTTTTCAACCCGTAAAAGAAAATGTAATCTGTCTATCCTTTTATTTTGAAAAAACATCTAAATTCTAACATCATTTTCACTGAATGACTATGACACGATATATTTAACCCGTCTGCTGTGACTACGTGTGCGCATAATCACACATATTGCTGTTACACCTGTGCAGCTCTTAATTAAGCAATCAGCTCTGTCTACAATTGCTCTGTAATGAATGACTTGCTATTTTTCTATCTAAAAGGATGATTAAGCAAGTGTGGTTTCAATCACTCTGTTCTCCCCTTTGCTTTGCTGATACTTCATTTGTATGCAGCCACTTTCATTGCTTGCCCCTAGGAGACCAGAGGTCCATATAATGGTTATTCCAAGAGCTCTGGTTTGAATATTTCAAAGGGATGCAACACAACTGAGAGAAAATTCAGATCAGTACAGATGGATTAATCAATGTTTTGGTATTTTACAAAGGAAGCCTGTATTAAGTTCAAAGAGGGGAAACTTGTTAGCCAAACACACATGGGGGATGCTGTATTATCTACAGCTTCTGTGGAGCTACAGTCTATGCTTCAGGTATTGACATGTTTATAGACTCTTTTGTATTGATCGGTGTGGAATGTAGGGAGTTTAACTGAAGTAAGGAGTTATAATAAAAAGGAAAGGCAGTTCACGCTTGTCTCTCTGTCCACGTTGCCCTGCAGTGCCAAATACACAGGAGAGAGAGCCGGGTGCTAAAAATATAAAATAAGGACATGTGTCTCTCCATCATCCTCAGAGACTCACCTCTCAGTGCTTAACTGAGATCGTGTGCTTAATTATGCGTATAATATGTTGTCAGAGGAATTGTCTCTAAAGTGTGTGATCCAGGTTTTCCCCAGTCGTCAGTGCAAGATAAGATCTATTAATTGCCCTGATACAAACTCTGTGTAATGTCTCTCTGACATATGTGGAGGAGTACTATATCTAATAAATGTTGATCCCATGCATTCAGTAGACAGAATTCAAAACACAGTCAACGATATAAATGTGAATCTGCTATGTTTTTCCATGCACAACAGATAATGTAAGGTGCCAGGTTGAAGTTAAATTGGCTCAGGAAGATTTGGAAACGTCTCAAAATCTGTTAAGTTTTGCTTTTGATTGACTGGAAATGATTTCATTCTGGGTAGTTATGTGCATGACTGAGAAAAATATCAACAGAAACACATTTGAGAGGATTTCTTCATTCCATTGATCTGCATTTCTCCGCTGACATTTCTGTCTTAGCAACCTAAATTCTCAGGCTCAGTATGAATTAGTGGTTATCCTGTATACTATGGCCACAGTTAACTGAACTTACTTTCAGACAAATGTGCTCAATGTATCGGGTTACCTTTCATCTTATAAACAGAATTAATGTTAGGAAAAGGATTTAGTAGGATTACAATCATCAGTCAGTGTCAGATCAGCTGCAGCATTTAAAAATGTGGCAAATTGACACTTTATTTTTTGTTGTCTGGGGCTATTAAAATAAAATCCTGATGTTCAGTAGAAGTAAAAAAGTTTGATTTCTCATGAAAAAATATGATAACAGAAAATCTGTTTCTGATTAATTTGACCTTTTCCTATTCACAACCTGGAATAAATTATATTTCTCTACATTTTCTGAATTTTATATTATTTTGTGACAAACCTGTGCCTCTAGTATGAAATCCCTCCCAATCAAAAAAATAACATAAGTCTCTACATTTAAAGAAAAGGATAATTGCACTCTTAGATCAAGTGCAAATCATGAGTATTGAAGTCATTTCAAAGGGTATGATGGCTTTGGAAGTTAAATATGCATGAAGCTCATAAACAAGATTGTGGTGTACCTATGGCGCAGAGTCAGATTTAGTACTCTACACACGTCATACTGGAGCACAACAAGGCTGCTGAGCCTGAATGCTTAATTTGCGGCCAGTGGGATGCTTTATCCAGAGATATAAACAAGTGCAGGCCCTATTGCATGCGCCGTCACGTGGGGCAAGCATGGGCTGAATTGTTAAACAGTGTATGGAGCCTCCTTGTTAACCCCCAGAGCCAGATTCCAAGCATTCATTCAAGAAGGACTGCAGACTTTGAAAATCATGTTGTGCATGGCGACTGAAATCATAACTCTGAGGGTCTGGGCCGAGCTACACGTCAAGTTTTTCATTATCGTTGACTCTTTGAATCGCAGCAAAAATACCCCATGAATTCAAATGACCCAGACAAAAGCAAAGACGCAAATTAATAAGACATGATTTTCATGTGAGCATCCAGTTTAAAATATTTCCTGCATCTAGAATTGCAGCGCTTATTAAAAGTAAAAAAAATCGCTACTAATAAATTGTCTGCTTATTGTGTGAGGATCACTGCAAGCAAGACATTTAATATCTTAGCAAGCTACCTCTTGCAAACACAAGACTCCAAATCGTACATGCATATCAGCGACTCTTCCATCGAGTACTCAACCAGAAAAATATACAGACTTGTATTTATCCTGACTTATATACTTTCTCTGTGTCAACACCCTGTAGATACATCTTTCTGTGTGTGTCATCCTTTGACTGTGAGCTTTATTTAGGGCCTACATGACATACATCTTAACCTTTTATCATGTGCCAGATTTACACACAGTGCATGCTCTGCAGTTTTACAGTGAACAGCAGAATACCAGCGGTTCGAGATAATTGGAGGCTGGAGGAAAAACTCACCAAGACAGTACAGAGCATATACAAATCAACACAAAACACAAAAATAGCGCTAACAAAATTACTATAAAATGGTAATCACAAGCTCATTCGTGACGATACGACTGATCTCTGCTTAAAGACAGTTTCAACTCGAAATGATTCGACTCATAATCCTTTTTGAGTTCTGTTAGTAAGAAGCTCCACATATTGATCCTGTGAAGTGAGAGGGACAGCTGTCCAAAGAGGATTTATAAAAGTGCACCTCATAGGTCCCCACAGACACACAGTCCTGAGTTACTGAGCCAGAAAACCCAGAGATCACACTGCCATCATGGTGCCTGGTTAATTAGGTATTTATGGATGAGCTTAATTTGAGCAGCCAGAAAAAAATCCTTTTCCAATTGTGAAGTTTTAAAACATAGGAGTCAAGTTAAGTAAGAAAAAAATAAAATAAAATATGGGAAAGTGATTCTGGTGACAGTTTTCTTTTTTTAGCCACTGAGCACACGCCTCAGAAATACTACTTCCCAAAAAGTACAGGAGGAAGGGGAAGTTATTTTCCTTAAAAGATTTCCTTTTTGGAAGTTTTCTGGGATTCGAGTGGGCCGGGTGAAGTGAAAGCAGTTGTCATTTCTGGGTCACTGTGTTGAACCAATGAAGAGGCAGATAAAGTCTCAATTAAAGATAGCATCCATCACTTTCTGTCCGTCCTTAAATGCTATTACATCACAGACTCAGACAATTTCTGAGTGAAAAAAGTCTTCAGTCTAAAAAACACTAAATTATTCAGTCTGCACATCACATGAAGCGAGTTCTTTACAGTTTTAGCACGTGCCTGTCTGCTGTTGTTGAAAGTGCTCAAAGATTAAATCCTCAATTTTTCCTTTGAAATTATTAAAAACCGTAACATTTACAAAATATAAAGTGACTTTCAGAAATAGCCTATTTTGTGCTTTGGTAACATCTGTTAATTTTGTTTGAGAATGATGGACATGTGTGCAATGTCACAACATTCCTGGACTCCCTGTTTGGCTGATGGGAGGGTGTCTGCTGTGCAATCAGGCTCTGCAGGACATCAATCACACACACACATTTCCGCTGCCAGTGGTGCAGTGTGCTTGTTTTTATACCAATCAAAACCTTCCCCCACTAAATTTACTAATCAGCAAGCCTTCATCCAGACACAGAGGAACAAATCAGCTGGTGTAGCATTTGGCTAGAACTGAAACCTGCATATCTTCCAGGGCACAGCACTGGATACCACTGGCTTCGAAGAAACATGGCAGCACACCTCGGCGATCCCAGCCCTGTCCGTGTGCAATGGATCCTCTGAATGTTAAATTCGGCATAGTAAAATAATGTCTTGGCTCCCTCTTGATGGTGCTGGGTGATGCGTTAAAATTCAACTAGCCTCTGTAAGTGACAAAGCTGTGCGTTCAGGGAACCGTTTTGTCCACCACAATGTGATCAAAATATTTGTGCGCATGATTGGAGAAAAAAATACATGAATACTAATATCCAAACCAAAAAAATATAGTGCAAAATTTCAATGAGGAATTAAGGATTTTAGTTGTATTTAGTGCTTACTTACTCAAAATATTTATCCTTTTAGCCGCCCAAAGCATTTATCTGCATGCAGATTTCAGCTTAACATCAGATGTTGCAGAGTTTTGGGTGAATTAAAGAAAGAAAAAAAAAAGTCTGAGTCCACATATTAAAACTTGAAGGTGGCCTTGATTTCCATATTCATGACCTCAGGTGTGTATCATGCAGGATGCTGCTTATTCCCGAGTGTGTCTCCAAGGTTGGGAGCCGGTGCGGTGGTGTGTGTACTCAAAGTGGCTGTTAAGTGTAGTTCCAGAGGTGGTGGAAGTGTTGAGGGTGTTGTTATCGTTGCTGTTGGGTGTAAAAGCTTTATGGCTTTCGACTTGTTCTGGGTTGTTGAAGTGACGTGTGCTGCACTTGTTTTCTACCTTAAGGGTTTGAAACTGCAAAGTTTAAGAGGGATATAGTTTGAGAAGCAAATACAAAAGTGTTTCAGCTGATATTTTCTGAAGCACGAGCACATGCACATGATCCCCTAAATATTTAATGATCTGGCTCAAACCTTTAAATTAAAGCTGAGCTCATTAATGTTTTATATCATCAATAGAAAAAATGGTATGTGTGATGTGAAAAGGTATCACTCGAGAGGTTTAGTAATTGTGACCTCACTGCTCTCATCAACACAAGCATATTTAACATATATGGCGCATTTAGCAGCTAAACATGTAGATATTTCACTCAGGCTGTAGATGTAGATAAAGAATATAGATGAATGGAGAAAAAGTATTTGATTTATATTCTTCAACATGCCAGAGACATGCCTCTGCATCTCTTGCATGTGTAAATAAGCACTTATTTGCTAAGAACAGCTTTATAAGGTGATACATATATTTACTATGTGCTTAATCCACTGCCCTCACAAGACAAGAACAATCATTGAGATTTAAATAACATAAAATGACATATGTTACACATTTTAACTGTATTTTTATTACATTTAATAGCCTTAGTAGTTTATTTTCTACATAATATTAAAGTTGGCAGGAGACTGTCGGTGCCACAGTGATGTAAAAGTGCACATCTTAAAACACAATCATTTGTAGGGAAAGCATCACTTATCTGTGTGCCCTGCTGTCTATAAAGAACACACTATTCATTACAGTCAACCTACAACTACACAGTTAGCACACAGAGCCGAGCAAACGCTTTGCAACACCCAGCCACATCTATGCTAAACAATAGTGGAGTATTGTTCATATAATTTATGACCCAACAGTTTGTCTTCATTTGAACCCTGTAAACCTTTTTATTTATTCTCCCAGACTAACGCAGTTTGTGGTAATATTATTTTCTGGGTGTTCTCTCGAATAAAACACCAGCGTACTTGTTGGAAATCTAATAGTCGAGATGTGAACCTGAGGCGACTGCTCTCTTGCGGTCTCCAGACGTTGGCCCCCACTCTGGCAGGCATGTAAAATATCTGTTTACATTATAGCTTGACAACAGCGTGCCGACATCTCCATTTCCCATGTGACCGTATGAAATAACCCTGTCAAAAATATATTACAATCCATACTTATGACATTTTGCTCTCCTCAGTCGCACAAGGTCACGGGGGTGAGGCTGCAAACGCACTCTGCAGCAAGAAGGCTTTGGTGCAACTTTAATGACGTCTGCAATCATTGACAGTGACGACAGTTTTCAGGCATCATTTTATCATGTTCAAGGCGCAGTAGCTGGAATATAAAAATCTGTTTCTGCTTGAGTCGAAGCGAGTATGCACCGCTTATTCAACTCGTGTACAAAAGGAAAGAAAAAGAAAAGAAATCTCCCCTAACAGCATCCGACTCTGTGAGCTTTCAGTCAGCGTGTATTAGATTTATCACTTTCTTGTCCCTACACCTTGTTGATGCCTCCAGAGTACGACTACATTGGTATGGGAGGGAAGGTCTAAGCTGTGACTATGACATCTTTCTTGGTGCATTATCTTCACACTCAATTTCCTTGGGGTAGATGGAGTGCACAGAGGAAGTGCTTCCACCAGTTAAGTCTTAACATGTAACCAGACATTGCTTTTAGGGGTCGGCTGTTAACAGGGTTGACAATGCTCTTTTATAGCCTTCAGATTGAATATTCCCCGAGTCTCCCACTGCAGAGGCCATGTCATTACAACTGATAGTTCCATTATTTTTTTGAAAAAGTTGGCAGGACTTTTTTATGTTTTGTATTTTCCCTGCACTTAACGGCTGTCAGTGTTTTTATATTTAGTGTGCATACTTTCGCAAGGACATTTTTGGTTATGACACCGTGGCTTGTGCTCTGTGTGCTCGCTTTTTGAATTCACACTCAGGTTTTCCGGATTACTGAGGACATAAAACCCATGACTTTGTGAAAGTAAGGACTTTCACATTCTTGTTATATATAGAAGGAAGAAATTTTATTTTGCCCATAAGGTCAAAGTGTTGTAAAGTGCCACATAGTGCCTCACATTATGTTATATGGCATTTTCCGAGAGTGACTAAACTAACGACATGGAGCTTGTCCTCCTGCATCTCAACAGTTGCAATGTTTGATAAATTACATACGACGAACCAAAGTGTATGTTATGTAATTAATAAACATAAAATAAATTATCACTAATCCTGTCACAATTCTTACATAATTACCTGATCTCAAATATTTGAGCTGAATGCAACCAAGTTGCATAACTGTTAGAATAGTTTCCATTCATCTGTGTAAAATCAGCTGGATGATACAAACAGAAATGTCCTGTGTCCATCACTATTTTCACATCATTTGCCACTGTTTGAGGTTTGACTATCAATTCTTTCGTTACATCATTTGTTCTTCCGCTGTGGTTTAATAGGACATTAGGCTTAAACTATATTAGTGACATCAAATGAACAGAAAAAGACAGTTAAATTGTTAATTGCCATTATAATGATATTTTTACAATTATTATTAATTATGACAATTAATCATCAACTCAAATTGCATGATCGAGACAGCGCTAATAATCACAAATAAATGCTGTATGAATAGAGCAACTTGTGAAAAAAGTGGAAGAAAATATCAAACCTCAATTAATGATTATGACACATTTGTTATCATTCTTATTTTCATAAAAATATTTGTAATGCATTTTTTGTTACATATGACCATTTTCATTTTTTCATTTCACCTTCATGCCTCTGCCTGCACGCTAGCACAAAAACGACCAAAAATAGCTGAGTAACTTCTGAGCAATAGTAAAAACAATTTGCAACACAGTAACCTATCTGTTTATTCAGCCTAATAATGTACATGCAACTGACTTAACTGGCTAACTAGCTAAACTGTTAGTTTAGATTAAAAAAAATCTGCATCTATGTAAAAAGTCAGCGTTACGGTAGCAACAAACCCTGAACTAGGGCAACCACAGAGAAAGACGGTGTGTGCTCAGTATAGGCTGAGGAAAAGGGGTCAATCCCTGGAAATATGGTAAAAGTATCGAGACTCTCAGACTAAAATACATGAATAAGATGAAAATTTGATCAGCTGCGAGGGGTGTTTGGGTTTTGGGCGACATGAGTTACAATAAGGCCGCTTCATAAATAACTGACGTCCATCTTTAATGATGGAGTAGAAAACACACTGTGCCAAATTGCCCCGACTTTCCCTTGTCGCCTCCTCTCTGCTGCTTCATTCCTCCTCTTCTCTGCTCCAAATTACTTCCTGGAGGAGGAGTAAAAAAGCTGCAGGATCCATCCCTGGTCATCAGAGCTCTGCTGGATTTCTCTCTAACCATCTAATCTGGGAATTCAGCAGAGGAGGAATGATTTAGAAGGGGGTGGGGGGAAGGAGCCTGTGCTATGGTGGAAAAACAAACTACATTTCATCGAGAAAACCAAACCAACAGCTCTACTAATCAATCAACTGACAGGATTTGATTATGTAAGGAGGAAAAATGTGACTTATGATAAGAAATAAAAATGCAAGGAGCATGTGGGAGAAGGTATATTAGGAGAATGTATAGGAATATATTCAAAATGAAAAAGCCAACCTTCCATATTTGTCTGGCCAATGTTGCAGAATACAAATTTTCACACCTGGAAGTCCAAAAAAGGTTTGTGTTTTTGGCACATTGTAAACATTTGATCTGGTTAGTTTGGGTTCCACATTGCAATTATGCAAGTTCACCAAAGAACCTTGCATAACATACCTACGTCCTGTCATTATCAGCTGAGTGGGCTGTATCTCCCAATACTTGACATTGATTGGTCCAAAGACTGGCTCGCATCTGACATCAGCGTGTTGTCAGTTTAGTCTTCTATTGTTAAATGGGTGAAAGCCTGCCTCAACTTCCTGCAACTGGTCCGAAAGTCAGAAACATCCCCAAAAAAAATCTATCCCAATGCAAACAAACCAAACAATGTTTGAACAAAGTTTTTGTCCTTTGGTTTGGACTGCGCTCTGACGCACCTTTCAAACCTGTTATTTTTGCTCGCACCAAACTGGAAAGTTCAAAGGTCTGCACCAAACAAGGTAGGTTTGAAAGCACCGTAGATTATAGTTACAAATGGTATTACAGAGTAAGTGAGTGGGGCTTTCCTCTTATCAGACAGTTTTGCTTGATTAGGGCCTGAATTAATTTTAAACACTACAGATATCAGTGAACCATTTCATGACCTCAATACCTTGTCAAAAATCAGAAAAAACACAACAGTGCTTGGGCTGAAAACTCGAGGATTGAATAATTTTTCTGACTTTTTTTTTTCACTTAGGAGTTGCACTGAGAATAAATGAGGTTGTTACAGTTTCTCTTGCATCCTGAAAAAACAGAACTGTATAATTATGGCTAATATGAAGAGCTCCCTTACACACCAAAGGACGGCATTTAAAAGCTTTTTTAATGAGAGACTTTACAAGTACAATTACATGTATTAATTGGTTCCCTCAAAGAATAAATGACAATGACCGGGTAATTAAAAATTGTGGTGTTAATTTCCCTAAAGATAATATACTGTACGGTGCATTCAAAGTAATTTATTTCATTGCTGAAATTATCTCGACGCAGTTTTACTGCTCTCACCTTTAAAGAGGGTACATGTGTGTAGTAAACCCTGAACAGCGTAGGTGGTTTGATCAACCGGCAGTTAAACTACAAATACTAATAAAATCAAAAGAGGCAAATGGGAAGATAACCAACTGTATATTTTTGTTTGTGGGTACAGTACTGGTACATGCAGTTTAAACTGTGTAAAAACTGGAAATAATTTGATGATGAGGATATTTGTAATTTGAAGGTCAAACCATCAGTAATGAACCTGGGTTCAGATATCAAATAAAAAGCTCATCTTTCATTGATGACATTTACTCAATATTCAATGAGAGAGCAGCTTCTGGATCGTTAACATGAGCATGAAAAACGTATCACCACCCACAGGCCAGCACGCTTAGAAAGCAAGGCCGAACACATTCTGATAATGATTCATTTTATATCTATCAGCTTGTCTGTTTGTGTCTGCATACTCCGCATCATTTCATTTAAAATAGCTCAGTGTAGTGTCATGTAAAAGTAATAAGTCCTATGGATCTGTGGGAAAAGTAAAGAAAGTCTGATATAGACAGTCCAATATGTACAGTAGTGCTGTTTTCCAATTCAGCACAAAGGCTGTTAGAAAAGAACAGTGGACGTTTGGTGAGAATACAGATGCAAACCTTTCCAGAGCGAGAGGAGTAACAGTCGGGACTCGCCTGCTGCACCCTGGATGTACAAGCTGTGAGCAGACCTCAGTGGAAAACAGTGGATAATTAGATAATTCAGGAGCAGCTCACATGATCTGCAGCTGCACCAGTCGCAGTAAAGTTTGTCAACTAAAGCTCCCTGAATCTTAATGCTGCGCCCAGAAACTGTGACTGTTATCGACAGTAATAATAACTGTTTAATTGTACAAGGGCCATGATGGGATTGTTTAAATTACACCATTTCTCCAAAATTACTGCCTCCTGTGAGAAGATCAGGATCACTGGTGGTCTTCATCAATTATCCGTCCCATCACTTGCATTTCCCTCTGACATTTTTTTGTTTTTTTTTTGCTTGGTTTATACTGCATATATTCATCTGCTTTACTGAATCAAGCTTAGTTTAGAGAGTTTTGCTGATTTGCTGGTCAGGCTTTTTTTTTCTTTTGCTATATTTTCAAAACCATAGTTCACCTCACTTCATAATAGCTGTAATTTTTCAGTATTTGAATCACTGATATATTCTAATGAATGGTATCCGGCCATAATTACTTGTAGAAAAAAGGATTCGAAGGTCAGAGCTGGCACTGAATCAGGATGAAAGAAATAAAAAGCACAAATACTTTGGCATGAAATTACATTATGACAATAACAGTTCTCTTTTTAGAATTGTATTATTATAAATGTTATTTGAATGCAGTTGTTCTTTTGTGCCGTTTCATCGCTTTCAAGGAGGCAGAGGGGGCATACATGCACATTCACCACCTATTGCATTCACAAAAATTGAAAACACTTTTCAATAAAATGTGAAAAGGCTGACTGCATACTATAGACATTAAATAATTGATTTTTTTATTTTTTTTTTATTTATTTTTTTTTATCTTGGCATGAAAAAACACTTTAATTTTCCCTCAGGCGAAATAATAATTAAAGCTAAATAGAAAAGTAGTTTATTTGGGATCCTGTGGCGTACTGCTTTTAATGGTGCTGAATTCCACAGTATGCTTAAAATATGGAAATATGAACAACTGTGTTTACTGGCTGTAAATGTTTTGAAGGCAGTGTGTCGATACTGTAGTGGTTTAATGTCATAATTAGTAAATTATTTGTATTTTTTGTCAGTAAGTGACATTAAAGTGTTAGGTAGGTATTATCCTTCCAACTTTATACAGTCAGTGTGTTACCATAGACTGTATATAAAAAGGACATAGTCTCTGGGTGTGATAAGTGAAGCCAATAGGAAGTGCCTTAAATTGCAATACCACTGAGGGACACAAGGGGCTGGCTCCAAAAAACATCTGGCTCCATTCAAAAAGCACTAACTTCTCTTATTAAATTAAAATGCAATAAATGTTTTTACAAGTCGTTATGGTGTCATGACCTAAATTCATTGCTTCTGATCAGTGTTCTAGTGGTTCTTCTGAAAATAATTCCATAATTAATTAGATAATAGGCCTTAAAGAGAGGTATGTTCAGGGGAATGGCTCCTTTGATTGACGTGCCTGGGTTATGATCAGATTTCCGGTATAACTGGGTGGGGCACTGTCCCCTCCAGTTCACATACCATGGCTGGTATGATGTAACTAAACTCTGTTGACAGCAAGTTAACAATCAACTATAATTTACCAAAGGATTGATATATAGAAAAGTGGGGTGTGTCTATCGGGTTCCAGAAGTAATAAAACTGTAACAAAATTAAACAAGTTATGGTCAACTAAAAATATGCTTGTTTAATACTGGGTTACTATGTGTGCACAAAATCAAACTAACTCCAGTGCTAGTTTACTATATAGCAGTTCCCTTATTAACAGTTAATGTTATTATAAAAGAAAAACATTTAATCCCTGCCAAATGAAACATACTGTAATGCATAACAGAAGCTAATAGAAGTTATATTTCTGGTCAAGTAAAGCAGAAACCATCTCAGGTTGCTTTGTGTTATTGTGTAACAGTGTTATTGTTACAGAAAATATTTTTCTGGTGCTTGTAGTTTTTTGGCCTTTTAACCCGCTGCCGATCTTTATTTTCCTCCTACTTGGTAGCCGGTGCATTTTGACTAACATGTTTGTTCTGGTGAGCTTATTTTCTTTTTCTTTTTATGTTTTATGGTGATACACAGTGTGCACCCAAATACACACTGTTTGCCATATTTCCCCTCAAAATCTTTATACCTTGTTGTTGGGGAAGGCAAATATGACAATTTTGTCAGCTTGCAAATCTTAAAAGTTGTCTAACCACTTTTCTGACTAAAATTCCTAAGTAATTGCCTAAAACATCTGGGCACTGTAGTTTTGAGTAAACATGACTCAAACAAGAGCATATAGTGCTGTTGGGAGCTATTTTCAGCTGTGGATGAATACACATTTGGTGCACTGTAATGGCAACAGGATGGTGTATGTGGTATTGACTCAAAATAAACTGCAGAGTGTGTGTGTTAATTGGAATGAAGAAGCATGTCACACAGTGCAACAGTGTGGTTCATTGAGGTGTGACAGTAGTCTTGGCCAGCTGGAGAGCTCCAGGGCACAGAGGAATAAAATACAGTGTATGAAACCAGTTTTCATTGCCCTTTGTATCAGACACCAAAATTACATGGTTTAAGAAAAGAAAATTATGGTTTGGGTTCAAATAAATTCTTCAGTTACATAAGTAACATTACTGCACCCCATGAAAGTTACTTTACATACATTACGTAAGGTAAATATGTTATTTAAGTTTACTCACGTACGTTACTTGAAACAAATCCACATTGACTTTTGCTTTCACACGAACAAGGACAGCAGTCTCCTGGGTGAAAGTCCTGTTAGATCCAGCCCCCCCATTCCTCTGACCTTCGAATCGGGCCATCATAGCACTAACACCAAAGAGCACTTTGTATGTATCTCTGAGATGCCTGGTGGGCTTTGGCAAAACGGCATTATTTTACACCCTGGGAATGAGATCGGGCTGTTAGATCAGACATCGGATACATTTGTTTAGGGACGGGAATTTTGAGCAAAAATATTATTCAACATTACCTCGGGTCTATTAGACAATTTTCCAAAGACATCAGAAAGACCTATCCTTTGAGAAAGCTGATGGGATTAGGGTTAATATAGTACTACCAAGTTCACAAGCACAGGAGCAATATTTTAACACTAAATGTATAGGCCACCTAAAAACCAAAACATCTTGCACACATTCCTTTATATAAGCGAAAGGGGAAAAAATGAACTAAAACCAGAGAGTCACTGAGCAGACTGTACTTTAAAAAAAAAAAAAATCCCAGTTGGCAGAGTCCATTCCAAATCATGTGTCACTTCTAAAACCCCTGCTCAGCGCATGGTCAGCCCAATATGTTGATGTCAGATATGCCAGGGGTTTTTGTGTGTTATTTAAAGTCTGCCAAGAGGTACACAGAGGGGAGTGTGTGTCATCACTGCTGAATCCAGAGCTACTTGTTTCACACCATATAACAAACCTGCCACCCCCTGCAGTGTGTGCTGACCAGCTACAAAGCACCGTCTTCCCAGCTGCAGCGCAGAGCACTGCAGGCACTGTTTTGTGCCGACAGCCATCAGACTTCTGACTGTACACAGCTTCCTGCCCCTGACCTCCGCCAGCTGAGGGTGTGCTGAGGCAGGATGTCTGAATATGTTCTTTCTGCTCTGGGCTACACAGCTTACATAAGTCATATGTTGTATCGTGTGTACATCAGTGAATGTTAAATGTCACAATTTCTGAATATTTATGGTTTCTCCATCTAAATTTTGTTCCCATGTATATTGCCAGTACATTTAAAATGAATTGGCTCTACCAGAATCTGTATTTTCTGAACACTCACGAGCTACTTCACCACCTCTGTTCTTTTGTGTGGCTTCCTGCTGAATTGATAATGAGAATCATGATGGAATAATGTGAAGACAAGCACTTTTTTTTTTTTTTTTTTTAAGATGTTCAGCAATTATCACAGCATGCAGTTTTTCTTGTATGTCCATTTTTTTTTCTCTGTTATGCAACACTTTTTTGTTATTTTCACCTTTTTATTGTAATGGTTTATAATAGTAGTAGCTACACTCTGCATATTGTATTCAGTAGCAACATTTTTGTTGGAGTACTAAGTTCTTAATTACTGCTGAAATTTGCACACAGCCAATATTAAAGTATGATGATCTAATCATTATTTAATGTCAAGGTTGGAACAAAGACCATGTTGACTTAAGCGTTACTCAAACTGCAGTACACATGAAATTCTCCAGATAAGCTAAATTTAATGGCAAAGGAAATAGGTAATGACTCCTGGGCCCAAAAGCAGGCATCCATTAACCATAATAGAGAAACAGTTTAAATAGAGATGAAAAATATATTGGCTTACGGCGGTATCAGTGATATTTACTTTGTTATTCCCAAAAGGCTCTCAGAGATATTCTGCATATGTAACTGGGTGCTCCTGCAAATTACTTCGTCATGTGTCATGCAGAACATACTCCGATCGCTGATCCATTTGCCCTGAGAATTCCCCTTTGTTTACTTAAACCTTAATTCTTAGAGCAACTATTTACAGTCAGTTAATAACTGGAGGCTGTAATTGAATTGCATCATTTAACACTCCTCATTTGATGCTTCCACGGTTCATTGCAGGCATAAGAGGAGTGTAATGCAAAATTTCATTGGCAGAGGCAACTGGATTTTGCCACTACCTTGTGATCATATCACATTTTAAATTGTTGCTAACATATATAACATATAGCAGAGTACTGTATATAGTAGAGAGAATAGAGTACAATGTGAGCTGCCCCATTGCTTGTGTAGTCAGCTGGGTTGATTCAAGTTGGAGGTTATCTGTTGCATGAGATGCTCGAGATGGATGACAGAAAAACATGGCTCAAAAGCTTTCTATTGAGACACAGCTTTAAAAAGGTTACACATGGTACACATTTCTATAATCAATCTGTCAATTTCAGTAGAAGAAAAATTCCTGTACGCATACACAGTGCCACACAAGCATAATGTCATTAAATGTACACACAGCCTCCACCAGAGACTGTCTAAATGAATGCAGCTTTTGGTGTGATTTAGCGGTGCACCAGTTATGCAGTTCTGTACCTTATCCGATCTGCACATACATTCATTCATAAGGTTCCTTATCACTGCCTCACATGTGGGTACAAAAATGCTGACAAACACATGAAATTCTGGCACACAAAATAACTCATGGCATCATTGTAAATAACTGCAAAATTCATATTTTGTACAGTAAGCCTTGAACAGACAGGCCTCCATGTTAATTGAGCACATTTAAAAATGGTTTATGTAAATGTTATCTGAAATATCTGAAACCCTACCGACACCCTTGATGGATGGATAGATGATAAATGTGATGTACTGTGAAAAATAAAGCTGTAATGTGTTGGTTGTTTGTCCACATTTTTCAACTACTCACAGGCGTAAATATACACATTCACAGCTGTCATTAGGAGGCCGTGTGACACTTTGCCTCACCCACTTTGTCATATTCAGAGACAATTTTTTTTTTCAACCTACTGTGGAAAGCTTTACTTCACGGCAATATGATGAGTAAGAATATGTTTTGTTCTTCTTTAGGAATCTTTTGAATGTGTATGACAAGTAGGTAAGAAGACGCTGAATGCGTCTAAGTGTGAGATAAAAGATACTATAAGGACTGATATTGTCTCTGATGTTCCATAGGAAATTGTAAGGAGGGTCGAGTGCACACCTCTCCTCCAACATGTCCTGTAACCTGAGAAATAGACCAATTATCATTGTCTCCCCCAACTGAACTACAGACACTTATGACCCTCAACCCCAGTGGTTAAGGTCTGGTTAAGTTTGTCAGCCACCTTAACACTTCCATCACACTTTCTGGGGCTGTAAAAGTCACAGTACTTCTAATATTAACTGAGATGTTCAGTAATTGCACGACAGCAAGTCAAACTTTAGCCAAATTTTTGTTATTTTGTCATTTTAAAAAGTCATATATATAATGTTATAAAGTTGGATGTCCATATTAAATATGGCCATAATTCAAATAATGAGGTAAATCTCTAAAAAAAGCAATTCCTTTGACTGCTCTGAACTTTCAATTCGTAGACAAAATTTGATATACAGCTTGTGATTGAAAGACTAAATCGACTGTTTTGTCACAAGTAATAATACCAACTTGCAAGTAATAATTGCCAAATGTCCTGCTGGAAATCTTTGTTGCAGTGGACGTTCATGTTGTCTACTTTCATGTTCCGAATCTCATTTGGGCTCCAACGTTTTCGAATGGATTTAAGAAATAGATTTCCAATCAAGAACTACAAATATTGATAATAAAGATTTTACTGTTTCCTTTCGGTACTTCCACACCGACAAGAGGATGAAGCAGGAGGGTCACAAGCACTGGTTGGTGCGAGAATGGATCAGCGGAAGGGATGTCCTACCTGTTAAAGGTTGTTTCATTGTGGTAGGATGAACATCAGGGTTAGAATTAAGGTTAAAGATATGATTAGGGATCAGTTGACTGACAGTGCAACAACCAATCCGCAAAGAGGACACTTTAAAAATCATTGGAGCAGCATTAAGCATGTGTGTCCCTCCGGTTGATCCAATCTGGCAACAACAATAAGCTGTGGGTGCTGCCCCTCAGCAGGCTTTCTGGAAGTTATCAAATCAAAGACACTATGCCTTCAGGGAGGAGGCCTCAAAAGAGACAGGAGCTAAAACAGCTTGTTTCAGACAGAAGATGAACTGAGGGGCTGCATAAAGGGCCAGTATCAGATAAATAAGGTATTTTCTTTTTTTTATTGTGACTCCCCTGTCCCAGAATATAAAAGAAAAAGATGAAAATGAGCATAAAAGGTCCCCTTTGAGCATTTAACAAACAACTAATGAAGTCATTTTTCTCACTGTCTCCACTCTGCTCATGACTAGAAAGAACAAGGGGGGGGGGATCCCTACATGATGAACACAAATCATTGTAAACCTCCCATGGAACTGGCACAGGGATTACAGGTGAAGTTGCATGATGCAGTTGATGTAGTGCATGACCTTGACAAGAGGGAACCAGATGGCTCGTCACAAACAAACAAACAGCAGTTGAACATATGTTAGTATCATGGCCTGACCTGGACACAAGCCAAGAAAAATACATTCTTTACTTTCAAGAAGCTTTCGTATAAAAGGACGGCAGCTAATGAAATAATTATTAATAAATGCACAGTGAAAGATCAAACACTGCAAGGTTCAGTTATCCATTAGATTAAAGATTACCATTAAATTATAATGCACTTTTTCATTTTCTAGCAATTTCAAAGACCTCACAGAACACTTTTTTATTCTGATATTATTTGGATTGTAGGTGATGATTGATGGTCATTTTCATTTGAAACCATGTAAACATGATTTTCTGAAAGGTAATTAAGTTTGTTTAAAAATGTGATGCTGTGCATGCACTTAATACAATTCTGCGGGTTCATTAGAAACATGAAATAGTTGTTCGTGAAATATTCTGTTGATGGTGCACTAAATCGTAATTTTGAAACTATTTTTTGTCATTCGAAACCAGATGTTTTGCGTCGTGTGACTGCAGATCCCTTCACAATTGCAGCAATGTCACGTATTTAAAATATTAATGTGAGCAGGACATTTGAGAGATTTAGACATAAGGAGTGAGATATAGTTATGAGCTACTTGTTATTTTCCCCAAGGAAAAAATACTGTATATCGGACCATCTAGAAGTTGTTGTTTTTTTTTTTGTTTTTTTTTTAATACTTAGTTTTGTGCACAATCAGGGCACAAGAATGCAAAACACATTAACATGGTATACAATTAGTGAATGCAAGTGAAAAAAATGTTTTCCTTGTCTTACCAAAATATGAAAGTGTAGCTTGCTTAAAGATGATCATTTATGAGATCAATAAGGGTTTTACTTAACCTGTGTTGATGCTTTGTGTGTAGTATTTCTAAAGCAAATAAACTAACAACATGTATGTACTGTATATGGCATTATGACAGAAGCAGAAGCAAGAAATATTCTGGACAGTGTTGAAGTATTTAAATGGAAATACTAAACTATAATTAACACCAATAGGCATTAAGAGTTGAGCAACAAACTGCAGAAGTAAATCTCTCCAATTGTCTGCTGGGTGCAGGAGTCCGAAGCAATATCCGCAGGCTTACAAGCTAACAAGAACTACTGTCCATGGTGACGCAGGAACAAGAACAAATCTAGAGAGCATCCAAAGTCCCAAGCGGGTTCAATATTCTTCAGTGTACCGACTACAGTTCAGCCTGTACAGGAAGTGTAAAAGGCAACCGGTGTGTAGGAGACACAAGTCAAGTCAAGCTTATGGGTTTTGTAGAACTGAACTGTCTCAGCACAGTACAGCCTGAGTAAACCCCTGAGGGGAAAACGTGTCAGTTACCTCTTGCCTCTTGTGCACAGTACTCAAGTGAGTATTTGAAGTTGCAATTCTTTCATTTAAGTGGCTGGCAGCTACTTTGGTAGTACATAAGAGGTGAATCTCCCAACAAAATAGTTGTGAGAAGGCTTCTTGCCTTTGTCAGTGTCAGACTATTTCCTCACAGCAGAACTACTGGTGTAGACCAGACACACATCAAACGTGTACAAGTAATAGTAAAAAGGATTCAGAGTTTAATTTCTTGTCAGCCCCAGTCAGTAATGCTTGACTGAATAGTTTAAGAGACTTTCTGATGATTTCACCACACTACTGGAGTGTATTACCTCCATTTTGTAAACCAGGCATAGTTTTGTTTCAACCTACTTTCTGTTAATTTACTGCCATTAACCTGATACAACCTGAATTTTAATGCTCATTAGGGGACATCGTTATGCAGTAAGGGTAAGGACACATATCATCGCGGCGAGAGAGGAAGGTTTTATAATTCATGATTAATTTGTTTACTTGCAAAAAAAAAAACAACACGAGAAAGCAGTAAGTAGACTTTGCCAGTGTCAGCACAATGACGTATCGCAGAGGCAGGCCAGGTGTGACAAGGGCGGAAGGAGGTGGGGAAGGCTCAGGCTTGGAAATAGGGCAAGCAAGGCAAAGTTGAAGCAGTTGCGTCACCGGGGAGGAGAAAAATAGTGGTAGATCAAATACATCCACAGGAGGTGGCAGCCAGGTGTGCTAAAGCAGTGTCTCAGGAAAACCAGGGTCAGTGGGTGAAAGGGGGGAAACTCAGCTGGAGATCGCTATGAAGAAAAACTGCATTAAATTAATCATAGGTGCAGCTTCCAGGATGATGTGTTACCTTCTCCTGTAAGTCTGAACTCCTGGATCTTGCCCGTTGTGTTCAGGAATAGTTACACTGAGCCACGCTGTCTATTGTCAAGACTTGTGTTTGCAGCTATTCGTTTACATGTTTAATCTTTATGATATAACAAACACTTTATAATCGAAGTTAAAAAAAATAAATACAAAAAATAAATAAATAAACTTACGGAGAAAGAAAAAACACAGCTCTAAATAATTATTTAACATATGAGTTGTGTCGCTTCTTTCCTCACTTGCACACCCAGATCATCTGTCAGATCGCATGTTGTCTGTTTTGACAGATGTGATGAACTGTCTAAATGCTAGAATTTCACAACTTTCCCTTTTTTTTATGTTGATATTGTGAAACATAATTTCCTCTTTAAACACTTACAGCACACAGTCTCACTTAAAGTGATTTGATAATGGCATTAAAATGTGTTATTTACATGTATATGTGAGAATTCTCAAAGAACTGAGTTCATGTTTTTTGTGCTTTTAATGTAATTATGTAACATATCAGAGTATGTTAAATAGTTAAGTAATGGTTTATGAAAAAATAATAATAAAATGAACCCTGTGGCAAATGGAAATTAACCATCACAAACAAGGTGTTTCTTTCCAACGTAGTGATTGATTACTGCTGCTTCTACAAGCTGCCTTGAGGGTGATCAAGAGACACTGGACTGTTGTGAAAATGTTTCATGATTAATATGCTATTTAGACCTACTCCTGATATGGCAATAATTTTATTTTGATGATACAATAAGAGGAAAAAGGATACAAATGTTTTTTGATGTGTGAGTTTGTTACGTGAGGTGAAGATCCTGGTTGACGCCAGGGAATCAATTATAGTGGCACAATTTATTAGTGTTTGCAATTTCCACCTAATTTATCCAGGGTTTATTTTTAAGTGAGACTGTTAAGCAAATCATTTAATCCATTAATTTAAATTTTTGCATTAGGAGTGTATAATTGTGGGAGACAAATGAAACGTATCCCTTAGATGATACAAGAGAGACTAAAAAAGGAGGGGAAGGAGGAGTTCTTTTAAATCTGAGTGAATCACAAGGTTTTGGTATGTCAAATAGAGATTTTATTGTTTTTAATAATATAAATCTACACGGGTTAACATTTCACGCACAGTATAACTGCTCTTAAATATAAACTGTATTTAAGACTTAAATTTAGAAGTGAATCTGCCCTAGGAGATAAGTCATGTGAAACTCATTCTTGCAAAAAGGCTTCAATAATTCCTTGCATATACTGTTTGTCAAACATGATTTTGACTCATTGTTTGTTAGAAAACAAGAGCACCACTGATGCTTGTGTGCGTTGCTAGAAATATAGCAAAAATTAAATGCAACATTGTTATTCTTTTTGCGAGGTACGAGACTCTCACCGAGCACTTAATTGGGAACACCATACTAATCCTGTGTACGGCCTTTTTCTGCCCTCAAAACGCTAAAATTCTTTGTAGCATAGATTCCACAAGACATAGTAAACATTTCTTTGATATTCTGGTCCATGTTGACATGACTTAATCGTATAATCTCTGCCTATTTATCAGCTCCGCATTCATTATCTACCACATACTTGTGTTCCACTGATTAAGATCTGGTGACTTGGGTGGGAGGCCACTGAAGTCTGCTGAAGTCATTTTCAAGAAACTAGTTCGATTTGACTTTTGCTTTGTCACATGGTGCATTATCATGCTGGAAGGAGGCATTAGATGATTGTTAAATTGTGGCTATAAAGGGAAGTACATGGCCAGCAACAATAGTCTGAAAGACTTGATGATGATTGATTTGTATTAGGGGTTCCAAAGTGTGCCAAGAAAACCTCCCCACCACGTTTGGCTTGGACTGTTCACAATTGGGTCCATGGATTCATGTTGTAGATGCCAAATTGTATCTCTACCAGCTGCGTGCCTCAGCACAAATCAAAATTCATCAGGCCAGATTTTGTATTTCCAGTCGTCAAGTGTCTAGATTTTGTGAACTTGTACCCACTGCAGCCTCATATTTCTGTTCTTGGCTGACAAGAGTGGAACGTGAGGTGGTTTTCCAACCTACCTTGAGGTTGGATCCTTTTCTGCTCAGCTCAGTTGTAAAGTGTGGTTATTCAAGTCAACATAGCTTTCCTGTCAGCATGATCCAGTCCAGCCATTCTCCTCTGACCTCTCCCGTCAACAAGGTACTTCCTTCTGCACAACTGCTGCTCACTGGATGTTTTTTGTTATCCGTACCATTCTGAGTATCTCTGGAGGCTGCTGTGCATGAAAATCCCAAGAGATCAGCCGTTTCAGAAATACTCAAACCAGACAGTCAGGTAACAACCATCATGACACAGTGAGAGTCACTGAGATACTTTTTTTTCCCCCATTCTGAATGTTTGATGGGAACATTGGCTAAATCTCCAGAGTTGTATCTGCATTATTTTATGCACTGAATTGCTGCCATTATGGCATGAATATGTTGGTTTTCAGGTGTTCCTAAAAAGTTCTTGGTGATTGTCTATTATAGCTACATGGATTTGGACACAGCTGTTGTTCAAAAATAATGTAAATGAGGCTGTGAGGTGTTCTGTTGGTCTTACTGTCTTTTTTGCAATTCCCTTTTTCTTACAGCGCAAACACAAAGTTACCAAAAACTTAGAGCGGTATCCATTTAGGTAAGTAGTTACAAGGTCGAGCCTGTGGCAGAGGAGCATTAAGCAACTGCTCAACTCTGTTCCGAGGAGACCACACCTAGCATTTTCTTTTATTATTTATTCATAATGTATGTGGTAGCAAGGTTGTATCTATGTTCAAATTTGAGAGGGGAGATGTGAAAGGTGTTGATCATCTTAATCCACTGTGTAGCCGCTACAATGACCTCTAATAAAGAGGAATAAATTGCTGAAACCAATAGGGATGTAATTACAAGTTTTATATCACCCACAACCGCCCATGATTAAACCTTGCAGCTATGAAAGGTTTGAGCGCCTTGTCCTACTGGTCCATTCTGTGAGTGTTGTGTGGTTAATTGGCAGGGAATCGTCTATTTAGTGTTGTACATTTTTTTATGCATTGATTTTGCAGTTAAATTAGTGAAAACAATTTGTAGAAACAACGCAAACAAGCAATGGCAGATGTATAAATTATTTTTAAGTTGTATTAAAATTGAGAGACACCTTACATGCATACTATTGCGACATATAACAATTTTTCAAAGTTCCCTAAACATCTCACATGGAAGCTACTACTAGATGCTACAATATACCAATGTTCCCTAAACGCCTCACATGCCATCAGTGGATGCTAGCTACCCGGCTGCACACAGAGATGCCTGAAGTTACTGTAGTGCACACAACTTCGACAGGTACGGCCAAACATTTGTTTGAACAAAGTCAAATAAGACATTCGAATGCAAAATATACTTGTCTAAATTGAAACCGAGGGATTTTATATACGTGGGTGAACCGGCCAAGTAGAGGCTACATATGGTACATGCTGTGGCTCACTGACAGTATTAAGATTTACTGCTGTGTAAATGGAGTAAAAAAAAAAACTGCGTTTTAAAACGAAAATGGGTTTGAGTGGATGTAACATAGATATCAAAATGTTGTCGAGAATGACAAGACGGAGGCAATTTGGTTTGTGCCACAAAAGCATCAAAGGTCGGTGCCCAGCCATAAGTACCAGAATTCTTTTGAGATACATGTGTACTTGCTCAAACGTATACAGCAAGCAGCTGTTATGGAACACTAGAGGTGAGCAAGAAATTCAGCCCTTGACTTATCCACTGGGACCAGACCACCTGCAGCACGCTCTCATGCACACCCTGAATGACAGGCACACAGAGGGCCAGTAAAGAGAGACAGAGACGCTAAAAACGTAACGTTCTGACGGTCCACTGGCCCACCGATGTGGCATCCCGCTGGGATTTGTCACAGGAATTCCCAGTGGTCAGCACACAACTTTGGACCAGGTCTCAGTTGAGACCGAAGACCATACTGCTCTGTACTCATAGTCAAGTAGATCACTGAATCTTTTCAAAGCTTTGACACAAACAAAGAAAAAAAAAGCCATTATCTTACAAGAAGTTCAAGAGCACACATTATCAGTTTCTTCGTGGTGAAAAAAATAGAACCTGTGCTGACACAGAAGCATGACATTCAGCAAAGTACATTAAATTATGACTAATAGGCATGCTAAATTCATTAACTCCTATCTGCACCACGTTACAGGGTGGTTAAAATAATTATCCAAAGCTGTCGCAAATTAAAGAATCAATTCAAGAATCAAATCTGTCATGTTATATAAATGTACAATGTTGAAAGAAAGAGTGAACTGTGAAGTTGAACAAGCACTTCAGTATTCTTCTGTCCTGCAATATCATATTTGTTTGCTGTTTAGGGAATACATCTGTGAATTTCAGTATTTCTTGTGTCCATTAGGTGTGGGTTTATTGATCCTCTGTGCTTCTTTCCAACATGAAATTGACCCAGCTATTTTGTATGTCAGCTCACGTAAGCTGCTTCGCCACTAATGAGCTACTGCATCAACGGACTGGTAGATTTTATTCTAGTCTACTCTCCCCGTTTTTGCAAGGCATTTCTAAACCAAAAAGGAGTTTGTTGCTTTACATTACTAATACTTTGAGCTGTGCATTGGATCTGAATGTTACAGCTCTAATACATCGAATGCTACACACTGCCAACTAGGGAAATATTATTTTTCCTTCTCCACACTTATATTTGATTGTAGAGACATAACACATTCCCTAGCACCTTACAGTAACAGCCCTGGTCTGTGTTAGTTAGTATTGGTTGTTTGGCCCGCCTTCTGGTTTCTTCTTCAGGTCCTAATCCTTGGCACTTCCTACCTCATTAAGGGATTATCTTCACATGTTTGGGAGTCTATATAAAGTGGTTTCCTCTCATTTTGACTTACCATTTATAAATCGTTGGTTTAATTACATTGTGACTTTGTGCAGCTCCCTTCTTTATTATCCCTTGGACAGGCTGGGAATAACATAACCCTAATCCTAATTTAAAGTCAATTCTAACCTGAACACTAAAACCAAGTCTTAATCCTCAAACAGCCTTTTGGAGGTGTGTCAGAAATTGAGGATGGGCCCCACTTCCCCCAAATGTCCTCACCACCAAGGTCTAAAAGTCTATTTGGTCCCCACAAACACCCATGTACAAGCACATACACACACACACATGTGAAACTGTTTGTCTGAAATTGATTGAAGCTGCCTGTACACAGCATTTGCTGAGAGCTTGATCTGTCGTTCATGTTCTGTGTGACCTGAGGGAAGAGAGAGTTCTCCAAACCGTGGGAGCACAACAAATTCAATTGAAGGAATTAAGCCACTGTCCTGAACTTTTTTACTTTCTACATCTTATCCCTGTAAATGTACACATATTAATACGAGGAATGTTCATTGAGTATAATTGTGTTTTCTTTTTGTAGTTTTAGAGACAGTTTTAGAGATAGGCCTTTATTATAATATATGTGCAAAGATTTCTGTTAAATATCTAGTGAGCTTTATGTGAAGCAGACTTTAAATAAATGTCAAAGATCTCTGTGGGCACAGTAACACTCAGACATACTATTAGGCCGATTCGAAATGAACTCAGCCTCGCTTAGAAAATGGACAAGAGCAGGCGGCAGCAGCAGGGAGTGGAGGCATAAGTCGGCTGTCAAGTTGGACACAGTCTACTACCCCCTGCTCGTGGATCGCATGTGGACGGACTAGGGCTTTGGGGGAAGATATCAGGTTTGTGTTTTTGGTCGCTGATGAAGTGGAGGGAGATGAGATTTCCCTGGTGGTCCATGAAGATGGACACAAACAGTGAAAGGGATTTATTTCAAGGATTATTGCATTATAAACCAGAAGATAAGGAGCATTGTTAATGTTTAGTTTGGTCCAGTGCTTTTTCTTTGTGTATGTGAAAAGCTTCTCACAAATAAAGTACAACATAATTATCAGTGACAATAAAGTATTACTTTATTTCATGAATTTCAAGAGGTGAACTTAATGAGTTGGATAAATTCTTCAATTAAACAAATTGACCTAAAAAGAAAAAGTTAATGTTACAAATCTTGGTACAAGAAATATCCACGCACTTGGATCCATGCAGTACTTCACTTTATTTTAATATTTCAGTCTATCAGACCTTCATACAGCCATACGAAGAGCATACTGTATATAGTACAACAATGGACAGGCAGGCAAACATAACTAATTTCATTCTAATCACTGACAGAATGCAGTACACTTGTGCACATCCTGGTAGTAGAAATTCCACTTCTTGGGAACTGTTACGAATCCCAAAACTCAACTGCAGGTACGTGTCTGATAAGTCTATCCTGTGTAGAAATCTACATTGTACAACTTCAGACTGTCAAGAGAAGAAGTGGAGGTAGCTTTATGAAGGGCATGTGGAGCCTTAAGTACTATTATTAATGGTATTTTGATCATCTTGTATCTCCTTTCCTTATTAAGATCATTCTACATGGACAAACAGGATGGACTCTGTCTAACCAGTAGTCATATCGTGGAGCGGCAGATTGAACATATCAAATCCCACAGTTTCTTTACATCGCCATTCCTTTTGTTACTAAGTCAATACACACTTGTCCCATCACATTTCTTGTCCCACAGAAGAAACCTTTATCACTTCTCAGCTGGATTTCTAAATACAGTCTGTGCCGTTGATGACACATTTCCATTGTCAAACCACACTGCACCAATCCCGTAGCCTTTTACAACCATCACTAGATTCTCCAATAGTGAAAGGCAGCTCTCATGTTCGTGAACCTGGTGGCTGGCATGACTCCCATGTTTTCCATAACACGGATGCCGGATGGCAACTGGAAGAGGATCCCCTGGCCCTGGTTCCAGAGGGAAAGCACATCATCTGGGATTGAGTTTACCCTCTGTTGCAACAGTTTACGGAGCTGGACAGAGATAATGGGCACCAAACTGCCAGGCATCCAGCAACACAAAAGACTAAATTCAGCTCCTATGCTAATTGAGCATGCTTTAAGCATTCTAAAATCTAAGCTCAGCATGTTGCATTCTTCCCAACATTTGTTTCAAACCAGATGACCATGTTGAAGCAGATGCTCATCTTCAACAGCTCAGTGAGGACATCAATGATCCATTTCCACCACAGGCCAACAACCAAGATGCATCTCATTACAGAGACAGGATTTCTGCTCACATTTCAGGGAAGGATACATGCCCCCGAGCTAGAGTGCTGTATGCCACACGGTGATGTGAGATATTTCAGGTCAAACTTGGTAATGGATATCAAATTCAATTCCCTCATGGTATTTGTGGATGCTCTTAAGCTTTCAGTTAACTTCTGATTGAAGTGCCTCACCATCATCAAGACTCCCGCTGTGCCTCCAAGTGGCAGCTCATGGAAACTGGGTGGTAAGAAAGCAGGCAGAATCAGCGGGGGATCTCAGAGCTTCAGTGGTCACTCAGTTCCTCAGAGATTTTGTGGAAAAAGGCACATTTCTATTTCAACATTTTTATTCCTCCCCATTTTTCAGCCTCACCAATGACTCCGATGCTGCCGTCTCCTGCTCAGTGTGGGCCTCATATTTGATAAAAAAAAAATGGTCAGCTGGTGGGCTGTTCTTCTGCCAGTCAGTGACGTCTGTCTGCTGTGGGTGGTAGTGAAGGGAACAGGCTGCTGTTCTACAACGTCACTGACTTGCTCTACAGGTGAAGACTGTTCAGTAGTCAAAATCGATAAATGGGTTTGTGTGTCAAAGAGTGGTGTTGAAATGATGGTGCCAGGTGGTGATATTCCTACTCCAGAGCTCCCAAATACGTCATCTATTTGCTGTGAAAGGACACAAGAAAATTTAAGTTGAACAGGTTTGCTCTTCTATTTGCTAGTAAATACCAAACAGAGTAAAAATGGAGAATAATACCAGGATTATTAATCAACTGGAAGGCTTTCATTCACATACGTCCAACTGAAGAAGGATTTTTTTTTTTTTTTCTAAAAACAGAAATTGTTGTCCTCTCCTGTTGCCCAACATTTGTCTTTGGCTCTTTATGGTTAAAAATGTTTTGTAGCAAGTTTTTTTTTTTTTTTTTTTTTTACAAATTTTCTCATTTGAGAATTTGTGTCATTTTGTTTGTGAAAGCTTGTTCAAGTTTTTTTTTTTTTTTTTTTTTGTAGGAGGCTTTTTTTTTTATTGTGATTGTATAGGGTTTGGTATGTCCTGGTCAGCTCAAGTAGTTCCTGTGTGTGAAACATTATACAGATATGAGTAGTGTTTGAGACTGATTTTGTTTAAATCCTCAGAGTACAAACCTTTACTGCACCTGCAGAGACCGATCTGTTTGAAAATGATGACCGTTGTGGTGGAAAGCTGGGTAACTCTGGCACATTGGTTGGATGCAGAACTACCATTTGCTGATTCACAGCACAGTAAACAGAAGAAGGCCAGAAAATGATATTGTTTATGTGTTTAAATAGTAATGTATAATAAAATCAAACGAATTAAAAAAATGTACAATACTTTCATTGTGTCTTATAGCTCTTATTTGCTCCGTGATGACAGTTGCATACTTTTTTTTATCCAGAAAGGAAAATGCCATTAACTAATGACCATCCACATAAGTTCATGATGGTTATTATTTGAAAAGGTTGAGGATCCAAAATTCACAACCCACGAGGCAGGTGGTAAAACAAAAACAGGAAATCCAAACACGAAGGGTGAAAATCCAAACAGGCAAAGTTGACAAAGGAACTGTCAGGTACAAAACTGAAGCAGGAGTAATAGATGCAACTTGACTGTCTGGAAATGTGTGGGTTTTAAACTGGGCGGTAATATAATTGTCCACATAATAAGCAAACTGGCTGCAAGTGAGACAAGACAAGCAGAGACACTGGGAACCAGATGATCAACAGAGTGACAGCAGCTGATGCACATTGGGGAACTAACAGCAGGTGAGGTGGGTGTGGCAAGCAGCAGACCAGGCATGGAGAGGGACAGAAACCGAGGACCTCTAGTGGGTGGAAGGAGTGACACAGGGAGCAAACAACAACAGAAAAGGCAGAAAGGCCAAAACCATTACAATGATGGGATTTAGGTATGTTTGTTTTTTACTAAGTTATTTTCAACTTTTCTGCCATTTCTCTGCTGACTGGAATCCTTTTGATCTTTTAAAGTCATTTTGACTTGATCCACTTTTGCTGGTATCTTTTATACCCAGTTGCAAAACAAGAAATCACCAAACACCTATTGATGCCTATTGAAAATTGTCCAGATCCCTCACCCTTTTGTGTCTGAATTTCCACATTGTGCTCATTAAAAGTGATTACTGTTGTGTGTTTGGATGGCTTTGCTTTTCTTCTGCTTTTAGGTTCAAGGTTTTTAGATCTTGGTCCCAAGTTTCACAAGCTTCTCTTTTTTCTCTGGTTTAAAGGAATGACAGTTCTTAAAAAAAAAAACAATAAGAAGGGGGTTGATTTTAGGATTAATGAAAGTTTACATTTTCATGAAATAGGATATAAGTGAAATGTATAAAGCATTGTTTCACAGAATATAGAGTAATGCATCCAACTTCTACTGAGCCAACAATTACTGCATGATTTGTGCGATACAACAGTATTAGTAGTTGTTGTAATAGTTGTAGATTTATTTATATAGCACCTTTCAAAATACAGTTACACACTGCTTTACTATAAAAACAGAAAATAAAAGTAAATACAATCCAGAACTTTTGAGATAAAAAATAAGTAAGAATAATTTAGAAGAACAATTTTAACATTCTTACCTAATTTAGAAAAATATGTATTTTCAAACAACACGTATCACAACAGGCTTCCCAATTATTTCTTATGTATAACCCCCGACACGGGTGGCAGATTGGCGCGTGTTGGCCCGCGACCCTTCACATCCTTTTTGTTTTCCAGAGAAAACGTTTTTTTTTTTTTTTTTTAAATTTCCTGGCCCCTGCAGCAGGTCTTCTCCCGCTGGAGGAGTTCGCCTTCGGGGTTTTTGGTAGCAAGCTTCTACAAGAATCTAACCCCTTTCCTCTTTTCCAACATGTTTTTGGCAGAAAGCCCTGAAGGCAAACTTCTCCCAAAACCATGACAGTTCGACTTCCTCTCCTCACCTTTTGCTGTCGCCATTTCACATTAGTAACTCATTGTTACCAAAAGGTTTGTGGTTTTTTTTGGTAAGGTTTTTTTTAAGGTTTTGTTATTGTATTTGGAATTTTTTGATATAAATACTTTCTGACTGACAAAGGTTGCTGTGAATATTTAAAGTATTTGTTGATCGAGTAAAAATCTGAATCTCTCCAACAAAAATGAAAAATGTCTATGAAATGTCATATTTTTGAGCCAACATCTAAACCACATTAGATCAGATGAGAGCCAGATGTTTCCCAACATGCACTGAGGCTGTGCAGTTGGTGGAGAACAAATATGGCACCTGGCTCCGAACCCTGCAGTCGTCTTGATCTCATGAGGTTACTGTTGCGTATGTTTGCATGACATCAGAGCAAGTTGAGATCAAGTCGGACAGAAATCTAACCGGCACTGTACTGCGATGGCCGCTGATCGATTCTGCACAGGCCTGGCTCATCTTGAATGTGCTTAATAATTAGAGGAACATATTGAATTAAAGGTCTCCCTGAAGAGAAACTAGGGTCTCGTTTGCAAAACTAAACACAAAGTCAATTTTATTTGTTATTGTTTCAAAGATAAGTTGAGTCAAAGTTCTTTGTTTTCAAAGTAAATTATTTCTAAAACAATTATGACAACAGCTGTTTCATCTTATTACTTACATTTCATATATTTATTTTTTTTAAGTCTATATATGTATGACACAAGTACAAAACTAGTACAACCACTAGTGTTGGGCCATCTAAGATACAAAATATCAACATCATCAACATAAGTAACATGACAAGTAACATTTTCTATGAATAATGATATTCTGACTACATAGAATCAAGAACAGAGAGAAAATAGCACAGAGAACAACATTGGCAGCCTGTTGTTGTGTAAGCAGTTTTGCCACTCTAATTTTTCGCCCCCTAAAATATCTTATGTACTGCCGTAAGTTTGACGTAGGTGACTGGGAATCCCCACAAATATATTGCTTCACTTTAATTTCCCTCCCCTTAGCTTCTTTATTTACAGTATATAATGAAGATAAATCAAGCTCAACAACACGAGCAAACTGCTGAAAGTTCATTCAAATATGTATTTTACCAAAGTCTGCTGGAAAATTACTGTCTTGTGACACCTAATTTGAGCCTGGTGCTTGGTTTTGTGAAAGCATCTTAATGTGCACATTAACATTTGAACCATAATGACTCCGTGCAGAATGAACTCATCGGGACATTAGACTCCTTCAAGAATAGCTGGTTGTGCTTCCACTACTGCTGTCATCTGTTGAATGTTGGAGAAACAAGTGAGGTGAAACTTCAGCTTGTCTGTGATGAAAGTAACACAATAATAATAAAAGAGCTTTTTGGTTTATGGCTGTAACATTGGTTCATACTGACTGAACATGTTTATATTTCCTGAGAGGTTTCCATTTATTTTTCATCATATTACTCGACACAGTGATGGTTGGTGAAACACTGGTCAGTGAATGCTGCATCCCTTGGATTATTTTTTGCTACCAACTATAAATTATGTCAATTCAATATAATGTCAGCCTTATATAGGATATTTAGTTCATTTCCCGGGCACGGGCATAAAAGCTCTGAGCTTCCAACCATGCCTTATGAATACAGAGACACTCACAGAGCAGCGACAGTGGTATGGCTGAGTAATGCAGAACACATTTTGCAAAATAGATTTAAAAATGATGAATTCTTCCTTTAATTGACTTGCCCAGTGTTTAAATACTTTTGTCTCAATTGCAATAGCAGCTGCAGTGACCATGTAATACAGCTCTAACTATCTCAAAGATATCGTTTCAAGAATGAAGGGGAATATTTTGGAGTTGTAGCATCACTGTTGAATGATTTTCCAAGAGAAAATTTATTTCTAGAAAAGCCCTGCCAATAAATCAGCGTTACTATAGTTTTGAAAGGAACCTGCCAGAGTGGTAAAATATCCATCTTGATGAGTGTCTACACATCAGACTTCCTACAAAGTTTACAATGCTGTAAGAATTACCTTTAATCACAAAGACAAATCACCCCCAGAGTGTGCGTCTCCTGCATCTGATGAGTCAGCATATCAGTCACAAGTTTTCCCAGGTCGTTACTGTGCCTCCTTTATTTTATTACGTGTTTTCAGCTTGAAGTTGGTGTTGAATAGTAAAAAAAAAAAAAAAAAAGCAGCTGATTTCTACGCAGGGAAGGTCAGTCAAATCCGGCAGCCTCGCTGCACTGCTGCAGTTGTTATTTTTAAAGTTCAGCAGAGCTCCTGTGGCTGTAGGGGCCATGTGATGCAGATGCAGCCATGCAGAACTTCGTTTGGCACGACATCAGTTCATCCTTAACCTTACCTGAGGCATTTGCTTTGACAGATTATCTAAGATGATTCTGGTCTTTTATTCATGACTAAAACAATTAAACCTTGACTGCTGTGATAAATTGCTTATTAGCCTTTTAATTTCCGTTAAATGATAGTTGCCGTAGTTATTACAATTTAGGGAAATCCTTATGCATTGACTTTGTTCTGTTTAATAGCTATATTAAAGTATCGACTTTAACTTGAATAAAGTAAAAACATGTTATTAGATGCATTATGCAAGTTTCATGGTCTGGCATTGTGTGATAAGTACAATCATGCACATACAGTAACAATCACAAGTTTCTTTAAGTTACAGTTTAAGGATTACTTTGACCTTTTGATAAATGTGCTTATTCACTTTCTAGCCAAGAGTTAGATGAGAAGATTGATGAGGTGACCTAATAGTCAAGTGGGTTGCGCACATATCACTTGTATGCAAATACTGACAGCAGTAACAGCCGGGTCCAATTCCTGGCTGGCTGGACCTTCTGACCTCTCTTTTATCACATTTCTTGTCTGTTTAGGCTGTACTGTCTAAAAAGAGCCAAAATTATGAGAAGATTGATATCATTTTAAAAGTCAGTACATAAATAACAACTTCAGTCAGCAGCTAGTTAGCTTATTTTAGCACAAATACTGCGAACAACTGGCCATCCTCTTTTCACAGATAACAACATTTTCTCACTATTAACACATATACGTATGTCTTTGTTTACTGTAAAACTGTAAAAACAACACACTGCTCTTTTACAATGCTTTATGTCCTGGATTATCTTTTGGCCTGGAGTTATGTCATCCCTGTAAAGTTGACCAGCAATTAGCGGAGAATCAATGATGTAACTGTGCCCGGTCAAGAAATGGTCAAGCATATTACCCACCATAAAACCCCGACCTGTTTTTTTGGCTCTTTGTTACACAGAACATGCTAATTAGGGAATGCTGGTACTGTAGGCACCTTAAGACAGAACCAGACAGAGGGTATTTTCCCCATTTCCAGTCCTTAAGTTAAATTAAATGAGGAGTGATTGTCTATTCATTTAAAACTCTTGCAGACATGTTTCTTGTAAAAAAAATTTAAAAAAAAATGTATATTTGTTTGGTATGAAGTAGTTCAGTACAGTAGTATGAAAAAAAACACCTTGCAGTATATTTAGGGCTAAATTTAAATATGAAACTGTATTATAATGTATATAGCAGCAGCTGGCGTTTTCACTGTGTAAGGGGAGTTGCTATTGTTTCCCCCAAGACAGAGCTCTCTTACAATCCATGCAATTTTCTTGTCAGTTGTCTTGTTGTATTTTTCTATCAGAAATCCAAAATCCTGCCACACAGCACATTTAAAATTTGACAGCACCTTGGTTTCAGTTTCACCTCAGTCTATGCTGTCTCCTGCAAGTTTGTCTACTCTCTAATGAGATCAGCCAGCCTCGCTGCTAGTCTGATGACCCATGCCAGGACTTATAGCAAAAATAACTGAACTTTGCTGAGACAGAGTTGAGCAGTCAGATAATTCAGATGTAAAATAAAAAGGGTTACGACCTTAATCAAGAATTTCATTAGAATAGCAACAACACAGCAATATCTACAGCTTGCCACTACCTCCTGTGTAATCAAGTTTTATTAATCATCCTGTTGTCTGATTCTAGGCAGAAAGCCTTTATTTTTATCTTCATGGCACCAGAAAGACTTCCTGGTATGGGCAGGAGACAGAACAGGCCTGAGGCTCATCTCCGGCTTCTACTAGAAAAGAGAAAATCAGGATAGGAGACACTGTGAAACCATGGTGTGAGCATTACTTGGGTGCTGAGGTGTTTTTCAGTGTCTTATGGGGAGTGGTATCGACAGTGGTCACTTTGTGAATCATCGTGTTTCAACACAAAATTGCACAATCCATTCATTATGAATAGATAACATGGCGACAGACATCTGTGTATCGTTATAAATGTGAAATTAACTTTAAAAGGAACGCCATCTGCTCTTGGCAGCTTATTTAATCCATGTGATTCTCACCTCAAGTGTGTAAGTTTCCTGTTAGAGGAAACACTAACCCCTCCGCTAAAAAGCTGCTGGTACTTCACAAAGAAGAATACGCCTACTCAGGCATAAAGTCTTCCTCCCAATCCGACCCCTTCACCCACTGAAAAGGTGTAAAAATAAAAGACTCTTCCTGCTCTCTGTGTTTTGTGCTGTTGACTTTGTCATTCACCACTGGTTCGTGAAAATCAGGCTCTTGAAGTTCATGATAATTACTCTCACGTATTCCTACATCTAAACTGATGGTATCATGTTATCTTATGATCCATTGCTAATCCTCAAATTAAACATCAAACAAAAATCCAAAGGTTTTGTGTCATTCACTCCAGATATTACACGATTAAAATGCCTGCTCTCATTTATTGCATGGATTCTACACCTTCTGTTTAAAGGTCTTATATTATATAAATTCAGATTTCCATTTCTCTACTGATTATAAAGCAGGTCTAGGTGCTATATACATACTGTTAAAGTGTGAAAACGCTCAGTCCACAGAGCACAAATGCAGGCAAACCGTATTCAACAACTGTGTCTTTTGGATGTACTGTTTGCACCTAGGTCATGTCATACGTCCGACCTCAACGCGGTCCACTGTCCAAGACTTCAGAAGAAAACAGAACTGTTATTCTACCGCGGATCTAAAAAAAAAAAAACTACAAGATCGAAGGAACCCTGTGGTCGTCAGGGCATTCATCCTTCAGAGAAGAGTCAGCCAACCAGAAGAGGTCAATACAATGTCCGACACCAGAAATTTAAAAGATTATAGCTTTTTGACAAATTCAGTTATGACAGTTTAGAGCCTGCTGTCCATGGTGTTTAACATCTGTAATCTTGTCATGTGCGCGGTGCATCTGAATGAGTTTCAACAGTGTGCATGTGAAATGACATGAAAATGTCCCTAATTCAAAAAATGCAAAAGCACTGCTCATTTTTCTGGTAGCCTATTTTCCTGGCTCCAGTCTTACCTGCTTGCACTGAGGTAGGTGGAAAGGTACAACTGAGGGTGTTTGAAAGCACAGCATGTGTTACAGTGCAGGTTTTTTTTTTTTAACTCCTTGTTAACCATGAAATAGCGCTTGCATATGCAATAAAAGCTCATGTGAGAAAGTGCAGCAAGTAGTACACTCCTGTTCATTGAATTATGTGACATGTGAGGACCAAATCATTTGCTTTCAAAGGAAGCACCGTCCCGGGCAGCGGTCATGGCTATGCCACTGAAAGATGATTATTTAGTTTAACCTTATACTACTACAAAAAGGAAACGATATTGAGCCCATAATAATATGGAGAAAAGAAAGTATCATTAAAAAGTTTTTTGTTTTTTTTACAGATCAAGGAGTTTTGACACAGTCCAGTGACTTATTTCAACCTTTTCAAACAGAGACTGAGCTCTCCCATAAGGCAAATAATGCTAAGTTTTAACCTTATGTTCAGTGAAGTGTTCATGGTATTATTCTTACATCAGGTCTCAGTGGACAGATGGCCTCTTATAAAAAAAAAAATTAAAAAAAAAACAGGAATAGCCCAAATGTTGTGGTCACACATTAGATTTTCTAATATGAAAGATATTGGCGTACAAACAGCCACAAAGGCCAAATGTACTGTATATTATCTCTCACAACCGGCCTTTCTATTGTATAAGGTTCTTTTTGTTTATCCTCAGCTCTCTTACGATTGGTGTGATACTGACGGCCAACAAAGAACAACTATCCTTGGCATTGGAGCCAAGCAGAGCTAAACTGGAAACCATGGCAACACAGTGCTTGCCTCTCTAATCCCTTGGCCCTGCCAGAGAGTAGACAAATACCTGCACATGCCACGGCCTTTTCAACACCTGCATAAAAGAAAACCTTCCCAATCTGCACAATATGAAAATACACCAGGGAGGAAGGCTTTTGATGGACTGTATCTCCATATCACACAACCCCACAGACAAACAGGACTGGCTGCTGATTGCATCCTCCGTCTTTAACTCTTCTTGTGAAGCATTTGCAGTCTGAAGACAGCAGAATATTTATTTCCCCTTTTACATATAACATATATTACATTTAATAAAATAGTATTTATGACAGTACCTCCAGCTCTCAACAATTATTTTTTTTGCCAAAAAAGTATGCACCTAGCATGTACATTCATGTAAAAATATAATAATCGGATTGCCACAAAAAAAACAAAAAAAATCACAACTCATTTCACAGTAAAACTCATTTCTTTCACTATAACTTGGCTTCTATAAGGTACAAGGTTTGGTGGCTTTATCTCACATTTTATGCTTCTTTTATGATCCGTACATTGAAGACGCACCTACTGTTTTCACCTCTATGCAACTTCATGCACACAATTTCAATTCAATGCTACATCACAATGTAAGTCATGGTAATGTCAAGACCATACAGCATTATAAAGAGAAATGTAGTGAGAAAATAAAAGCTGCAATAAAAACATGAAACTGTAAGCAGTGAAGTAATTGACAGGATGCATCAATTCACATGTCAGCAAATCCCATGAAAAGACAAAAGCCAACAATGAAGCAAAGTGATGATCCTTATTAGTCTGTGGAGCTGTTTCTAAATAAACTATAAGGCCAATATTTTTCACTATCAAGGAACACGTCACAAGGTGCTCAGTGATGTGGTTTTAATATTTGTTGAACAACAATGGAGCAAAATGTCACCAAGGAGTACGCTAAACCCGGCTATACAGGCAATTCTTATTAGTAGGATAAATAAGAAAAGTATAAAAAAATTAAAAAAAACCAAAGTTATCCTTTAAATTGCTTCTCTAAAAAAGATATGGAGACAGTGATAACGCAAGTGTTTTATCTAGTCAAATGTATCTTTCATATTGTCTAGTGATCGGTGAACCTGAAATTCATTTTAATATCAAAGAAGAGAAAAAGAAAAGGCTCCTTTTTGGTTCGTGTCTTGAGTTGACGTCCTTGAACTTTTTCTTCAAAGTCCATTATTTAAAATGGCTAGTGGATAATGTGATGGACTGTGTAATTACATCTGTGATAAATAATTAGTGCAAAATGGTGCTGTTAACAAAATCTAATTAAATTTCAAATGGGAAAAAAAGGTGAGATTGTCTTACACATCTTTACAGTGTCACCATGACCCAGTGTCACTACACTATACAGGCACGAAGACGAGTGTCACAACAAGAGGACCAAACAATTTGGAGCATAATTTGAAATTCAAAATAGCTCAAAAGAAAACATGTTTGTTTTTTACTGTGTTTGTATCCAGTCGCTTTGTGTCTCTCCCCTCCTCAAACAAATGTTCGCATCAACCCTCCGACAGACAAGGACTGATCACCACACAAAACAGGAAGTTTCTCTGCAACGACTTCATCAGCCCAACTTTAACCTTAACATTATGATGATTAAAAATCCAATGACAAACAACCAAGTCAGCAACTAATTAAATAAGAAGAATAGAACAAGAATTCATAACAGATAGGAATGCACACAAGGCTGTCTGCAGTACAGCAGATGCTTGTGGATGATTCACAAGCAACAAGGACATGCTGTAAAAGACTCATTACTGTCACTGCAGCTCCGATTCATCCTCATTCAAAGACCATGTGAAGATCATGTAGGGGAATATTTTTGAAATGGGTTTTAAAATGCGGATAAAGCTACACAATAAATATTTGTTTTTTAATTATTAAAAAAAAAAAAAAAAAAAAAAAGACACTGTCCTCCAGCTTCACTTGTTTCGGCGAATGACCATTATGAGATACATGTGTTTACACTGAAGTGACAGAGCCCTCTAGCAGCATGATGCGTTATGACTTGTGTCTGTCAGGAACGACTCTTTCAAGAAAGAAAATGGCGTGATGGTATGTTGGGCAATAATTCATCAGTTGTTATTGTCACAATATTTTTTAGTAACATGACACGAAAATAATTATAATTAGAAATTTAGCAGAAGTAGAAGTGTTTTGGATAGTGTTACATTGAAGGTGTGGTAAGCAGCTTCATTGTTGGTGGGTAAAATGTTATAATAACCTTCCAACATGTAATTCAAGTGATCTGAGAGAACACAAGACCTTTGCACCTCCTCATGGGTCTGTATTCAGGCTTTAGAAAACCTACAACGACATACAGTAGATCATTGTAATGAGCGGCTGTTCCTATAGGCTTTTCTACAAATGAAGATGTGCATGCACGTCCCTTCAGATATTAAGTCGATTCAATGGCAGAAAATCCTTGAGAAAAAGTTGCTATTCCAGCATTGGCAAGAACAAGGAGACATTAAAATCTCCACTGGGGGAAGCCGACACTGCACTGAGGTTAAGGTCCCGAGTGGCGGGCCAGGATCAGGGGTCATTGACTATAGCTCACAGTAGTCTGTGTACTGTTCACTAAGAAGGTTGTGTCTCATCATCCTCTTACTAAGGAGTACACTTAAACAGAGGATTTATGTGTGGAGGCTTTGAAGTTGTTCACCTTTGACAGAGGTATGCTGAGTAACAAAAGTGACATAACTGCTAGTGAGTAAGAAATTGCTTTGGCTCGGCGGTATAGACAAGATTAAATATGCAGTACGATATTTTTGACCAAATATAATGCTGGTGCTTTCACAAAGTATTTGCACAATACAATGTTTGATAAGTAATCTTCAATACTGTGCATATAATGACTGAGTGGGAGAAGGCAAATAATATAACAGCTACAGCAGTCTGAAAAGTTCAGAAAATGACATCACTTTACTGTAATGCAGCCTTAAAACCAGGAAAAGACAACATTACATGACAATATCCAAAATATAGGGGTGAAAAAAGTATTCATGTCCTTTAAGTACTTACACCACACTGTGAAAGTACTCCACCACAGGTAAAAGTCCTGAGTTCAAAACTACTTAAGTAGAACTATGTGAGTATTATCAGCAAAGTGTACCAGAAGTTTCAAAAGTAAAAGTAGTTTAATCTGAAGTCATGAAACAAGTTGTTTGTCATTTCTGTTCTGTAAGAACATGTATCTCCCAAAAATTTGAAAAACATTCAATTTTCCAGCAAATCCAAGCGGGTTTTAAAACAGTTCATCTTAAAAATGAGAATTTAATCCTTCAGTTTATCAGAAAATGTCATATTCAAATCCTCAGATTTAAAGTTTTCACTGGACAGGAAGGGTGTGAAAAACTGTAATCTTCAAAGTTACTACTGCTCTCAGAAAAATGAAGTGAAGTAAGGAGTACAATATTTACCTCTGAGATTTAGTGAAGTAGAAGTATTAAGTTGCATCAAATGGAAATACTCAAATAGAGAAATCTGTACTTAAGTAAAGCACTTCAGTAAATGTACTTAGTTACATCCCACCACTGCCAAAATCTAGGAGGATATGTAGAGTCATATCACGATATCCATATAGCATCGGTATATTGCCCAGAACGAATTGTAGAACAAGTTATTTATAATGAGCAGTTGACTACATTTGTTTAAGTAAGTTGCCCACTGATGATGTTAAAGAGCCACAAAATGGCTGCGGGTCACAACTCAAACTTAAGTCACTGCTGCTTGAGATCATTGGCAGACGTATACAACACTGTGGCCCCTCAGCACTCCTCTTTTACCTGTCTCTTACAGTCACGGCTCTCGCAGCTTCCAGAAGAAGACACCCAGGGCCTTCACTTCTGTAATCCAGGCCAACCACAGCAGCGTGTACCATCTGCTGCCAGCCTTGGCATGTCACCTGTAACATCTGCTGCTGGACCTCTTTATCGGTGACCCTCAGCTAAAGAGGGTGTCACCTCTGCTTGGCCACGTCCCCTCCTGCCGGGCTGGACCCTGCAGCAAGAACCTTCCTGATCGTGCAGCAACAGGTAACTCAGCAGCTGATTCACCTCTAACTGCTCCAGGTTTAAGCTTCTGTGACTTTACTTTCACTTTCTTTCGTCCGCCAATAGTAACACAAAACTGAATATAATAGACTGACACAACATCGGCACTGCCCTGTGTTTCAACTATAACTCCATGCCTGCTGTGCGTTCAGTACATTGATCTGCAGCGTTTGCAGTGATGTTGGCACAAGTAAAGTCAGAGGGGTGCGACAAAATTAGAGGGACATACAGGGAACATACTGTATGCTGTCCACAGGCGTCGAAACGCCAAGAAATGCACGAATCCTAAATGGATGAAACAGTTGCAATTTGCAGAAATGAAGCTCAGTGTGGTTTTTGTCTTGATCTCTGGCAGCAGAGATGGCAGGCAGAGACACAACAGCTTTTTGTTTGCCAATATGGTCGCAAGATGGTTTACAAGGGATGCACATCCACCACTAATGGAATGAATAAAATGATTTATTTAGTATGTGCTTCCAGGATATTTGATATGCTTGGCTACGTTTAGCCCATAGCCTCATCATAATGAAACAGCAAGCAGTCAGAGTTGCAGAAGAGGTATCTTACTGGAAGAAGAGAGAAGACTGCGCCTCGGGCTCTGTTAAATGATGCTGCTCGTCCACAGTCACACCCTCATTTCTCTTGTTGTCAATACAATGCTCAGTGGCAGAGATGGGTGAAATAAATCTAAATATATCTGATCACAAATTATATTTGTGTTTAAAACAAATAAAAAACAAATAAAAAAATTTTTAAAAATCGAAATTGTTTAATGGTTAACGGAATTGTTAACAAAGACAACGTCACTTTTTTTAATGAGAGCTCTTTTCCTTTGACTCTCCTCAATCATAGTTGCTACTGGTAATACCATTTTTTTGTAAACTTCCAACAGAAAACAGAAAAGGCTGCAGGGGAACTGGGTCCGCTTTCATTAGTTTTCCCTTTTCTGCGGTTCCAGACTGTTGTGGTGGCCTCACTGGTTCAAATTAGCCAACACTGTGCCTCAGGAGTCTACCCTTGTCACAGTTATTTTATCACTGTATGTAGCTCTAATTGGCCAAACAGTTCCAAAACACGCATCAGTATCTTCAAGTCTAGTGACTTTAAAAGACGGTGCATCTTTAGAGACAATATGGAAGTAAACTGGAGACAATCCCCTTTAGTCACTTCAGACAACACTGGTTGTCTGAGATATTTGTTGAGTAATGATTTAAACTTTAGGGCTGCTACTATTTCGCAATATATTGAAATCACCTACCGTATGATCAGCTATGCTCCAACTACAACCATGAAAAAATAAATCATATTTAGGGGTGCCGCATGTCAGATCCTTTATGATGATATTTATATCATCTTTAACATACCCGTAACGATAAAAACAATTAATGTTGCCTCACTCCACGGTGGAGGAGTGAGTTCCAAAAAGGGGAGCGACTTCAGTAATGTGGACGTAGTTTGGTTACAAAAAAGCAAATGTATAATAAACCACAATAATATGCTTGTTTTTACTGAATATTTGAAGACAAACTATTATACTAAAGCTGGCATAGAAAACCACAACATATCGTTTGTTGCTATTTTATGTTCTTGAAATTATTAATAAAATATGTTTCAGTATCCCGTCATATTGTCAAGAATTGTTGCGGAAATTCCCTGAAATATATATTATACACATATAAGAATGTCTCCACTGTAGTATAAAACTTGTACACATAAATTATTTCACATCTACAGTGACGCCTGATCACTACCAGGGTCAAACTGCAGCCTCAAGATAAAAAAAATAAAAAAATAAATCCTCTTTTTTTCCTGACCTCTCAGTCTCCCTTGCGTTTAGTACTGGCCAACATCGCCGACCTTGTATTGACATCAGCGCCACAGGGAAAGCGCTCACCTGGTCCAAGGTCAGGGCTGAGAACTATCGCCGGCCTTTGGCATCATGATACACAGCATTTCAGATGATCTGCCTGCCAACCTCAGGCTGTCACACAATCTAGTTTTTTTGTTTGTCGGGTTACACGATTTACCCTGAATTATCTTCGCACCGTACATCAGTTATCAAAGGCTAGACCGAGTTCCTTTACATGTACATCTTACATGTAAACGCATATATATATATATATATATATATATATATATATATATATATTTTAAATGCATTTGATGCCACTTCAGGTAAGGCGATAACATCATATTCATATGTGTAAACAAAACAGCCTCTACAACCCGATCTTCCACATTGCTCATACTATGTAAACCACAGCTCACTCTGCACGGTTTCAGCCTTCATGGTCTAAACAATCATGCTTGCTTTGTGTTGCTTTTGCATTTAGTACTTTTCTGTCGTGTCTATAATCCATAATAATAATAAAATGGTTTGATCTGTAATTCAGGTGGAGAATCTGGCGTGTCCATGAAGCAACTCCTTTCCTTCTCCTCACACCGCAGTAGTAATCTTGATAATCCCCAGTCGTCCGCTCCCAAAAATCAACCGCACAAAACACCAACCTGCATATTATTTTGTGTAATTTCAAAGTCGCTAAAATAAACACATGCAGTTTAAAGTAGCACAACAAACAAGGAACAACAAAATACCGACACACGGTTCCCCGGTCTTAAATAACTTTATCATCAACTTCTGAGTAGGAAAACATTATCTTCTCACTCTAACTAGCTTGAATGCCGGCCGCTCCTTATTTACTGCCGTGTTTCTCGCTCCCTCTAAGCACAGTGCGACTCTTTCATCACGAGACAGACGCCCCCTACTGACTACTTTGAAAACTACAACGGAATTTAGCGGGGTTACGTCCATTGAAGAAATAGGAAACATCCAGAAAAAACGGAGTAAAGGTGATTACTAATTTGGTGAGTTTCAGACAGGTGAGAAATCTATCAGCATGCCCATTGCTATGTTTTATGCAGGCAGCATGTAACTATTTCCAGTGGTGGAGAGTAACTAAGTATATTTACTGAAGTACTGTTCACAAGAACAATTTTGAGATACTTTTACTTTACTTGAGTATTTCGGTTTGGTATTAGTTTATACTTCTGCTTCATGGGAAATATTAGGTAGGTAGGGAGGTAGGTAGTTACTTTATTAATCCCTGAGGGGAAATTTTCTTCAATATTGTACTTTCTACTCCACCCCTTTTATTTGACAGCTGTAATTACTTTTATGAAGACGATTTCAGGGGATGCAACGGATCATATAACACATTGTTAAAGATTAAACTAGTGGTTTCAAACCTTTTTGTGTTCTGACAGTTTACAAAAAGCAGTGTGTAGTCAGGGTCACATTTCGGATATCTTATTAACAGTTATTAACAGCTCCACCAAATAGTGAATTTTTTCCCTCTCAAACTCTCGGTTCATTTCAGTAAATGTTGAAATGATCCAATATCTGTATAAAGATTACAGAAAAAGTCCAAAAACTGAAAACAGATTTGTTGATCAGAACTTTGTTTTTCTTCTTTCCTCTCTCATGATGTCATATGAATACTTTAATAACTTAAATGCATTTTGCTGCTGGTAGTTTTATTTTAATTTTTCAACTTAAGTAGAATTTTTCATGCAAGGATTTTACTTGTAATGGAGTATTTTTACATTGCTGTATTGATACTTTTTGGTACTGAATATTTTGTCTGTATTTTTCCATGAATCAAGATAATTTAAGTATTTAGAAGTTGAACAGTAGAACTTTAGTAGCACTTAAAATGACACTTACTGATAGCACTTTGTAGTTTGGCTTGAATAAATTGTATTTTCTTGATTCCTGTTGTTCTGGGTTTTGTACCCTCATGGTTGAAATGCACTTATTGTAAATTGCTTTGGATAAAAGCGTCAGCTAAATGTAATGCATGTTTATCTGAAGATAGCAATACTCTCTGTTCTACATCTCAAATCAGAAAGATTTTGCAAGCACTCACAGTGCATTTCAACAAGCCTGTTATATACCAATGAAGTCCACAAATAATACAGATTTGTAATAGCAGTTGTGTTTTGGGTGACTCACCTGCTTCCTGTTATTAAATATTAAGCAGCACAAGCTCGATACCTGCTTGGATTCTTTGTGAGCTCCGTTCATGAGCAGAATATATTCTGCTAAATCCTTTTGCAACTCCTGGTCAGTTCCCTCACTAATCTCTGACAGAAAATCATTAATGTCAAACTGATCAGCTCATCTATTGTAGTAATATCACTCTGTATTAATATTTACCATTACTTCTATATAGCCTTACTGTTTGGTATGTAACATGATTCCTCATATTTCTGAGATAATTCAGACAAATCTATGACTGTCATATGTGTTTTAATGTGACTTTATTCTTTACTTAATATGGATTAAATAACCATACAAATCTGGCTGCTTTCTGGTGTTAATAACAGGCAGCAGTATTAAAATTAGATGTATTTATTTTTTACTGGTTGCATACTGCACTGCTCATCCAATAACACTGGGCAGAGCTCTACCTGTCTGTCCTCAGGGATCTTCCTGGCACTGCCTCATCAATAACTTGGCTGACTGGCAGTGTCTGCTCACTGACTACAAAACACAACAGCTACAAATTAAATTCTTAATGAGCACAACCTATCACTAATTATGGTGCAAAGTCAGTGCGGCGTTGCATATCACTTATATCAGCACATTTCAAAGTCTTATGGGATATATGGCAATTCAAATTTATTTAAAAAGGGCTACATTATTCAATGACAGGAGAGCACTTATGTTGTGTCATGCCCATTGTGGCGATTGTATGCTAAATGCCCTACCTGTTTCATTGCCATCATTAATGAGTCCATAATTCTGTCTGGAATGAGAAATCAATCAACAATGTGAAAAGAAATTATAATGTTAGAAGCTGTGCAGTGTTTTTCTACACCGGAATGGCTTGTAGTGAATTCTCATACATCATCCAGAGTGTTTCCCCTGCAACAAACCTCGAATCTTGCCTCTTTCACATGTATAATTTGCAGCTGAACTTTATGTTTAACCTCTGTTTAAGTTTAATATGTCCCATTGTACTATTTCAATTGATGCCAGCCAGGCAATAAACTACAAAGATTTCCATGACAGATTATATTGAAGTTTCCATCATTAAATCATTAGCTGCATACTTCTTTGTCGATAACGTTTGAACTTTTGAATTTGGCATACAACATCTTAAAGTTTTATGAAATCAAACCACATTTTATTACTATTTAAAGGCAGTATGTTGGTTTTTTTTCCTGCAGAAGCCATAAGTATGTTGACATTCAGTCATTATCTGTCTGTAGTTTTCATTGGCCGTGTCCGCTAATCCCATGCTGCACTCACACTCCCCACCAAAGCATGACACTTCACAGGAAAACGATGCGTGATCTTAATTGTCAGCCTCACTGTTTATTGTTTGCTCTATTCACACCGTATCAGAGCTATATTAAGATGCTGCTGATGTAAACAAAACATCCTCCTGCTGCTGCAAAGTGTTGAACTACTGAAAAACGAGAAGCATTTTGTTGTGAAGCAACCAGAGCTTTCTAATATCCATTTATGTACAAACCAGATGCACAAAAGAAAAGCAATTTTCTTTATTTGTGTCATCAGGGAATAACTTTAAATAGTGCAGGGGGTAAAAAGCAGCCAATGTGGGCTGTTAGACGAAGAGCTGCACACCTCCCAATCCTGAGCGAGTCAACCAACCTTTCTGTTCCCGACTCGTGTAGGAAACTGCTCAAGTTGTTTGTAGCATGAAATCAAATTTCAATTATTTTCAACTAACTTTTTAATTAAAATAACATGAGTTAGTTTGGCTGCAGATACAGTTGTTCTTCTGTTGTATTTCTGAAAAAGCAGCTGCTTAACAAGTGTTTGCTGAAGTATTAAACAATTTAAAAATGATGTAAGCCTCCAGTTTACAACCTACAGGGTTACACATGAATCTGGAGTTCAAGCTTTTGATGGGTAATGTTTTCTTTTCCAGCAAAATAACTGCGGATGGCTGGCCTCTGTGTGAGGTCACGCAGACTTTTAGAAAATAATATGCATTCTACAGAAATGGTGCCAGTCTTGAGATGAGGCATAATCACAGTTGTTGATGCGAGTGCAGAGCTTGCAATTCTTCTGTTCATTAGAATAAAAAAAACAGAATATACATCAACTTGACACAAACAGAAGTCTTACAGTCTGGCATAATTAATCACTCTGTGACACATCCTACATCTAATGAGCTATCCACATTGTAAACAGTTTATCATGAAATGCTTTGGAGATCTAAACTCTGCACAGGCACGGTGCGTGTGGAGTATCTCTCTGTGATCGTATCAAAGACCAGCGCAGTAAGAGTGAGGCTTTTCACTGACAATGTCATAAATAAATAAAGTGAAAAAAGTCAGTGGATCTCGATGTTACTCCTCAGAATTAACGTGATGTTAAAAACAAACTTTCAAGCGTTCCCCATGGTGATTATTAGACTGCAATATACAAGAATACAGTTTAAAAGAGAATCATTATGAATGTATCTAGCATTACATATTATATGGGTTTTAGTAGAAAGTAAAAACAAACAAAAAACAGTTGGGAAAAGGCTGAATTTATGTCAACCCTGAAAATGAAAGTGTATCTTTTAAAATATGATCTTAGAAATAAACTGAAAAACTGACATAAGAGGAGACATTTAAAGTAATTCTACCACTGGAAAACATTCAAATTATATAAATTTCTTCACCCGTTTCCGTCCCTGTTTTGAAGAAATATGTGTTTAACAGCAGTTGTTAGTCTGCTGTACTGATGAGAGGGTGTGATAGATGTATTCATGTGCCGTGTGATGACATTGTACCAGTGTTTACTGCAGGGTGGTGTCCCTGCATGTTGCACTCTTCAGGGGACACAAATCAAGCTTCCATTGTAAGCTCGTCAGTCATCGCTGTGTTTTGGCAAATCGCTCCGCTCTCTCTGTGGCGTCCTGGCTGCGTCGCTTCTGCCGTGTCAAAATAATGATAGGACACTGCAACATTTTAGCCTCATTATGAAGTTTCTCGGTTTGTCTTTCACAATCCCTAATGTGCAAAAGGACAAAAGAGAAATAACAGTGAAGAAAAAGATTTGAACAGCATATTTATATATCATGTCTTTACCATGCAAGTTAAATATTGTCATCATCTTGCCCGAATGTTTTGCTGTATGCATATTGTTGCTTCATAAAATAATATTTTAACAAACTCACACATAAAAGCATGATGAAAGTACATGAAAATATCACAATGTGAGAAGAATAAAATGTTCTTCCAAATGTTAAGAGTTTAATCGACTGTGATGTGGCTGTAAAAAAGGAAATATACCCTCAGTGGAACGAACAGTGTGTGTAACTATCTTGTGTTCTGAAATCAGCAAGAGAAACATTTTAATTCAAATTCATGGTTCATTCAAAGTTCATTTAACTTTTGTTGAAGTTATGAAGATGAATTATATTTGCTAGGTGTATATAAGCTATTCATGAGACGATAAGACTAAGACAGCTTGAATTGCAATATGAATATGAATAAGAAGTTAAATAAACGACAAAAATCTCTGTGAAATTACTCATGTCTCAAACAACAATGTTGATTATTCAATTATAAAAAAAAAAATAGACATATTGTAACAACCTTCCTACTCGAGGCTTCTGCTGTCAGACTTCGGTGTCTATTGGATTAAAGTTACACAAAAGTTTTATGTAAAATCCTCAGTGAGAGCTGCAACAAAACACAAGAAATGATTTTCATGTATTATTCTGGTCCTTTTTCCCTAACTTAAAGGTACTGTGCTGAGTTATTTTTTTATTCAATAAAAATGTATGTTTACATTCGTTTGGTGCTGAAAAATTCACTGTGTGCATTCTTGAGATTTTTATTCTCATAAAACATTTGTAAAGCCGAGGTGGAAACCTGCATTGTTTTTTTCATCAATGTTTACCTGCTAGCTGTCTTCTTCTTCCTTCCTCCCGCTGCTCGTGCATTGGTGCATTTTTCATCATGTTATCACCACCTATAAGCTGTGGAAATAGTGTGAAATTGAGACGTAGGTCCAAATGGTGGCATGACTGCATACTGTGTCACCCATGTATGTGTTCACAAAACAGGGTCAATTCATAAACAATTGCTGAATATAGCGCAATTAACATCAACAACTCATGAGGGTACCTTTAAATTGTGGGTATAACATGAAGACAGGTTTGCCATTTCCAAAAAAATGAGGAAGTGCACACAACTAAGGAGTATGCAGTCAAGTTTAGATAGACCCTATCAACCAGAGCTTTACTGACATAAGTCAATCACAAAGCTAATTGACAAGGAGGGCTTTAAGAGACCACCTTTAAAACTCTGCACTGTCGAGATGTGATCCCACCTTGGACCACGAGTACTTTTCATCTCGTTCTTGAGCGATAGCAGCAGGGAAACACTGAGCTGCACTGCATAAGTTAGCTCATGGATGTGATGAAAAATGACCTGATTCCTGCAGCACTGCGGACCAAATGGGCAGGATGGATTAAGAACACAGGAGCCGCTATCCTCAATTCTGGTATCCTGAATAAAGCTGCCGGTGCTTGCCAGCAAATGTGGAAGAACCTGCCAAATGTTAAGAGAAAAGAGACTATACTATAAAATTGCTGCATATAGGCAGTTTCGCTTGTATGTAACTCTATCATGATAGAGATTAACAAAAAAAAAAAAACATTAGTCATCAGCTGCAGGGAAACATCGAAAGACACCCTGTATCAATCAGTCCTACATCTGTTTGTGAGCTTTAGTTTCCCCTTAGAAAAATCCCAAACAAGCCATCAGCACATCATCTCTCTTAAAACTTGAATTACTCAGTGGCAGCTGTGACCAAGTTGCACACTGAAGCGCTACACACCCGATCCTAAACCGACTGATGAGCGCTGATGTCAGTGCAACACAAACTATTGCTCCCACAGTGATGCAGCGGGTGCCTACTTTACAACACTTGTTTTTATTCACCTGCTTCTTTGCTAAATTGTCTAACACACACAAGGAGCTGAGACACTCTGACTTAGCTTGTTTGTTATTTAAATATTTGAGTGTCCCAATTTGCAAAAGAATCCACTCTGCCCTGCAATTTGTGACTGGCTAGTGTGAGCTTTAAAACTCAGTGTATTAGAGAAAAATGTGCAGCTAATTAGGCTGCAGCGGTTGACATAAGTTGCACAGGCCCATTGATTCCTCCTTTGGGGTGGGAGTATCTCAGCAGATATCATAAACACACACACACACACACACACACACACACACACACACACACACACACACACACACACACACACACACACACACACACACACACACATACACACTGTCTGTATATATATTTGAAAACTATCCAGCTAGAGGTCCATGGGCACCAGCCCAGCCGGGCGGGTTCAATTTCTCTGGTTGCAAATGGATCCGCTATTGTCCAAGTGGCCAATTTATACACCTATCTGAAGCCAGGGTGCTTATAAATCACTGGATGCATATAATTATGTACTCTGTGCTGAAAGGGATGATCCCTCCTGGGATATTGAACATTTGACTTCACAGCACAGTTTACTGCACTATAACTCCTCTTTAACTCTCTTATCACAGCCCTCCCCTTGGCTGTTTTGCTCCTCCGTATCGGCACACACGACTCAAAATGGCCTCACTCGGAAACCCATCTATGGTTAATGACAAGATATCCTCTTGGCACAGACGACGAGCTGATTGGAAACTTTATTGTCTTCTAAGCGGCAGAGAGGGAGCGCTCCCTTCGAAGAAAGCTGGAATCACAAACTGGGCCTATATTACTGCCAAAAATACGTTTTTCCCACCATACCTCAACCCTCACAAGCAACAACGAGCACACAATTTCTCTGACGTCACTTTTTGTTAACTTCTAACGTGTTTCACTCCGGGGCTGCAGGATTACACAGTTACTAAGTGTTGCCTAAACGCAATCAACAAAAGTGTTGAATTCCCAGACCCACATTCTTAGAAAACACAAGCACACATACATACACTCGCATAAAAACACATATTTTTAGCTATTCCCTATTGTCTCTTCACTTCCAACAGCTCTTTCAACTCCAAGAGTTGATGAGTGGGAATAGGTGTTTCTTGGATTGATCCCACGCTGATACAATAGAGCAAATAAAGGAGGTTTATAGAGTGGTGAGCCAATAGTGGAACCATCAGTAAAGCTTGGAGATACAACAGAGCACTGGAAAAATAACCACCTGAGTATAACATAACTAAACAGTTTTTAGTTGTTTACCGCCTTCCCGCAACCAATGTGGGAAGGCTGGGAAATATTTGTTTTTTATTGTGAAGATTTCATTTCGTAGTCACCAAAAAATATTATATATTGAAAACATAATTCAATCCCTAAATATTTGTAAAATAAAAAATAAAAAAAAATTGCTTCAACAGCAATTTAATTCAGTGTTAAAATGAATTCTTGACTTAGCTGTTCTTGAGCTTTCAGTCATATCACATGATCTTCATCAGCAGATTGGATTTTGCTTGGTTGTCATGGAACTGTACATTTTCAAATCTCCTTTTATTCTGTGCACTTGGAAGACATAGATAAATGGATGTCGCACTTGACCAACATAGCTTGAGGAAAGAGGGAGCATTGGAATACACAAACCACTCTGCTGCCTTCACATCTCTCTTAAAGGTGGCTATCTTCTGTAAATCAATGAACCTCCTCGGTATTGGCATGACGGGGAGCTGACTCAGCTTAATTACCCTCTGGTCCGACCTTTAAATCACACAAAATGAGAACAAATAAATAATGACCAGTTAAAGTACCGCCGTCCTGGCGCTTCCGTCAAATTCGGCATGCACAAATGAACTGAAAATTTATGGAAATGCAACAAGCATGAGAGGAGCGTCTTGCATTTTGGGGGACAAATTGAAAGCAGGGGAACACCCGGGAACTGTCTGCCTGAGTGCCAAGTAAGACAGTTAATCTCTACACGGTCCTGGGCCACTTAATTCCCACTGAAATGTGGCACACTCACCCCTCTCCTTCCTACCCCCCATGTTCTTTTCTCTTATCACTGTAATTTGGTGTGCACTGACAATGGGAAATTTGACAGAGCTATTGACAGTAGCTATTCCACAGTGGGCTAATAACTTCAAGATTTCAGACAATGAGGGGAATATTAAAAAGGATTATAGTGTAGCCTGAATAGCAAAAAAAAAAAAAAAAAAAAGATGAGTAGAAGGGCAGATAGTATGGGATGTTATGGCTCCGTCACCCATGGTACCTTTCTTTAATTTATTCAACAACCAGTTTAGGAAAGGATTAAGGCCTTTTAATTTTAACCTGACTTAGAGACAAGAGCTTCAATTTTGAAGATGACCACAATGCAAAAATTGGAATGTAGCTTATAACTGTGTGTGACAGTTCAACTGTTTAAAGGGTAGAAAAATGCCGTGTCATAGGCCTTACTCTTCCTGTATCTGTGGAGGATAACTAGTAGATAAATAATTAATGAAGTTATGTCACATAAAAGAAAGTAATTCTCTCTGACAACGCTCATATCGATACTGCTGCTTTATTTTATTTTTCTATATGAATAATGTAATATAATATAATATAATTTAGCGTACAACTGTTACCCCCCACCTCCCAGCAGCAGTGGAACGAGCGCCCAAAAGTAAGCACCGCAAATACCAAAGTTCATTAGCTAATGGTACGAAGTTTATACTTGGCAGGAGTCCTCAATGACTTCCATAAAGACACTACAGACGGGTGTGGCATCCCGGTGGAAGCTGCGCGGTCCCTACACACGATGTGAGTGCTAGACATAAACACTCTGTGTGTGTGTGTGTGTGTGTGTGTGTGTGTGTGTGTGTGTGTGTGTGTGTGTGTGTGTGTGTGTGTGTGTGTGTGTGTGTGTGTGTGTGTGTGTGTGAGTGAGTGAGTGTGTGAACTGTTCCAAATCCAAAATTCTTATAATAATAATAATAATAATAATAATAATAATAATAGCTGATGAAATCTATTTAAAATGTGCCGGAACCCGTTGCTTCCTCACTAACTTTAGCTGCTGTGGGTCGAGCCTGTAACTCTGAGAATCTCACAACTCACCAAAGTCTGCGAACTGAGTGCGTCTCAAAGCATCGCTTAAACAGATCTGAAGTTTGACAGCTTTATTAAGCGTTTCCTGGACTTTCGTCTCGTGCTTGTTTGGACGTAACACGCTCTGCTTTAAATCTGCTGCTGTGGTGCACATTGATCTGTGCGCTGGATTCGAACACTAACAAAGGCCAATCAACGGCTCTTGCATTCTGCAGAAAATCTGGTAGGATATATGACTTGTATAGACGGCTAACAAGGCTCTTGACTATACAAACTCTCAAAGGGCACTAACCATCCAGTGTGCTCATCTATTAAAAGTTATTTTACAGTTTCCAAGATTAATAGAAATATATGGAGGATTCTTGTTTTCCATACTGTTCAATTTGACACAATAATAAGAGCTAAGCACTTCATACATGTTTCTCTTTCACTTTGGTGGTATGGTGTGAAAGAATTAACTTTACATTCAAACACTATTGAACACCTGCCTCTGAAGGATGAACGTTGAATGTGAAGAGCTGACATTCAATGCTATTAACACTGTATGCCAGCTACACTGTACAAAAATAATTAGTTTTCAAATCTTGTTACTGCACTACCTTTAAACTGTCCTCAGTGACACTCACAGTTTCACTGAATCTCTAATTAAATGTAACACACATGTACAGCACTCTTTGATTAACATGTGGATGTATGACATCTCCAGACTTTAAGTCATAAAAATGATCTCAGTATCTTTACCAAAGTGCAATTTTTGAATGTTTTTTGAATTATTTTTTTTCTCCATTTAATGCAAATATGTTAACACTGCTTCAAATATTGCGTCAGGAAATATTGTACTTATTTTACATTTAAGAATATAACTCTCATTGTAAGTACATCTCAATTGCAATATATTGATAAAGATTAAACCGGTGCTCAGTATCCGATTCATGAAGCTGGTGACCATAAGAAAATAAGCGTTCCCTTTCTGTCATCCAAAGTTGATGTGCTGATCGTGTACCAGGCACCATCATAGTTTTTGTTGCGTTTTATTCTTGGTGAATGAGAGCAAGGCACATTTATATTTGAAAAAAAGAATCGTGATCACAATTCCAAGCAAGATTATGACAAAGTCTCATTTTATCCAGAATCGTGCCGTATTAGGTGTAAAACTAGCATTGCCTCGCTGAATTAGAAAAGGATTGGAGTGCTTCTTCCACCATTGGTCACTTTACAAGGTGAAACTTCTCTGTATTGCATTCACAATTGACTGAATATGTTATAATTAATGTGTGATGACATGCAGAGAAACTGCTCTGACTGTCGTCGCTCTAAAACTTATCTACTGTGAAGTACCATCCATCAGTTATCATGAGATGCTCGGATGGCTGGTGACGGTGTTTGCCGGTGGCATTGTGCAGTGACAAAGCGAGCGGTGGCTCTCGTCTGCCCTCTGGGTCATTAATAGCTCCCTAGGAAATGTTTCTGCCTGGTTCTCATTTATCCATTAATCCTCTTTAATTAATTCTCTTTCATTTACCTTGGTTAGAAGAAATCAATAGCACAGGTTTCACTTAATTTGACAAATGTTCCTTTGCTTTATCCCTTGATGCTGCATGTGCGAGAACACAGTCGGTGTGTGTGCAGCTGAAGTGATGTGGAGATTAGTTAGAAGTGACTAAATTAAGTCATTTGAGAAATTCTGTGAACGACGTTTCAGCTACGGTTTCCAGGCAAATACACCGAAAAATGTTAATCTGAACCTGAACACCAATTTTTTTGAAACCAAAGAAGAAACAGGCTTTTTATTAGTCAGTGTAGTGGTGGAGCTGTCTGACACATTTTTGTTCCCCTCAAGTACATATTGTTTTTCACCAGAGAAAGGCCCTGATCCTTTGAGCTCTTTGTCTCTTCCCCAACATTTATACGCTTTTTCTGAAAGCGCAAAAGGCAGTCCCAGAGGTTTCAATTAGAAAAGTGCGGTGCATCTGAGTGCATTCACTTTAATAGTAGAGTGATCTCCTGAGTGTTGTAGAAGGGTACTGGTGGAAGTGTTGCTCTGTCTCTAACTGGGGTTAATTGGGTTTCTTTCAGTCCGCCAACAACAGTGCATTGAAAAGAAGAAAAAAAAAAAAAAAAAAAAGGGAAAAATGATTTTATTGGTGAGCTGAAAATCTCAACCAATTGAACATTTTGTGTTTCTCCTGATCGACACACAGAAAAACGCTCACTGGTCTTACCAGATTGTCTGTCATCAACCAAACGTTTAAATAACTCGTGTGTACTTTACATCATACTGCTGACCATTTAGGTTATAGATTTGCGGGTGCAACATAATTGCGAGATACAACCATCATCTCATTCACATTCCAACAATGTCATTTTTGATAAAGAAATCATTAGCTAAAGCAAACTACTCGTGGTGGCCTGCAGTGAAAGCTTATGGAGGGCGGAACAACGCAGTGTCGCATACACGACTTCATAGACTTGTGCCCAGTGAAATCCAGGCTTAACGATGATTTTGATGACTTCCTGTTTTTTTTCCATTTTTCCTTGATTTTTTTTTTTTTTAAGCTTCTTTAAGTAGTCCAAATGAGAAAATGGTTTATTTTTGGTCTGTTTTGCGATACTTATAATTTTCATCCTAATTGATCTGTCGCCTACAGACAGTTAATAGTTGGCTGTGTTTTAGTCGTTTAAAAATACACCCACTCTCATAATTGTTTCATATTTATACGTCAACGCATTTCTTTTCTCACTTGAAAGGCCTGAGTGCTACATGTTGATGTAGTGATGCGGTAATGTTTGGGAGGCTGCACAGCATGCCTTATTTAGAAAATTGACCAGATGCGGTGCCTGTGTTTCACTTTCTGCCCGGCTGATCAGGTCCTCGCTGTAGCAGCGCGGCGTGTCGAGCTGCTTCTGGAACACTTGAGAAACGCGCTGCGGGGCGTCTGGTGGAATCAAAAGCGTTGCTTCGAATGGCCGTGATCAGCCTCAGCGTACGTGATGCAGCCGATCTCGCTGGAATCCAACTGTTACTTGATTTCTCATTTCCGAAACTCACCGCTAGACGCCACTAAATCCTGCACGCTGCTCCTTTCAAACTAACATTACAGTAAAATCACTTTAGGATGAGTGATGGTCGATTTCTACTATGGCTTTTGAAAATGTTTTTATCCGGAGTTAAAATTGCATTAAGGTTCAGTTTAATTTCTTCCACTTTAAGAGGAAAATAAATAATAAGCTGTTCTTAAATACTTTAAATTAGGTCCATCAAAGAAAATGACCGGAGTTTGTCAATAAGCTGAGTAACAAAGTAAATCCCTGTTGTTTTTTAGGACCACATAAAGCTGCTGAACAGCCCGTGTTAATTATCAGGCTGTCCTGCCATTGGCATTGAAAGTGGAAAATGAATACGACATTGGCTCAGTTACGGTAGGGCGACTTCATCAATAGCACACATCCATTTTCTATGATGGAGTAGTAAATAAACTGTCCAAGATGGCCTCCATTTTCCCTTACCCTCCTCTTCTCCACTCTTCTACTTCTCACCATATTTCCTGTTGAGGAGGGTTGAGGCAAACATCTTTGCAAGTGGCACTGAGAGCGGTACAGATGCGACCTTTCATGCTGTTATTCCAACATGAAAGCAGGTGGCAATGCAACTGAATAGTATGTGCTTGGAAGTAAAAAATATGTTTTCCAAGATTGGATATGATGCTCTACAGTTTAAAAAAAAAAAAAAAAAAAAAGCATTCTTACATTTTATGGCTCACCGACATCCTCTGGGAGCGCACTGAAGTTTGGAATTAACATATTTGATGTGATTTTTATTTCATTTAAATTAGCTGAAATGAGATGAAAAGTGTTTGTATATGTTTGAAGGGAAGTGGTGACATTAAGGCTGCAGCGCTAGTGGATAAGGTACAAACATTTCATTTAATTAAAAGCCTTATGGAGTGAGGTACTGCCTTCACTGTAAATATCCGTCATGGAATTTTAGGGCCTCTGCCTGCCTTCAAAAGCTGCAGAAAATGGTGCAATTTTTCCGACGTCCAGTCTAAATATAACCATGGTTGCAGTCAATAATTTTACACTCACTATCTTATAAAAGCTGGTAATAAAGGTTCTGGACCGCCCCAGATTGTGTATCTTGTTAAAGGTCTATATAATTGTAATAGCACTGATAAAGTTTCATTGAGATAGCGCATTTCCAACAAAAAGCTGAAATAGAAGTGCTTAAAAAAATGCACGTACAAAGACAGTCAATAAATAATGATGTTGAAAATGGAGCAGGACAGATTTTCTTCAAACAAACAAAGCTCTTTAATAAAACCTGATAGCAGACAGTTTCCTATTTACACATCAAGCAGACACTTAGTATTTATTAGCTCAATGTCTGATTAGAAAGTGATTATTTTCTGTCGGTTGGTTACTGTAAGCATCATGTTTTAAACTGCACATAGTTATTGGACCTCGACCTAATGACTTAGTGCAGCTTTAGGAAAAATGTTACTTTAATTTAGCTACCCGGTCTCACTGCGAAGCATGCGATGCACACGCCCAACCACTAGAGGGAAGCGTATCAATTTCACATCTTTGCCTTGAGAAATATCAGTGTCATGTGCTTTAGGAAAACCAAACCATGTGGAAAACCTCATTGTTTGAATAAGGAAAAAAAAAAAAAAAACTTTGCTAGTGTTGGGGAAAAACCACCTGGTTAGGGTTAGAACAAAAAAATCATTAGTTAGGATAATGGAAAAACCATGTGGTTACTGATAAGAAAAATAACTCCAAAAAACAGCTTTTGTCACCTCCCTAACTCGAATCTGTGACTTATGCCCCCAAGACACCCCTCTTACCTCCTTACATTGATGTCAGCAGGCTTTGTACTTCGTCACATCGGGTGATGTTTGTCCCGGCCTGTCACGTGACCCGCCTATGTTTACGAACGTGCTCTGTTCACGTGTAGACAATTCGAGGCGTGTCCCTTTAGTGGATGAGGTTTGCCGTGATACCGTGCGAGATTTATGGAGGACTGAGAACAAGCGGGAGCCATGATGCAAGGATGTGGTGAACAGCTTGTTAACAAGCATTGAGATTAAACTGCATAGAGCCGGACATTACTGCTGGTTTCATACAGTGGATTGGCATCATTTTCTGAGCACTTGTCGGCTCGATGGTGTAAAAGTGCCGTTCCATTTTTACGACTTCTAACTTCATGCCCAGGTAGCATCTGCGGAGACCCGTGCGTTTTGCCAAAGAGGTTGCGTATGCTAAACCAGAATCCTGCAGCAGTTACTGTACAGAAATATACAGCTTCCCACACAGAACAGAAGTTAAGAAACAATAGATGGCAGAGCAGCGCGAGAGACTTCCCATGGTGCAATAAAACCACATGAGTGGAACTGAACACTGACGATAAAAAATTGAATCGATGGGAGTGCTTCACATTTCCTATCCCATTGACAGATTATTTCATGGATCACAGCAAACAAAACTGAGGCTCATTCAGCAGAGGGAGTGTCTCGGCTCCCATTTTCTAATATGTTCTTTTGATTACTTTAAAGCTGAGGCTGTTTAAGCTTTTGTCAGGAGTAGAATTAGACAGACAGCGCGGGTCGTGGAAACGTTGCAGTCTGACATACTGCAGACGCCAAAAAAGAGACAGGCAGACAGGGAGATTCACATAATCTAAGTAATTATCAGACGTAAATGAACAGAAAGTGCAACCATCTCAAACGAACAAAGTGATTTCACAGATCACTGATGCCCTTTTCTGGAGATGGCAAATTAATGGCTGCGCTATATATTTTTTCCTGTGCAGTGCAAGTCCTCCTGAGTGCAATAACACTGAGCGTAAGGGCTTGCCATCAAAGAGGTGAAATCGTTTTCTGCCCTGGACATAAGAGTAAAGTGAATGGGGGTAACTGATAATGGGATTCACTTCATTGTAAATTAACAGAATCGTGTTAATAGGATTCTGTTAATTTAAGATTTATTTCCTTATTGATTAATTTACTCTTTTTGCAGTGTGTGTGAAATGATGTTAGAGGATAATTACCAGCAACCTTAAATTACAAAAAATTGAATTCCCAGCATGCCATTAATCACACTGACGATCATGAATTAGGATGCAGATTTACTTTGCTCACAGTCGTTGCCAGCAGCAGTCTGCAAAACCTTGTATTTCCAAATTGGCATTGATGCAGTGGTGCGAATGTAATGTACCACTGCATTAATGTAATTTATGTTTTGGCATTTTGCATGATAGGGACATATACGTATTTCAGACACATTAAAAGGTATAAATGTATCTGTTACAAAATGACAAAGGCTTTGGAGGAGGCTCTTTACTTAACATCTATTGGATTAGTTTGGATCAGTTTGGATCAGTTTGTCCAGTCAATACACAACAGTAAATTCTGAAAATACTCCTTCAGGATGTTATTGAACAAGCAATTTGAATCTATAGAAATTCCTCCAGGGAGCATACAATTTATTATCCTGTAGAAGCTGACTGTGAATCTGTATCAATACAGTCGTGTGTTACAGTACGTTCTGTAAAATTTGAATACTCTTTGTCCCAGCCTCCCCTTGACTCTTTTTCCATTCAATCCTGCCAAACTGCCACAGTGAATCATGCTTTGTTGTGGCTGTTGTTTTGTACTTTCTGGCACACAGTCTGGAAGTGTTAGTGGTGGAGGTGGGGGCAACAGGTACTTGAAAGAGGGACAGGTTAGAAATGATTTGTGCTTTGGAACTGCCTCAAAAAATATTGGAGAGGTGCCTTTGAGCAAGGTATCATTCGCCAACTCCGGCTCACAGGAGTGGACTGTGGTTGACAAATAAAAAGTTGCTGAACTACATTAATATAGGGTTTGTCAGGAGTAATTCCTGCTGCATTAGAGTGAGGAATACTGAAGCAATGGGATTAAATGATGATCAAGTTGTCGTTTTATATCCCAGTGTTACAGTCCAACCTCAGATCCCCGTGTAAGCGTTCAAATCGGTGAGAAAGCAAAATGGGTTTATTTTTGGTTACACAAATAAATTCCTCACATAACAGCTATTTTTTTAAACTTGCGTGATGTACGCTAAGAACGTGTTAATGCCATTCAAACCATTATCTTTTCCTTTTTTTCTAAGCCTGACCACATGGTTTTGGTGCCCAAATCTGAAGGCAGTTTAATGGACGTCCGCCAAGCGGCAACCAACTGGTTGTTTTGGGGGCGGGGCCGGAGGGGGGGGTTGGTTTGTGAATGGCCGTTACAAGGCCTCGAGTTCGTATTTACGGTTTATTTTCTAATTATTGTCGGGATTATTTTCAGGTGGACCAGCAGAAAATGAATAAGAAGGAGTGATTTAAGATCGCAACACTGCGATAACCTTTGGAGAAAATGTACTGACTTCCAATTCCATGAGACAAGTTGAATGGGATTATGGGGCCGGTGGCTTTTTGGAGCCAACCTCTCGCGGTATTGCAGCTCAAAGCACTTCCCATCGGACTCATTTTTTTTTTTTTTTTTAGAGCCGGTAGCTTCGTCCACATTTATATACAGACTATGACTCCACTGAAACGGATGTCCTGTAGTGGTGGCAGATGTGTTGCACTCTTTGGTGTGACACTGGGTTGTGTAAATATATAGTGGAAGAGATGCTGGCTTAAATCTTTTCCCTCTTTTTTTGTTTTTTTTTTTGTATCTTTTCCCTCATTTGTTTCAATAACAACACAAAGAGTGCCAATAAATCAGACATTTTCAATAATTATATCAGACACTTTCATATGTGATCCTTCATCTGATGTGTGATTTGTAGCAATGCAACCTCAGGCTGAACAGTCATAATTCATGCTTCTTTTACCACGAGCCCTGGCAGTTAGTAGTTTCTGACATCCTCAAATTTTGCCTGGTTTTGTCACTCTGTGAATCCATCCATGTAACTGCTCTCCCCCCCTCCCTCCCCTCCACCCCTCCACCCACCCACACCACACACACACACACACACACACACACATCCCCTCATCAGTCCAGAATCAAGTCTCACATCCAAACGTCCATCTGCACAGGAATGTCCCAACCTGCTCCACAAAAAGTCACTATTAAAATCTTGGTTGTTTTTTGTTCTTCCTACTCTTTTTATTATGTTTGCTCAAATTTGCAGCCACTGCACATTTACATAAAAATGACAGGGTGCATGATGGCATTAGTCAAAGCAGCCTGGATGTTCTGTGTTACTTAGAATAAAACTGGTTTACTCTTTAAATCATGTGGAATACAAATACATTGGAGTAAATTCAGAGTTGTGAATGATTGTGGGGGGAACTGCACTGAATGGACAAGTAATCTCTAGTCTACTAGTATCTTAAAAGCTCACTTGTCAGTTTTACACTTTGATTTTAGATTGAATTACCAAGATAGTACTTATTAATTAATGACGTTTTTTAGGCACTCGTAGGTGAATTTTGTTGCTTAAACTAACAAGCTTCTGGCTGTAGCTTCACAGCCTGTACAGAAATGAGCGGTATTAATCTTCTCTCTAACACTTGATAAGAAAAACACAAAGCATATTTGCCATGTGTTGACCTAGACTTTTAATATCATACCTTTTTAAAACTACATCACACATGCAGGGAAACAGAAGAATTTAGTGGACTGGTCAGGCAGATTGACTGGACCTATTCAAGTATAAAAAAAAAAAAAACAACATTTCAGTGTCTTTAGCACACCAAAGATGGGTTTAATATATCTATATTTTCTTTTTAATTTTGGACATCCCTCCTCCACAAACATGGTGTTTGTTCTTGGACAAAAGCAATTTGTATGAAATAAACCACAGCTAATGAAATAAACAGCTACTACAATATACAGCAAATTCAGCCTTGTGGTCAATCTGCATGTGGAAAGCAACATATTTTTAACAAGCTTGTCCTCTTACCACAAACAACAACAACAACAACAACAACACTGGTCAATCATTGAAGGGTTTCGAAATAACCTATATTTGCATTTACAGGGACCTCTAGAGATCATTGTGATTATAACGGGAGAAATGGAGGAAATCGGGTGACCGAGTATAAAGAGTGACAAGAGTGTGTATCGGGAGGCACGTTGGGACTTTCGCCCTGAAGACTTCTGTTTCTGTCACATATAAAAGCAAAAGTTAACGTTGACTCATTTTAACTTTCGTAATTAATTTAAGATGCGTCACATACATAATGTAGTTATTTTACCCTTTTTCCTTAATCTGACCAACTAGTTTTGTTGTCTAACCCAAAACAAACATCTTAGTTTCACAATGTTAACCATGTGTGTAGTATTGTTACCGTGGCAAATGTCATCTCGTCAAAGTAATTCTTGAGATTTTGACTTAAACATTCAGCTTGTGATTCTAATAATAGTTTTTTTGTTAATGACATAGATTGTAATGCTAATTGCATCTTATTAACATTTTATTTTACATGGACACGACAAAATGTGGTTCATTAAACTCTGAATCGTGACTTGTCCTCGCTGGTGCAGTTTTCGCAAGCTGTAATGAGTCTTTGACAAAGATGAGCAAAACATCAGCGTAAGAGGCAAAAATTTTATTTCATAAACAATGCAGTTTTTCCCTCATGAAATGGTCTCTTTTTTTTTCCAATTATTCAGCCCTGTCTTGGCAAAACATTGACTAATTCTGTGAACCTTGTTTTAAGATGTTGCCCAAGGGCCTGGAAATTACTTTAATCCTCTTCCTTTAGTCTCTTTGAGAAGCAAAACAAAGGGGCTGATTTGCAGCCTTTGAGATGCGTGCTTCCTAATCAACACCGGTTGAGACCAGTAAATATTCTGGCCTTTTGATAACATTAACACATCTTCCCTCAGTAGAAAACAATAAAGCCCCCCAGTTGTTTGATCGAAACGACTGGTCAGCGCGCACACACACACACGCACGCGCGCACGCACGCACGCACCACACTTACAATTATTTTCGCGAAGGTTACAGACAGAAAGAAGCGGGAAATTTCTGTGAACTGCTTCTCTTCAAACGTTCGGCACTTAGCGTTTGTTTTAGTGTCGTCCAAGACCCATAATTTCTACACTCTACTGGAAACGATCGGATTAGCCGTACACACTACTTATCTTATGCCTGCTCAACTTTCAGTGGAATTATTCAACATTGAAGAGACAAACCACAAAATAAAACCTATGTGCCGCTGCCATCGACGGCGCCCTTATCACCCCGTTCAAACCAGCTCGAGCTGCAGAAGCGAGACTTCAGCTGAGCGTCTCCCCAAATGAAAGAGAAAAGGTTTTAGCCGCCCTCACAATTAGAAGGAGACAGCGAGCTGAGTTTGACTCGATTGCCTGAAGTTATTAGCTCACGGTAATTAAGTTTGCATTATTCTCCCCCAACATCAAAATGATTTTTTTTTTTCAGTCCTCTGTCATTGCGGGCCGGGCGTTTGCTGGTCTGACTCGCGGAGATACCCATGAGCCAACGCTGTGAGGGTGTGAAGACACAGAGTGGGGGGGAGGGGTGGAGATGACACGGGGACAGAGACTGTCCTCGGCACAGTAAAAACCTTCTCGATGACTTCAAAGGTCTGCCGGTGTCTCGGTCGGGTTTTGATTGCAAGTATGTGGGATGTGAATGTTTGAACAACGGTAAAAAGGGCTGAATAAAAGAATACAAACTGTTCACGCTATCATTTTTGCAAACTGTAAATCATGTAAAATATTATTTTTTTTTGACAGACCAGTGTCTGTTTAAACTCTATATTAAAATCATATTTGAAGTAGGAATGAAAGGATGTTGATACTGGGAGACCAAAAAACAACATGACAGGATGTATCTTTTGTCAGTGGCTCCATACCTTGAAGGTGTTCTATAATTCAGTGCTTCACTCCTTCAACTGCAAAAACCCTTTTCTGACAGCGACAATGGTGTGAAACGCAAAAGTCTCACAAAAACAAACAAGCCCAATGCAGGAACATATGTACTGTAAAATGCACTGGCGTCGCCGTGGGACTGTGCTGGCTCTACTTTTTCTGTCAGAGCAGCAGTGATCTGGCTGAAAAAGCCAGCTAAAATAAATACAGCCTTCTCCTCTAACAACTCTGGTAAAAGCTCATAGCCTTTTATTAATTCAGCGGCCTTTACTGCGTTTTCGGATGACTCTACGTTCGCCTGTCGGTGTGTCTCCGGGTATAAATAAATTAGAAACAGTTGCAACTGGAGCTCTAGATGCCAATGACTATAACAATGTAACCCGAAATTCCATTTTTCGTCTCCTTAACAGTGAATTTAGCTCTTGTTTTTTTACATGAATATGTATAGTCGTTGTTTATTGTCAAATATTTGCATACAGTACGCACTGTTCACTGCATATCTACTTGACTCAGCATTAACTTGTCAAATACAGCGTAATGAGCAGAAACTTAAGGTGGCCCAAAGGTTAAAACAGCGGGTGAAGTTAATGAACACTTGTTGCCCGTTACTCACTACCTACCGTTAAGATGCCCTTGAGCGAGGAACTAAATCCTGCTGAGTGGTTGAGGTTGAGACTGTAGTTGTACCATGATGTCTCAGGTGTGACTGTGTGGAGGTTTTAGGAATCGCAGGAAAATAGAGGCAGTGCTCAGCAAACCCAATCTGGTTAAAAAAAAAATTTAAAAAAAAGTTTATACATGCAGCCTGAATTTTGTTAGTTTGCACGCCACCTATACGTGTTCAAATTTGTGCAAACTCTTTCTGACTGTAAACACATGCGGTTTGACAGCAACAGTTGGAATAGTTACCTGTGGACCGTGTGATAGTATTTTGAGCTTCTCGGAAACTTCTTTTATCATCAAACGATCTACCCTTGAGCTGAAATTGCCGGGGGGGAGAACACCTCCGGGGCTCGTCATTCACACCCTCCTGAAGCCACTGTGTTTAGCTTTCCCCTCCAGTGACATCTGCATCGAGGGAGTGATCAAACATATGACATTCATATCTGCATGTGGAGCGGGACCAAGGGGTGTTCAGTTGGGTGCACCGCTAGATGCCACTAAATCATCGAACCTTTAAAATCCACAACCTGCAAGTGGGTGTTAAAGAAATGTTTTCTTGGAAAAAAATAAAACAAATAAATCACACCATTTATCATAACCAGAAATTGTAAAAAAAAAAAAAAAAAAAAAAAATTATTGTTAGTTTTTAAAATATTTAGCAGCCCTTGAACTAATTATGTCAACCAGATGCTTTTGTCAGGAAAAACAAATCTAAGCTTAAAATTGTGATATTTCATCGCAATCACTGTTTACCAATTTTTATTTGATTAAAAATGAATAATAGTCTTAGTTTTTTTTTAAACTCAAAATTCTGCGATGATCAGAGCAACTGAGAAACGTTGAATGTGTTGGCTTAGAACAACAATCATGTGACAAAAATTTCGCTAATTTTAAACTGAACTGTAGGCTGGAGGTTTGTAGAGGTTGTAAAAAGGTTAACTATTTCAATATATATAGGCTCCACACACACACACATATATATATATATATATGTGTGTCCTGTCCAATATTTGTAACACTTGTATAGATTCCATTTTTGTTTCAAATTTTTGTAAAAAAAAAAAAAAAAATCAAAGAAATTCAACTTGTTTTTTTTTTCTTTTCTTTAATGATTTATGATATTATAACAATGTTATACTTCATAAAAAGATGTTGTAGTTCTCCCTACTTCATGATTGAGCTGTTCCCATAGAAGTGCAGGACTTGCTAGTGCAGTGAAAAATTAACTCACCTTTAGCAAACATGTGACAGAAGAAAAAAACAATCGAGAAACTGCTCGTGGTTCAAAGGGTTAAATAAACCAGAGAGACGGAGCGGACAACCGAGACTGATTGTTGTTTGAATACTCATCTGTCGACCAGAACATTGTGTTCTGGATCCACACTGTCTGAATCCAGCTACCTCATACTTGATAATGCTATATCGTGTATTGATTGAAGCTTGCTCTTTCCTGCTGAGGGTTGACTTTGTTGTACTTGTGAACTGAGGTTCATTTGATGTGTTGTTATTCTGGTAATTTTCTAATCTCACTATCCAACAGTTGGCAACAACAATTGACAAGAAAGGGTGACAAATAATGATAACAAGATCAAATCTTACTCTGTGGAAATACTTTTGGCAGAAGTACAAAAGGGTCTGTGACTCTTTAACAGTTCATTTGATATGGCTGAAAATCCCCTCCAGCGCACAAAGCTGACAATATGAACTCTTAACATCACAGTCGCATTTCACAGTCAAAGTAAGAAGAGAATCAGGCCAAAAACCTCCTAATGTGCACTGTCTGAAAACGTGCACATCTCTGTGGATGGCTTCACAGATGTTTGCCTGAAACCTCACAGTTTTTCCTCTTAAAGTGCTGAAAGGGAATCTGACCTTAGTCGGAGCACCTGCCATTGTCCCCGTGAATAATATGAATGTAACTCCATCCTGCTCTCAAGGGCAAAAATACAATGCTGAAACATGTGTATTAGCAGACTTCATTGTGCCTGACATCTCAGAGGACTGTTGTTTTTCTTTAAGCTTTAAGCCGGAGGAGGTTTGAGCAGATTCTGTTATTGTAAAGACGCACAAGCTGCAGAGCTGCAGGTGCCCGGTTACTTTGGCAACGTGCAGCAATACAGCCGAGGAGATGGCCTCTCCTGTTTATTTAATATGTGCTCCCGAATGTGTGTCCCTGTCCGCCCACGTGTTTTGGAATAAGATATAAAAGGTGTATTTTGTAATGAAAGTGGCCCTTTCTGCAATACGGTAGAAAGCGTGTGTTTAGTCAAAGGGAGCAGTCTGTCCTGATTAAGTGTAGTCAGTGCCGGTCGAAACAGAATCCAACAGTAACAACATATGGTAGAAATATTACATCGTTTGTCAAATATGCTGAGATTTATTTATATATGAATTATCATCAACAAAAAAACAGTACGCAAGGTAAAAGTACTGACTGTAGAAAAGTGACACTAATGAGTGTTAAATAAATCTATGAATACTATTATGTCATTTAATAAATGATTATTATTGCAGATGTATTCATTTCATTGGTCAACTTGGAGCTAGATTCAATCATTTTTAGAGCCTGACTGATGTATTGTCTGATATTGGTCCATCCCAGATACTGCGGATCAGTATGTGCATATATCATGCCTTCATATGAAATGTTTGGTTTTTTTTACAAAATTAGATGCTTATGATATATTTATTTTGTAACAGTTATATATAATTCGGGTTTTTTTATATTAGTTTTTATTTTAATATCTGAATTATTTTACTCCCCGAAATCTGTATCAGAATTGACCCCAAAAATGCAGTATTGGTCAGGCTGTAAATATGTTATATACTGTTGGGTAGTTTTGGTTCATCAACAACATAAAAACGTCATGTTATGTTCTAAAATCTTTTTTCCTCCGCCTATCAGGTATAATGCTTTTATAAAATAAAAATGAGGGAAGCACGGTTACCTCAAATTTGTAGTTAAGTGTGGGAACTCACAAGACCTGCACATCAGAACAAAAAGATTTGATTTCCTTTCTTCCGGCATCTTTATTAATTCCCGCTTATTAGCTAACAAGGTATTCAATGTTGATCAAACTAATCATTTCTTAATTTCTTTTCATCTGCGACACATGATTTTTGCAACGGCACTTTGATTCAGTTCGGTACATAATCAGTGTAATCTGGGGGTCAGTGTTTATCAACTCTATTTAAATCAGCCACTCTCAGCTGGACAAGAGCAGGATTGATCAGGCCTTTGGAATGAGTCCAGGCAATGTGTTTTCTCTACGGATGACTCCTCTTAATCCAAAACACACCATCACACACTTTTCCAGCCTCCTGCTGCAGTTTGCGCACATCTGTTTGTGCCCCAGGGGACTTCCACAAATGATCCTGCAACAGATCCCTGAGCTAATGCCCTGTACACCCACCTCCTTCTTGGTGGTCCTCCTCCCCAGGGAGAGGTGTCCATCCTGCCTGCTCAGTTAATCGAGGCCTGCCAGGAAACTGTAGGGTTTGTGGAAAGACATCCGTGTGACCTTCCTTGATGAGCACACACTGTGTACATCACTCCTGGCTGTGCCATCAAGCTCTGATACTTTGTCATCTTCTCATCATCGGGACTCCTCTGGCTGGTTCTCCCGGGACAAAGTCAGCTCACTTTAAGTACCTGTGCGGGTATTTTAGACAGCAGCATGTTGTTTGGTCTAAGCATGGTCACAGTGATGTGAATTTGAGCTGAAAATACTCCTACTCTTTGAACCGTCTGTTTTTAACTGCTCAGTTGAGCCTCTCGGCTGTGACTTCTCCCCTGCTTTGATGAAAGTGGAGCCACGCCATGCTTGTTGGAGTATCTCGCCTTCAGCACCTGGCTGTCACATCAGTGACGACTCTCTCCTCCCAGCGCTTAGAGCTTAAGATGTCTTACAGTCTTTCTCCTGTGAGGCACAGAGGGCATAATAGTCGCTCAGCGGAAGAAGTTAAGAGAGGCGGAAGAAGACAATATAACCTGACGTGAAATTTGAACTTGACACAATGAGGCCTGGCCTATCGACGCGAAAAACAAGAGCGCCTATGGTCTATCGGCCTGCTTCCATTATGTCCATGCACCTTCCTGCTTTAATCCCACCATTTTATTGGTGTGTAACTGCAGTGCTGCTGGCACTTCCTCCTGGACCAGTTGTCAGTGGAACTACTGCTTCCTGTCTATCCAGATGGCTCTGGCTCAGTAGCTGAGTCTCATACTGTCATCTTCCTCCCTTTCTTCCTCTTAATTCCCAGATGGCTCGACTCTCTTCACTGAAAAACTGTCCTTCCATAGATTACCACAAAATTAACAGACAACGCAGCTTTATTTAGCCCCTGCCATCACGTTAGATCTTCCAGTGAGTTGCCTAAACAGAAGACAGCAGTATTTTGCAGCCAGATTTTTGTCTTGAACTCAGAAGTCCTGATTTCCTCTCAGCTATCCTGGAAAAAAAATTTGAATTGTTGTTCCATCAATGGCAGCGGTAGTAGAGCTGGATGAAGCGATACGAACAGTTGGCCAGAAAGTGTTGAGGACTGGAACCGTGTGCAAGAATAATGCTCCTTGTATCCTTAAATTTACTCAACAAAGTCTGCAGTGGTCATTTACCGACATGGCATTGCGCTCTGGTCTCACTCTGTCGGTTAGAGCTTGGTGAGTTTTGGGGCACGACGTACGTGGTGGTCAAAACCGATTGGTCAATGGCTACTCCAGGGTTTCAAAACTTACCTGAGGTTCACACCCATCAGGATGCAACTATTGGAAACTATCCCCAATGGACAGACCTATATATTCCCGATAGTGGTGATACCAGGCTGCCTCACTGGCATTGGTTTTAACACCAAACTAATCTTCACGATGGATACTTCATCCTGCAGACTGAAGTCAGAGTATTGAACGGATGATGAATAAAATCACTTCAAACACTTCCATCTTCAACAGCCATGAGTTTGTTTTGCTGATGTTTATCTTCCCGCTGAGGTGAGTCTTTAGGGCCCTGTAGATCACCAGTTCAATGACTATAAAATAAATTTTACATGACCAGACAACCATGGTACATTCTTCTCTACCTCCCTCAATTTTTGAAAATTGCCATCAGACATATGTGTAATTACATTTTTGATTGGTATTTTATTGCATTTTGTAATCATATTTCTAAACCTACAGCTGCATTTTCAATTATATTTCTACGATTTGCTTGTGTGAGTTAGAAGTGTTGGAACTGCCCTCGAGCATTTGTACATAAAGTCATCTTTCTTCATCGAGAGGGAAAAAAATATCACACACACATAAATAATACATTGTTTTGAGTTGTTGCAGAGCACTCAGCGAGAGGAGCGAAAAGCAAACTCGACATATTAGAAACATTACAGTTTGTTCTTTTTCTTGCTCGCCTCTTACGACATGGAGACTATTTCCACACATCTGCTGCAGCGCAAGAGGCTTGTGTCGGAGTTATGATACCAAACAAGTTCAAACAAAACGGTTCTCAGAAACGGTAGGATGCATTATGTCCAAATTTGCTTCTAAGTGTTCACAGAAAGCCTTCCTGCTTCTCACTTCAGAAATGAATCAATACGCCATCAATACAGGCATCGTACAGAAAAATCTTTTCATCGTAGTAGTAAAAAATAAAAAGTAAAGTCAACCAGACTACAAAAGCTGTGGTTATTTTGCCTCTCTTTGTGGTCCTCGTGTCCCTTTGTGGTTCATTTTGTAATTTATTTTGATCATTTTAGGTCATTTATTGAGCATTTAGCATGTCTTTGGGGTCAATTTTTTTAGCCTGGTGTTACCGTAGCAAAATTACCCGCTCCATTGGGGATTGTTTACATTTGTTGCGTCCCAATGGGCAGAGACTTTGGCTTGACCTTGAAACAATTGGAGTAGCCATTAACCAATCGGCATTGACCCCTGTATGATATATGAGGTATCGCTTCATCCAGCTCTATCGCAGTTGGTCATCGTTGGAACTACATTTGACTACACTGTCATTGCGTTTGGCCAGCCCCACTGGTCCCTGATTGGTACTTTTTTTGTGGGTTTTTCTTTTTGTCACGTCTCCTTGTGGTCTTTTTGTGTCACTCTGGCTATTTTGCATTATTTTTTGTGTCTCTGGTTTGTTTTGTCGCATTATGTTAATCTCTATTCTTAATCACAGTTCCACACATCTAATTTGAAAAAGTTAAGAGTTCTTGTTTTTAGTGAGAACAAATTTGGCAGGGTTGAAGTTCTGTGTTTTTAAATTCGTAACGTTTCGTTCCAGCTCACTATAAAACAAATAAATGTACATCGGCTGTCTGTACATTTATTAAAAAACAAGTCTGGATATGCTGTCAGATTATTGTTTATAATGTATGTTGGGAGTAGAGCATTTAACAATTTGTTTGGATTTCTAGGCACAAAAGTGAAAGTTCAGGACAGGGAGCTGCAGCCATAATGTTTATAATGGATGCTGTTTTATCCATATGCTATAAAGCTGATACTCTCTCACCGGTTTATTGCAACATTTGGTGCTTTTTTTTCTTTTCTTTTTTTTCAAGAGTGCATCGAATGACGGAAAACACTCCGAGAGAGAGATTTGCTCAGTGACCCTCTACGTAACGCAAATGGTCATTACGAGTTAATGTGAAACTTTGAAGTTCCCCAGATGGTGTTGGTGGTTATTATTCATGCTCACTGTTCAGGCTTCATGACCTGTAAATAATACTCTGAACTGTGTTGTTTGTTGGATCATGACAGAAAAATTCTGCAGTCACAACACCCCATTGTGCAAACACCAGAGTATAAATACATTAATAAACATAAGTGCACCAGCATGCCCACATATCAATGTGATAAAGAGGACACATGAATAAAGTGAGCTACAATAAGCTTGTTATGCCAAAACTGAAACAATAACCGTTTTTGACCGTGTTGAAGAAATACATTTCGAAAAGCAGAATTCCCAGTCGCAGACGTTTTGATACTTAGGCAACAAGACACAACCTGCTGATTCACAGGGACTCATAAAGCTTTGAACACATTCCTAAATGAACTGTTTCAAGCTGCAGAGCACAAAGTTACGAAGACATGCAAGCACTGTGAATACAAATGTAAGATTACTTTCAAATTTAGGGGAAAACCTAATATGTCGCCTAACAAAAGATAAACATATCACATTACTCATTTATTAATTAAGACTGTATTCAGATACAACAACATTTTAAAGAAAAGATACTGTATATATGACCATTATTGAGATTGCATATATGAAAAATGATTTAATTCATGCCATGATACAGGAGGGGTTCACTGGCAACATGATGGCAAAAACGACATGAAATCATTGTCGGCTAATAAGGAAGAACAAGGAGAGAATTACAAGAGTTGTTTTTAGCTCAAAATAACATCGGTCCTGTGCTTTTTTTCAGCTAAATATGAGACCCTCATGTTAAAATGACAGCAAAATGTAAACATACCAAGTCTGAACATATTTGGATTTTTCTGAAGAGGATAAAGGTTGAGGATCAGCACACATTTCTTATCGGACTCGCTGGTCATGCTATCCGCTACCACCTTGGATCTCGTCTAGCCTGTTAAATGGATTTCTGAAAAAATCTGTTATGTTTTGGGTGGCGTATTAAGCTTATCACTCACTGCGAATTTGAGCTGTTGAATTTCTCTGCACAGTAATTTGGATGAATAAAGGAGTCTGTTTAGTATGCAGGTGTAGTTATAGTGGCTATTAGAGTAGCTGCACACCTCAGGAATCAGAAAGAGAGCTGCTGATCCTGACTGATCCTGTGCTCAGGGTAGGCCTCAGCTACAGGCACAATGACTCATCCTTTCATAAGATACATTTATGTAAAGGATCATATTTGAAGATATAAATCCACTTTTATTGTACAGTATTTTCCTCAAAGGCCAACCTTCTCGATTATAGCTTTGACCATCTTTTTTCACCTTCCATTTACTGGCTTATTATATTGTCAATAAATCTGGTAAGTCTGTTTTATAGAAGCATAAACCTGAACAAATTGGTCTTCAAGTGAAAATAATCAACTTCTTTTTGAGGAAGGTGTTGCAGTAAGTTTTCTTTCTTCCATGCATCTCTATAAACACTTGTACACACACACACAGGTGGAGCTCATCAATAGACACGGAGGTTACAAGGGCTGATGTTCATAAACAAAGGGGCGGATTTAAACATCTAACCTGAGATAAAGTTTCCAATAAATCACAGTGATTAATGAGACAAAGACAAAGCTGAAATGAAAACTCTATACAGTAAAGGAAAGAAATATTGGTCCACACAATGAAAAGGGAGAATGAGAAGCGACTGTAAATTAGTAAATAAGGCGTATGCTGTACAACACTAGAATGTCATGGGATCAACTCATCTTTTTTCATTAACGAAAAATACATTTTATCATTTTAAGTTAATTTAATCTAAAATGTCTTCATCTTACGTCATACAATTTCAGAAAGTATTAGCATAAGAGCCTCTGACTTCAAGATTTCTGACATAACTAATTGAATTTAGTTGTTTTTTTTTAAACACAATTAGCATTTTAGCAGACTTCCCAGCATGCATTGCTTTAGAGTTCCAACTCCCCGAGGACCCTTTGTTTTGACTACAAACAAGCATGATTGAACATTTTTGTTCATCTTTACCAATGTAAAGATAAGTAATGTTTGTTCTTTCTTCTTTTGTGACAAAAAAAAAAAAATGTTGTAAACCACAATTTAGGTCAGTTATTAGATTGTTATTAGTCAATTTCTGGAAAGCTGTTCACCATGACCATAAAATCATCTTGTCATGAGCGAAGCGTTTAGACCAGTCAGACACCTGAGCTTTTTTTATTCTCAATTAAAGTACTTTTACATACTTTGACCTCATTATTTGAAACTTTGACCAGATTTGATATATACATCCTATATTGTAATATTATATAAAAATGAGAGAAAATACACATCTGTCCATTTTAAGGAAGCAAGGGGGCTTTAGTTTCTAAATTGAAACAGCTTTAATTGTTTTAGGCATTATTGCATGATATAAATTCAAGGTTTGAACTTGGAGACAAACAACAAGAAAGAATCCTGTGAAACTGAAGAAAAACATGAAGTTTGTTAATCAAATTGGTTTAATTCTGTATTCAAAACTGTAAAGCAAATCAAGGAAAAGTCGGCAGACAGGTGCATGCATGTCAATTCTTTCTTCTATAACTGAATTTAAAAAAATTGTTTGTGCTAGCAAACATAATTGCTGCCTGAACTCTTTCCACAGTTCAGACACAACATTTTTGCACATCTCTACCATGTTGAATATTTCGGCCATTTTACTGAAAAGTTATTTGTAAGCATTTTCAAAACTTGGCCCTATTAACAACATCTCCTTTATATTTTATTAAATAAATATTAAAATTCCTTGAACTTGATTTGCTATTTTAGATTAGTTGTATATAATATCTTACGTGTACAGTCATTTCTGGAAGACAGGGTTGTTTATGCAAACTCAGTTCATGACCGACTGTGTGACAGATATGTGGCAGACAATAAAAAGCACTGAAATGTTTCTTTAAACTATAATGCCCCTTTAAGGCCTGTCTGCTGAACCAAGCCACTGAGTCGGTGAGTTAGATTTGTTCAGACATTTCATTGTAAACAAAATAAATCTGTTTGCTTTCCAGCTCACAGATTCTCCATTTAATGTGTCTGACCATCTGTTACATGAAATATGGCTGATTTCAATCTCTTCAAGTTTGTAACAAAGGAACGTTACCAGCAATTAGTGCCCCGTCCATCCGTCCGTCCGTCCATCCGTCCATCCATTCTCTGTGCCTGCTGTCCTCTATTCCGTCTTGAGCGAATCCCAGTATGTATTGATCAAAAAGCAGGAAAACAGTCAGGACAGTTTAGCAGTCTATCACAGACTAACACAATTTCACACTCACATTCACACATCTGGGGAAGTCAGTGGCTGCAGTCAACCTGACCTGTATGTCTTTGGACTACAGGAGAAAACTGGAGCACCCAGAGGAGGAGGCTTGTGAAGTCAAGTTGAGTTTATTTGTACGGCCCAATATCACATAAGATGTCTCAATGGGCTTCACAGACTCACGACAGCAGCAGTTTCCAGCTCAGCCCAAACTCTCTAAGAAAAGAAAAGGAAAACCCGAGTAAAAGATAACAATAAAAAAAAAAAAAGAAGAAACCTCATGAGAAAAAATTTGACATTCCCCTTCTTCTGACTGCTGGGGTGCAACACAAACTACAAGAGACAAAATGGCAATAAAAAAAAAAAGGATAGCGAGATGTAACAGATAATAGATAAAAGTTAGTCAGTAGAACATCTACGGAAGGCCGTATGCCACAAAGACACCCTTTCCAAACAGAACCTGCTTCATCAATTTATAGTCAGCAAGGTTCATCAACCTCTCATCATCAATACAAACCACATCTCGGTTGACCGGAAAATACAGCAAAACCAGTTCAGGGGAAATGTATTCTAATCCTGAGAATTAGGCAACTATTAATCACACTTCCTTGCGTCACTCTAATGTACTCCAGAAAGCGATACAGCCTGAGGTATCAGTAATTATTAATGCAATAGTCCGTTAGATGTTAGTTTTTCTCAACTTTGGTAATGTTTTTGTTAATGAGCAATCATTACTGTGATGATTTTAAACTGATAGTGGCGCATCAGTTTATGTAAATTATGTCATTAAGCAGAAAGGAGACGGTCCTTCGATAATAAATTGGTCGGTTTTACAAGCATCTTATTATGACCCACAGTTACATTTTGCTGTCACAAAACACCTCTGGTGGGCGTAATAATTATGTCGAGAGCCAAGGAGGAAGATGCTGCAGAGCTTCAAAGTCCAGATGGGGAGGACGTGAGGTTGAACTTTAACATTCAAATTTTAACAGTGGAGACCGCTGTTCATTTCCTCTTTCAAACTAATAGTCAACATTTCTTTTAACCAACACGGATTGTAACAATGCTTCCAGCAGTAGCCTCCTCTGGGTCGTATCAAAGAGTAAGGACAAACAATGTATGGCTGTTCATCACAGAGGGTTTTTCAGAAATTTTCAGAGCAGCAAAATACAGAATAACTGCATCTCATTCATATTTTTCATGCCATCTTTTGTTTGGATAAAACTGTAAATTATAATTAGCTTGTTGATTGTTCTATTGTGTGGCTGCAAACTGCAGCCCGAACAACATTAGACTCAAATATTAACACAATGTTGATGTTCTGCTATGCAATTAATGCTGTTGTCTTGCACAGCTGGATGTAATATATAGCGTAAATAGGAGGAAATGAGAACTTTGTTAAAGCAGTTTAGTGTGAGAAAACGTGGTGTTTATTCACTGTTGACTATGTAATGTGTTACAAAAAAATAGCTATTTAATGGTGCCACATATCAATATAACCCAAAACATACAAAAATGACACTATTGTGTTTATTTGGACACAACGATGGACATAATCAAATTTAGCCTGCAGACATACTCAGCAAAATAATAACTCATTATTTTGACAGAATTGAGTTCATATAACATTATGTAATATTTTAATGCCTTTGCTGTGTGTTTAATCGCTGTATGCACTTAATAGCATCTGTGTAAAATAGAATAAAATTTTTTGACCTGATTATGTCACTGCAGCAGTTAAATTATTTTTATTTTTTTCCTCCTTCATTATTGCTTCCTTAATTCTTTATTGATAAAATGTCACATGACTCGAGACATGACAGCTCTAAATGCATTAGATATAATGTACAATTGTTCCAGAGACACATGAATGAACAGAATATCTGAAGTCAAATCTAACTTCGTGCTTTCGGTCTGTCTCCAATGGAGTCTTCTCGTCTGATGTCCAACTTAATTTGACATTGATTTCTAAGCCCTTTCATTATGTGATCGAGCCTTTGTTACAGCTAAATCTGACAAGCCAGTTTTAGACTTGACATACATGATCAGTGCTTGGCAAGCCTGAGATGAGGTGGATAGAAAGCAAAGCCTGAGTGCCGCTCTGTTTTACAAGCGTGAGCACTTCAGGGCAAAAATATATAAAACATATGTATATATATTAAAAGTAATTACAGACCTGTAACAGTCACCTTTAATGAAATAATCTGCAGCTACTGTCAACGTGTAAGACCTGCAGGAATCCTGCAATTATACAGGCTGTCAGGGAGAGCCCAGGCCACGTGGGGATGCATGTACAGAATGACTGAGATGGCCTCACATGGAGCAACAACTGCTTCAGATGTAAAAGTATCAGAAGAGGAAAGTGCATTCGTATACGTCCAACAGCACCACAGCGTGAGTTACAACAGATTGTAGGTTTAATAGCCAAGCATTTTGATGCAATTAGAAGTTAAATTGGATTCTTCGGGCACCCTATGGATCACTGTGTCTGAGAGTAGGACCCAGACAAGACAAACATTTCTGTCTGGGATTCCTCTTGCTTATGTGGTTGAAGTAGCAGCATGGGGTGCCAGAGCTGGCCCATTATACCTGAAATTACATCCAGATCTTTTTCAAAGAATCACAACCACTTAATATACAGGCAGATGTATCACAATGGGCAGGATTGTTTTAGAAGTCGGCTCTCAACAAGATCTACAGCCCTCATCTGAGCGAAGACACTTTTCCAACAAAGCATGTCTAATTTGAAAACGAATGAATGGGGTGGGGGAAGCGATTTCAATGAGCCAGGAAATGTAATGCATCTGGCCCAGCAGCTTTGATGGCAGTCTATCAACTCCAATATGAATGTGAGGATTTGCGTGGCCATTCATGTGTCGTGTTCTCCAGCTGAGAAAGAACACAGTTGTTATATTACATGGATTAGCACTTCTGTGGGGATCACCTGAGACCTGCTGGACATTTTCCCTCCATGTCCTCTCTCGCATTGTCACTGCTGCGCCGAGTGGAGTGAAGTCAAACAGAAACACCTACAGTATGCAGATGAGGCTGGAAATGGCAGATATACTGTTTGTTATTTGATTCACTTAAGAGCTTTTGTGACATTATCGAGAGGCGAATCATAGGAGCTCTTTCATATAGCCAGTGAATGGGAGACTGATTTGTAGACGTGGCAAATGATACGGGGCTATTTTTATATTGAAAGCAGTACAATAAAATAAAGCTCATTTACATTTGAAAAAAAAGTAATTCTGTCAAACAGTAAGTCTCATTGTAATTTATCTTAGGAAATATGTTTTTCAATTTGTTACCAAGAATTGCATGAGAAATTAGTAGTCCCACGTTTGTACTGTAAGTTTGTAGCTGGAGCCATGAGCCGGTTAACTCGGCTAATGGGAACAAACAACACATAAATTATCGCACACAAGCCCCAATAAAGACATACTAACTGGTTATTAACTAAAAGACAAGCTACCGACATTTTTTTTTTTTTTTTTTTTTTGCTAAATGTACTACTTTTTGTTCTATTATATAGCCGAGCATTAGATAAGAAGATTAATACCACTTCCATGTGTCTGTAGACTTTAGAGATTAGACCGGAAATTAGGAAACAGCGACCTCTCATGGAAGGTAAGAAAAAAAAAAAAAAAAAAAACTCCTGCGCTTTATTAGTACCTCCAGGCTCCCCTGATGTTTTTACACGTTGGAAGAAATAAGATATGACGTGTTAATTAAAACACTTCAGCTGCTAGTTTGCAAATGCTCTTACTTTTGCACAAAGTTGTGCTGTTTCCACTTGCTTCTACTTCATCTTAATCACCTGATAGCTGTGGCTAAATATCTAAGAGTGGTATTGGTCTCATAGAAATCTCGGGCTGGGTGTCGTCCAGGAATTTCCGATACTGGTATGGATGCCTTGACTTCATTACAGGTTCCATAACAATCGTTTTCCATACGAAATGTATAGAATCTATTTAGCTATCGTAAGACAGTACACTGTTCTGTAAATGTCTCACATGCTGTCAGTGGATGGTAGCTTACCGGTTGCACACAGAGAATCCACCGGTTACGGCAGCGCACACAATTCAGACATGCACGTGGCCAAAAATGAAATAAGATTTACCAGGGAGAATTTTAAAGCGAACAGAAGTTATTCATTATCAAATAAAAATGTGAAATTTTTAGCCTATTCACAAGCATTTTTTGACAGTGTGTATGTATAGCCAATGCTTTTCAGTCAATGCCATAAAAGTATCGATACTTAGCACTGAGCCACATCAAACTCTCAACAAGAAAGCGAATGGGTGTATTTCCCAAAATGTTTAACTTTATCAGTAATATATTTATGTTTGATAATAATTCAAAGTCTGTGTTCCAAAAATTAAGAAAACCACACAATAAGCTTTTCAAGCTCCGTAGCTACTTTTTATTGTCTTGAATTATCTTCATCATGTGCAGAAGAGGGAACTGGGCTAGACTGAGCATTCAAACATGATGGGAGCAGTCTATCAATGCAATAGTGCAAATGTCAAAGGGCGTTCAGGTGCAGTGAAGAGCACGCAAATGCCGGAGCTTCTCGAACAAGCAGCACAGCAGTTCACCAGTGGTGGGAAATAGAGGACATCTTGCCAGGGTTATGACTTCAAACATGTAACAGCCTCTGCAGCTCCAGGCCAAGGGAACAGATTGCTCCAATTACAGCAAGCCTCACGCACCAGAGTCCCCCTGACACATGCAGCGGTCTATTGGAGTGGACTTAGGGTAGTGGCATGTTGCTCTTGAGCACTGGGGGCCCACACATCCCACTGCCAATCTGTATTCTGTTTGAACCCGCAGACATCTCCTTTTAGCTCCGCTTTCGTTTCAGATTCTGTTCAGACCGGCTGTTTTTGGCTGCCAACACAGGTGATTGGCACCTTCTCTCTGAATTTATAACAGAATCAATGCACTAACAGCATCCCTGAGCACATCAATCCAAGAAAGATGCACTCTACCCCCTCATTTTCAGCTTCACAGGCTCAGAGTGGTTATAGATGAATCCCTCAGTATACTTACCCGTATCGGATCGGAGAGCTGTGGCGCAGCCCGGCTTTAATTGGCAGCGTCAAGTAATGCACAACATGTTAGGTGCCAGCAGCATTGGGAATCACCTTGTTAATTGAGGGCCGCAGTTGAGAGATTGACTAATTGATCAAGGCCTTTACAGAGTTAGATAATTCATGGCGGCAACACCATGGGGGGAGGAGCCTTGTCAGTGATGATTCATGTGTCTCTTGGAGGCGAGTTGGTCTCCACGGTCTTTTTTGTTCAGCGGGCCCCGTGTGAAGGGGATTGTATCATCAGCACCACCGCCTAACCGCTCGCTTCTCCCTCTAAATCAGAATTAAAAAGGTGAGGCTGCTGTTGATAGGTTGCCACAAATGATACAGTGTTGTATGTCTGTATGCTTCCCCAGATGGTTCGCCGCACTCCCGGAGCACCATCAAGATACAGGGAAGATGTATGGTTGTGTTGTAATGAAAGCATGAAGGGACCCCAAGTCACAGAGAAAATGTCTCCATCACACAGGTAGAGAGGCAATCATGCCCCTGTGTACTGTACTCTGGGAAACAAATAATGAAATGTGTGGCAACAATGCAGAGCTTATAAATTGAAGGAGAGGCAGAAATACCTCTGATCAGGACTTTGGTCTGAGTTGTGGTGTAAATATCATCTGAAGCTTGTGTCTTTTCTGTTGAAATATGGACGTGAGGATGTGGTGCGAACAGGATCGTGAGCAGGACTTATGAATGCAAGGTAAATGTGGCAGTGGTGTGGGTAATGGAAAACATAATGTAGTTTTAGGGCAGATGGAAGTAATGTTAAAGTAAGGCTGGTGATATTCTGTATTTTTGTTTTGGCCAACGAATCCCATCAGAAGACCAAAACCATAACAATCTTGACATTATTCCTTTGTGGCACACAGCGGAGACCTCCTTTGTTGTCCAACTACTATTGAAAACTATTCAAATCTGAAAAAATGTTGGATGCATCCAAGGAATTTAACTTCAGCGTTAACTGTAAAAAAAAAAAACACAAAAAAAACCTCAGAAATAGAGCTAAAAATGAGAAATGAAGAGAAACACCAACATAGAACTGTTATGTTCATAAAAGTAGGTGAAAAGATAAATGCAACAATAAAGAACAACATTGAAATGTCTGTATAAAGGTCAAACTGTTTGAGTGAACTATAAACAACAATATAAACAGTGCAGTGGTGTGTAAGGGTGCAAAGAGGGTTTTAGTAAATATTTAATTACAGAACGTGGATTTGTACAAAATATAAATGAATGTGTATATATGTCTATATATGGTATATATAAAGTTCTTAGATATATTTTTGATGAATGATTTAGTGATACGCTGGAGGCGTTGTATACCCATTATGACCCATACTGTTGTAATTCAGTGAACATGCGCCCTGCAGTTCATTTTGAGCCAGTTCCACACCATCTCAAATACTTAAGCGCAACCAAATACGTATGTATCCACAAAAAACATTATGAAAATAGTACAAATTTAGGGCGTTTTAGAAAAAATATGATTTAAATTATACCGTATACTTGCAAACCTATTTTGTGAAAATGTATGTTCAGATGGGAACTTGAGCCTTCGTGTGATGATACCAACTCTGAGGACAGCTTGACCGTTGCAGCCAAGCTGCAATGAGCGATTAATGTGCTGATTAAACAAAGTTTGATGGAGCCAACCATTGAACAAGCCAATGTTTACACAACATGTGTATATATACACAGGTCACATTGAAAGATAGATGTTGTCAACAATAAGAACACATAATGAATAAGAGCCTTATTGTCCATAATCTTTGAGATGTAATCATTTTTATAAATGAATCTAAGAGGAAATATTTCAGAAGAAGAAATGAAATCTGAGATTCTACTGTTTATATTTTCTCGAGTCGAAGTCATTATGCATTTCCAGCTCCAATCAAACAAGGTTTCAGGGTCTCCGAATGTAATTTTGAGAGGGTGTCTCAGGAGAATTCCAATAAAATATATTTTTGCACAGTGGTAATTTAGGCAAGATTCCTTGGTGCTAAAATTATCGACAGAACCTGAATTTATTATTATTTTTCTTTTAAATATGTTACCCATATTTCTGGATCATTTTCCAGACCTTTATTTTTATACATAAATGTGGAGGTACATTATATATGTATTAATGCATAAAAGTGTGCTAATGTAGGTTATTGGTCATATGTGCGTTCATATACCTCTTTATGTATGATTAGTATTGTATGGTTCACACATGTTTGACGGGGTTTTGCAGTTACTGTAAATTTAGCGTGGTAATGGCAGAGATTGATATAATGATAATGATTTTGATCATGTTTTTTCTATTTTTCCTGTTCTGGAAGAAGAGTCACCAACGGCACAAAAAAATTAGATGACGTGAGCAGCTTGAAACATTTTTCATGATTTCACACAGACTACTCTCTGCTGCAATATTACCATAATAAATCCCAATATTTCTATGTTTTACTTAGCAATGCCATCAAGATTAGAGGCTTGGGAGAGGCTTGAGTTTTGAGACTCTAGTCTATCCAAGCTAAAAACATAACCTAGTCAGGCTTGCCAAGTTTGCCTGGAGTCAGTGAAGTGCCAAATCTTTCACATCCTACAACCAAAGGATTCATCTCAATGTTTCAACAGCATGAAATATGAAAACTGAAAGTGTTTTCTGTGGCCAGACAGAGAATCAAAGGGTCTTCCCACTCATATTTTAACAGTCCATGCAGTACACTATTGATTACTGCAGAACTGCTAAATCATCTTTACTTTGCCGCAAATAATTTTGAGTTTATTAATACAAAATTAAATTAAATTAGAGAAATGACCACCAGGGTTTAAATGCAGAAGTATTTTTTTTATTTTTTTGGTGGGGAGTTAAATTGATGTTGAATTAGTTAACTTCTCATATCAGGATTTCAGTTGTCAATGTCAAAAATACAATCAAATGAAACATGAAACCAGCTGTGGGGCCTCCGGGCTAAGCAGGACAAATCTCCCTTAAGGCAAATCTTCTCTGAACTAACGGAGGAGGCTTATGAATTGCTGGGGTTTTGATTTCAAAGGGAATATAAGAAGCTTACAGAGGACAGCAGTCCTTCAGCCAGTTCAACTTCATGTCCTATAAGTGTTGTTTCATTGATTCCCCTTTGAGCAACTTTTACAAAGAGAGCAAGAGGGAACATATTTGTCATTTGATTAAAGATGTCCCACTTATAGTTTCACAGAGTTAGTACTGCGGCCTAACAAATATGACGAGGCGAGAACATGTGCAAAAGGTGATTTAACATAACATAAAACCTGAAAGTTGTGAACCGTTGAATAATCTGAAATTATGGAAAGCCCGGGGCTGCAGCCATTTCAAACAAGGCTGCTGTTTCCAAGGTTACCAGTAATGCAGCTTTGTTTTTTTTTTTTATGTAGCAGGACTTGGGGATGGATCATCATTTGTGTTTGATGAGGAGCAAAAGGGAGAGGAACATTTTTTTCATCGGAAATCTGTAAAAGTCTGCTGTGATGGGTGAAAAAATATGCCACATTGGGTCTGTTCTTTCTAACTTGCCCTCAGCGAGACAATAAACACATTATAAAGGGTGACATCTGCACACTCGCACAACATATATGTGCGCGTTGCGGATGGATACTCAAAAAGAAACAATTTTGTCTGTTGGAAATTCTTCGCTCTAAATTTCTGCACAAAAACTGTGGACATCCAGCTCATTCAGATATATCAAAGATTTATTCAGAGGGGTCAAAGTGTCAAACTGTGAACACAGAACTTGGATGATGGATCAGCACCCATTTGACAGCTGGGTGTGATAAGAGCCCTTGGGGCATGTTCAGGGATGTGTCTCTGTATTTGTTCATCAGGGAGGCAGGTGCTTGTAGAACTGAATCACTTTGCCCTGCTTTATTCATGGTTAGGCTGCAGCTCCCACACACATCATATACTGCAAGGAAATGAATATATATCCGTACTTTTTAAGTGGGAATAGATCAAAATATTTCCGTTTTCAAAATGCTCATTAAAAAATTTACTGATTTTGCGACTGTCAGCTTCTGTAATTTCCTTGTTTCCTCCGGTGCCTGCCAGTAATGTGTTTGCGTCACTGTGGTTGTTGTCTGGTTTTATTTTTTTTTATTTTTTATTGTTGCATATTTATAGTTTTCTTGCTTTATTTTGCACACTGTGGGACTGCTGGAAACAATGTTTGGATCTATCTGTGTGTCTGCATGTCATATGGTGGATTGACATTAAAGTTGAAGTATTACCAAAAGGTGGCGATAATGCACCTAAAAGTTGTTTGCCAACCGCCATTAAACGGCAAAAGGAGAAGTAGAAGAGTGTGTTACTAGCAGGCTTTGACGGAGGACGTGTTGCCCTTTGAGATGAAATGCTACGGCACAAACGGCAAAAATGGAGACGTCTACAACCACCGAAAGAATACACGAGGCAGAGGAGCAGTGCAACCCTCTTGCCGGGTAGAGCTTCCATATCGCAGGTCTCTACCACCGCTATGTACAGTCGTTTTCTAGAGAAGCATGAAGCAGACGGTCCATCCACAGGTCATCAGTCGATGGCTGGCTTTGTCACCAGACAAAGTAAGTTTGATGGGAGACGTGCAGCGCAAACACCAACCCTCATCTCTAAGATGATAACTAAAGACATGCTTCTCATCAGCTTTGATGGGATTTTGTTGAATCTCTCTCTCTGTGTGTGTGTGTGTGTGTGTGTGTGTGTGTGTGTGTGTGTGTGTGTGTGTGTGTGTGTGTGTGTGTGTGTGTGTGTGTGTGTGTGTGTGTGTGTGTGTGTGTGTGTGTGTGTGTACATGCAGTGGCAGTGATGGTGGATCGTCAATTAATAGTCGAATATTTTTTTCAGCAAATATCAAAGTGGGTTTTTTTTTTTCTGTGGAAGGATTATCCCTAATTCTGATGACGAATATTAGAAACGGTAACATTGATAAAGATGAAAAGCAGGAGATTTCCCTTCCCTACGGAGCATCTCCGTCGCGCTCGCAGAACCGAAGCGAGAGCCAGTGAAGACGGCTCGCTGTCCCGTCCGGAGTGGAAATCATCAATCAGCACCTCGGGTTTCCCGAATCAATACCACGTGACGGTGTTTTGGCAGCTCTCCCCGCGCACTTCCGCCCGAGACTGTTGGGACACAAAACGAGACTCTGCCTCTGAATCTGCCGCCGCGCGTTTCGTCCTCGTCCTCCTTATTTAACCGAGACGGTTGTTTGTGACGGGAACGGCGGGCGGGTCACAGGTGCCGCGAAAATGAACCATCTTCTTCCCTCCGCTGCAAACAAGTGCGAACGTTCACGCTTACTGACACGCCACCCTGCCGACGCATCCAGCCGACGCGTTACGGTATCGACTCGTGCACAGATGAAGAACAGACTCCTCTTCACGAGTGGAGGTGACTGCTGACCCAGTTTGAAGCCGGTAATGTGTGCCAAGGTCGGACACCCACTGCTTTTTATTTGCTCACGAACCACTAAAAGCCATTCTTGACTCAGGTGTGCGCCCTGTTGCGCGCCGTTTGGGCTCATTTTCAATTCTGGGCGTCTTTCGCAGTTTTCTTGTCACCTTTTTGTGAGCTTCTGTTAAACAAAGAGAAGGGGTGTCTGCAGGCGCATGTAATATAGGCGCAAAGAAACGTATTTCGATTTCAATTTGATTCCTCCGTGCCGTGCAGGGAGCTCGACGTTATGTGCAACACGTAGGGCACGAAGGAATGAATGTCTGTACGTCACAAGTTTGATGGGATTTTATTAAGGCAACAGGAGACGGAGAAACAAATCGGCAGTCTGGATTTTGTCAATAGGATCGGACGCATTTAAGTTATTGTTAGAAATAAATGTAATTCGGTTCTTTCAAAAATGAGTTCTAATTAGAAAATGTTTTGCTTGCAGCCGTGGCTCTAAGACACCTTTTATTCACCTGAATGAAATCATTGTTCTGTATATTGAAAAGCATTAGGAAACATCAGTTTTCTGCAGTGTACATTGCTAATATATTTTCCTGTCTCGGCTGTGTTTTGATGTCTTAATCTCTATTTTACAGCCGCTCTCTGTAATGTTGAGGATGTCATTCATGAATCTGACCTGATGCAAAGCCTTTGGAGTCAAAAGCTGTCAACAATGAGAAGAAGCATGACATACGCAACTATCTCTGTTTCCTCTTTGCATGCTAAATTATTAAGCCGTGATGGGGGAGCACTTTGCTGCCACAATACTGCTCTCTGCTGGTAAATGAACTTCTCATAATAGACTGACCTTTGAACAGTCGCGGGACCGGGATGGAGAAAAGAAGGATTCAAGGTGCTCTTTGTTAAACGCAGGCAGAAGATGTGGCATTTAAAAAAAAGAAAAAGAAAAATCTATTTTTGAAGTAAATTTCAATTTTTGGATGACTGTGTTCTGTTACCGTATTATTGAAAATGCACATGCTGTATATTTGCATACACATGAAGGAAGAAAAAAAAAAAAATCATGCAACTGTGATGTCATTAACTCTTTTTCCTCTGCACTTCAGAAGCACGGTACGTCAGCCACGCGCTGTCGAGAACATAGACAAACAGTCGTCCTTCTGATCATATGTGTTTGGGAATCTGTATCCTCAACCCGGTGACTTGCAAATTCATAGACTGCGCAGGGGGGGGCAGTTTTAGCAATGATTCCCCGGCTCCCCTGCTGTCGAGGCCTCCAAGACATTTGAAGTAATATCACTTTGTTCCGATGCTACGGTTGCATGTATGAGCTCCAGACTCACACCTTGTCAGGAGCTAAGAATTTCCTGCAGAGCCCCTGGAGCTGACCACCCACCTCTTTTTAGCCTTGTTAAAGAACCAAAGGGAAATCATATTTCAAGATGATACCCTCTCTCTTCATCTGCACTATGCTTATTACTGCATCCAAGAAAGATCAAAGCTACCTAAACTACCCTCAGAGCTTGCAGCCCACTGAAGATTCTTCACAGTACTAGAATAACGAGGTGAAGACAGCCTCCACTTTTATCTTCACCTTGCTTAAGGAAGTGAGTCATATTTGTCAGAAGTGAATCTTTTTGGCCAGAAGTGCCGTAATCTTCTTCTAAATGCACCGAGGGAGAGTTGAAAACGGGATTATTCAAGCGGTCAAACACATTCGCTGTCATTATTTCTTTTTTTTTTTTTTTATTCCCTGCGAAAGGTTGAAACCGTATATTTCCCAACTGCCCGGTATTGATTCATGTATCAGCATTACCCGAAGCTCGCAGCAATAATCAAATGTGACCAGTATCAAGCGCCGGCTGAGGCGGCAGACTAACCTGGGGACCCCTCCCCCTCTGTCTATCCTGAAACAGCTGTTTGAGCTCTAATTAAAGGGAAGTAGCAGGTGTCACCTGAGCCCCAACTGCAGGGGCACACCTGGTTGCATTAATTTGATCCAAAGTGGTTTTGACGGACTTCCTGCACTCCAGCGTCCCGCATTAAGCCGCTGGAACTGAGCACCTGTTCTGAGCGAGCGCTCCGCTAACACCGCCCCGTGGAGGCGCGCCAAGCTGGCGAGCCCATGTCTTCGCGGTGACCCCGGGGAGATGGGGGGGACGGCTCCGTCATCCGCGCCTCTGACTTTACCGGCAGCATCTGGAAGCGAGCGGACGTGCGACGCTGACCTGTAGTCACGCTGAGCCGAGGGGCTGTGAAGGCAGCTTGTTTCAGATCTCCTGATGATTTCACAGGACATTTAACTTTACACCTCTCATTTGTTACCCTCCCTAGGGTCTCTCCAAATATCCATTACCAGGTTTCGAGGAACGCAGCAACCCCCTTCACCTCCGCTGGCGTACGTAAATCGCCCCGGGCGTAGACGTGGCGCCCGAATTTTGCAGGTACTGGACATGTCGCGTGTTTGTGTTGCAAGGTTAAAAGCGACTGACCGCCAAAACCGAGCAGTGACAAAAACAATAAAAAAAAACAAAAAAACAATCAAATAAAATAAAAATAACAGCTCATTAATGGAATTGCAGATGCGGTGTCGTGCCGTCTCTCTCTTTGACACTTCAATTGCAAATTTACATGACCTGAGGAGGAAGCCGCAGCGGTTCAAATGGGTACTGCCTCAGGTCGTGCTCTCTGCGGCAGCACTTCCTTTGTGCCATGACAATACATTAATTTCATGAGTCAACAGGCTACGACTGGCAGCTTGCGTCAAGCTAAACGGTGTTTTAATTGGATTCCGATCCATGGCAACGCCACCGGAGGATTGTTTCCATCTTTTATTTCAGCAGCACCTGGAGCGTAATGGTGGTGATTACATCCCTCCTGCGGCGACCCGGCGGTTCCGCCCTCGCAGGCTCCTGGGAATGTGCCTTCCTCACAGTCACGGTCCGTGCTGCCCTGTTCCGACTGCTGGCAGACCCCGGAGCTGCTGGGACTCTTCGTTACACCCGCTGCTGAGACAAGCCCAGGTTCAAAGGGAATTATGATAATACAAAAGCAAATTAATTGTTTACTGCACAAACTCAGACACAGTTGAGATTCCAAACAATGTATCGGGAAAGACTCCTATTTGCAGAGGCATAGAATTAAAGTTGTTTACTTCAAAAGGGAAATTAGATTATAAAAAAAAAAAAAAAATCGACTTGGAGAGAGCCGTTATGCAGCAGAATAATTTAATCTTGATTTAAAAAATAAAAAACAAACACTACTTATAGTTATAGTAAATATTAACATGGTTGCGTAAACTGGTTCAGTGGGATTTAGGTGTTAAAACAAAGTCACTGTAACAAACAAAATGCAAATTTTGGGAGTCAGAAATGATTAATGTTTGAGATTGATGAACTGAGATAATTCATGTCGAGAACAGAAGTTCACAAAACAATCTCATCAAATGGTCCGCTCAGTCGGCGACTGTTCACATCGCACGGTCTTCCCGGGCGACTCGGGCGACTTCATCTGCTAACGAAGATCACCCGATACGACCTGATCAGCATCCACGTGACTTTGTTTTGGATCCCCAAAATTATTTGATTTACCAATTCGTTCCTTAAGCCTGGCTGGGCCCACCAACTGCTCCCAGCTCGGGATTACCGTGTAGGAACCTTGTTTGCATTAAGGTTTGCTCAGCCACCGTCATGGGACCCAATCGGGGACCAGCGGGGCGTGTCTTAAGTGCGACGAGGTTGAGGTCGAGCGTTTGGTTCAAACATGTCGTGTCCTCGACGATGGCCATGGTCGAGCTCGATGAATTGATACAGGCAGTCGTAGCAATGCTCGCAGATTTTAAGACGAAGCAAAGGAATGCCTAACAAGTCTTTCTGCCGTAGTTGTTTACTGACGTTGTCCTCTGCTCTCATTGGTCGAGGCCCTGTGTGGTTTACGACGTCATTTTTTTTTTTTTTTTTTTCCATGTACAACATACGTAGGTCATTTGGTGGTCGATGTCATTTGGTTAAAGGCAATCATGTTTATTCAACTAGAGGTGACATTAAAATATCATATAAAATGTATGAAAACAAAGTGGATAACATCACTCGCAACGCCTCTAATGAAATCCTGACATGTTTTCTGAATGACACGAGTTAACTGGGCTCCGGGTGGGGTGGGAAAGGTCAGCGACCCCCCCCCCCCCAATCCCCCCCGCCGACAAAGCGTCGGAGAAGACGGCCGGCACGTGAAGTGTAGCGCTGACAGCACGGGGAGGAACAACATCGCTGGGCCTCTGACCTTCTGTCGTACAACCACAGAGTAGGACGCATCTGAATAATACATCGGCCTCTCCTGCTGGGACCTCCCTCACCGCTCACACCAGCACAGACATACAGCATCCCTCAGCAGCCCCTACAATAATGAACAGCGTGTTTGACCAGCTGACGGCTGGTGTCTGCATCTCACAGCACATACATTATGAATGCATAAGTATTCAGGTTTTTATTTTTTAAATTTTATGTTGTGCTCAAGGATTTATCCTTAATTCAATGTCTTGTGCGGCTTACTAAAGAATCAAATACTGCTGCTTTCTTTTATTTTTTACATTAAATCATCTTTTTATTTCTTGTAATCCTTTTATTCCAAAATCTTTAAAAAAAAAAAAGAAGAAAAAGAACATGCGATTTTGCCCATCACAGCAATTTCTCACCTCCATGCAAGTAAGCAACAACAGATCGAGTCTCGATAATTTCTGCTGTTTATTTACACAGTGAGAGTGAATAGAAATGACCTGAGACATTTTTTGTTGTTGTTGTTGTTGTTGTTGTTTTGTTTAAATCCCCTGTGATTCCCGGAGAGGCACGCTGTCTCCTCTCTCGTTTCCATCTGCTTTACATACAGTAACAGCTCGGCAGTTTGCGCTGAGATTATTTGAATTTCATAGAGTGTTTGACATTTGATAATGGCGCCTTGTGTTTATAGATTCTAGACTTCTCTGCAGAAGGTTTCCTATCATGTTTGTTCAGGCCACCTACCTACCTATCCCCCCTTACCTCCACCACCCCCCCACCCACCACCAAAAAAAAAAAAAAAAAAAAGGCAATTGAATATGAAAAACTCAAATATCTCCGCGTGACATCTAAAAAGTCGGCAAATACATATCAATCAGCCTCGTAGGATTTCTCTATTTACATATAACTTTCCGGAGCAGTGAAAATAAGAGAGAGAGAGAAAAAAAATGTTTGCGTAACAATTGTGCAATCATTTATTATGACAAGTGAAAGGACTTCCGTGGCTCACCTGTTGAGAAAAGAGTTATATATATATATATATATATATATATATATATATATATATATATATATATATATATATATATATATAATGTAAATACATTAAACAATGTGTGTACCTTGAATATGTAAATGAGGCCCGTGCTTGGTCGATAACGTGGAAAGACGGGAGCTCGGACGAGAGAGGAACAGGGTTGTTGTTGTTGTTGTTGTTGTTGTTTTTTTGGAGTTGCTACAAGACCGGAGATGTTGTGGGCAAGTCGGAGCTGCGGAGGAGTAGCGTGTAGGAGGGTGTAGGCGGAGAAGGCAACCGGGCAACTGGTGTTGTTGAACAGGTGTGTTGACAGCGTTTTGAGTGCGCCCGTCCGTGTCGGGGACGGTGGGTTCTCCCACGCGTTATCAAGATGTCACTCAAATTCAGTGCCAGCGTCGGGCTGACACTCCTCGCACGTTGTTTGCTTTCGCAGTTTAGAGCACGCGTAGATGCGACTACCCTCTACTGGATCTCAGAGTGAACGGGACGAAGTTTCTGCTTTATTCATAAAAGAACAACAACAACAACAATAAAAATAAAAAAAGCGAGCATCCTTGAAATCCCTTTCAATCGAACTCACATCCGACTCGCGTAATTAATTATCGTAGTTTTAGGCTTTTTATTTTATTTATTTATTTTTTTTCCTACAAATAGCCGTGAACGGAACGCGGAACCGATGTTTTCCTTCATCCGTGTTTCCGGTCCGGTGTGTTTATGTCGTCCCACCGGTGGTAAGAGAGTCGTGCGCGGAGTTGTTGCAGCTTCGTTGGCGGTGACGACTCTGGTTATTTCACAGATATTCTGGGATTAACTGTGTTAATGTCCTGTTAACAAGGTACACGTGGCGTTTACGGTATTTCATGTAGCTTCAGCTGGCGGCATTTTAAAGATCAGTGGACTTTTTTTTTTTTGGACGCGGTTTGTTCAACGTTGTAGCTTTTAAAGTTGCATTATTTTTCTACACATTTGACACATAATTTGTACATATTTTGTTCACGTTATCAGGTGGTGGTTTGTTTCTGAATGCATTTTTCATAACGTTGCTTATTGTATTTGATATCACAGAGCCAATATAGATTCACAGCAGAGACGTTTAAGAGGCTTTACCAGTTTGAATCGCTATAAAATGAAAAAAAAAAAAAAAAAAAAAAAATATATATATATATATATATATTAATTAGGCAACATTTAGTAACGTACAGTTTTGTGTTAAAAATATATATATTTGTGTCATTTTTTACATTTTTTAATTCAGATGTCATAAGTTGCTTCTGGGTCTTAACAAACATCACACAGCCTTTCAGAAACTGAACTGACATCAGGTTCTTCGGTGCAGCTCTTGTTTTTAAGCTTGTGGGACAAAAGAGTTGACTTTCACAGTTGCAGTCCAAAGAATGGATCGTTTGCCAATCGAATCGATGTACACTGGTTCTGAGCAATTGATCAATGTGGAGTCCGGCTACATGTATTCAATCCTGTTGTGAGGTTACGCTGCCTCGTTTCATTTTTTTATTTTTTATTTTATTGTTTCTTCACGCCGCCTTTTAAACCATCCGTTAGAAAAGTAATGACAACCTGATCAAATGTAATGAGGTAATTAAAATAGTTACATTTCTTATTAAAAAAAAATTAAAAAATTTAAAGGGTAACTAGTAATCAGTAAATGATTACATTTTAAACGTGACCTTCCCGAAGCTGTTTCCGTCAACGTGGAAGTCATTAAATTAGATGAGAAGAGTGAATCTTGTCAATTGTATGTACAACAGTGGCAGGAGGTCGGTGATATTTGTCTTTAAAATGTCAGAACTCAAGACTATGGCAATAAAAAATTAAAAAAATTAAAAAAAGAAGGCTTAACATTTGAGCACATACGGCCAAATGAATGGATCCTGTCTGCACATAAAAAGAACACACTCGTGTGTGGCGACAAGATCCAAAGCAACAAAATGAATATTATATTCTACGTATAAACTTTTGACCCAAAACAATATATTCAGATCTAACCCTCTTTGTAATCACCAACATTTTCAATAGTAACTGTATCTTAATTACATGTTTTCGCTCAGTCCCTGTAACTGATTCCAATTACCTTTATTTTGTTACGTAATTACGTCGCTCCGTTACTAGTTACTCGCCAACACCGGGCAGAAGGACAGTCGTTCCCCAAACTTCCAAAATAACGGAAAATTCTGCCTGTTTTTTTTCGGTTTGTTTGTTTCGGTCGGTGTTGTTGTACAAACCTCTCAGCTCGAGTGACTGCGTGGAAATCGGTGTTTTCGTGAGTACCGCCGGAGTGCACTTCAGGGTCACGGCAAACCTCGGGCCCGCGTGTCTGATTTAATGCGACTGCTCGCTGGGTTTTGTTGAGCTCGGTCTGCCTCGGCTTTCAGCAGCCTGTGTTTCTGCACACCGGTGAATCAGATGCTCAAACCTGGCCGCCTCGTATTTTGGCACCGTCTCTGCGGCAACACAGAGCATCCAAACACGGATGGAGTCACACGGAGGCCGAGCTTGACAGCTCCAGTAGCCGTGCGACAAAGTGTCGTCATTGTGCTTCTGCCACACTTGCGGTTTCTGGCTCGGGGCGCCCTCACCTGCGTTCCGCGGCTGCCAGTTTGGAAATTAGGTGTATACATCTGTTTCACTGTGGCAAAGAGGCCGTCAGTGGTGGAGTAAACAAGTGTCCTGTGTGTGTGTGTGTGTGTGTGTGTGTGTGTGTGGGTGGGTGTGTTGCATTGGCTGGCCCATGACCAGCACAGGAGTGATTCAACAACTTCAGCCTCTGAAAATGTCAGAGAATTGTTGCATTTTCAGACGATCACTGAGTAAATGCAGCTCCAAATGAGAAGCGCTTCAGTCGGACTCTCACCTCTGTTGTTCATCCCCGCAGCATGAATACAAACCTTCTCCTCGATGGCGTCACCGTGGTCCAAAATCTCCGCTGTCCTGCCCGTCAATGAGGAACAATTTCCGCTTCAGTTCAGCGACAGAGTGGAGTCCAGCGTGGTGGAAGCGCTGAAACGGTGCAGGAAGCAGCTGTACGGCGACACGGCGAGCGGCGGCGGCGGCGGCGGCCGAACGCTGAGCGCTCAGATCGTTTTGGACATTTCATGGGAGAGACTCAACACGGGAACGTGGCGGCACGTGGACAAAGAGTGGAGGCGCGTTTACTCCTACGGCTGCCTGTTCAAAGCGGCCGCGCTGTGTCGGCAAAATCCTTCGGAAGAGGAGATGCTGCAGGCTGTCAGGACGTGTGACATGGGTTTGCTCATGGGCGCAGCCGTCATGGACGACATCCTGCAGGTGATCGTTCGGATTCTGCAAAGTGAAATAAGGAAACCCGCTAAAGAAGAGGATGAACGGGAGCATTCGGAGGTCAAGGTCAGTACTCGTGAGTTACTTCCCTTATTTATAGCCGAATGTACCTTTCACTAACATCAAAGCTGTGCTCACCTGTCCACTGGAAACTGTTTGTAGTTGTTTTGAGGAAGCAGTTTTTTTTTTTTTTTGTGACGCAACCAAGAAAATGTTCTTCAACATCAGACTCGCTGTGATTCAAAGTGAGGACATTTGACAATGTGCTGGTGGGAGGTTTTATGAAAGTATTCCCCTCTCTGTCCTTCATCTTGTTGCACTCAGATCAGATGTCACTGACGATGAAGTGCAACAAATCCTTAATGTCAGATCACTTTGTTTGGACAACATCAGAATTGAGGTGGAGAGTTCACAGCAGGGCTAGCGGGTACTTTCTTCGGAAATGGAAATATGAAGGGAAAAAAAAACTGCATCTGTGATTCGACCGCTGCTGCAACTAACAACTATTTATCATGTGTCCTTCAAGCTGCTGTTTATTTTCTTGGTAAATCAGGACAATCAAATGTCAAAGTCGTGACGTTGCTTGTTTTGCCCAGAAACTGTCCAAAAATGATCTCTACTTCACTTTCTCAAAAGATAAAGGAAATAATCTCCCTACAACTGAGAACCGAGGAAAGACTTAAAACGATTAAACGTTGTTTATTCTGATGATCGACCAACCGATCGACTAATCATTCCAGCCCTGCTACAATTGAAATACGATCACAGACACGTTCGTTTTTCTTGTTATTTCCCCCCCCTTAAAGGTTGAACTTGAAATCTTTCTTTTATTCTGCCTGGACATTATTAACAGAGAGTAAAGATTGAGAGCCCATGTGTTCCTGTGATCAAAGAGGAGCTGGCAGTTCCCAGGATAAAGTGTCCTTCACTGGAAAGCTTCAAGACGAACTCTCTGCTCCCCCTCAAACCGGTGATTTTAGAAGGAATCATCGACCACTGGCCCGCCCTCAACAAACACCTCTGGAGGTTTGTGCCTTTTTCAGAATCTATTCTTGTTCAGCGTGAGACTGCGATTTATATTACATGACTTGGTATCAAACACCAGTGCCGTTTTTGCTTATTTTTGTCCAGATGTCCGTTGTTTTGCCTTCTATAATCCGATTTAAAATGAGAAAGCCAATTTGCAAAATGTACATTGCCTCTATAAAAAAATAAAAAAAAAAGAGCTTCACACTATTAGCATTCACATGTATGTGATCCTCCACGTGGTTAAATACCAGAACCCCACTGGTGCTCTGTCCAGACTGCAATCAGACAGATTTACACAGCAGAGTGCACTCATCTCCCTGAGAGCACAGAAAACATGGAGGACTGTGGCGCTCGGGCACAACCGCCACGGAACCCACAATCAGTCATATGATTCACAGTCTTGAGCTTCAGCCTTAATTCCCTTAAAAATGTGGGTAAATGGGAACAACATGAACCGAGCCGAGGTCGGTTCACCCGTCTGCGCTGCTCCCATTCCTGCTTCTTAAGTCTTGACACCAGAGTCTGACATAACTTCCTCTCGACTTAAGAACGCGCTCCCCTCTCCTCCCTCTCACCGCTGACTCCTGACAGCTGACTATTCACTCTGACATCTGACACACGAGCTCCCGGCATCTGATTCACAACCCAGAAAGGGAATATATAACGTATTTTGGAGCCTTGCCGGAGTCCAGAATAACCCGATTTTATTTGGCGCGTCGTGCTGGTAACCGTCTTCCTCCCGCAAAGCATAGAATACCTGAGGTCGGTGGCCGGTTGTCGGACCGTTCCTGTCGAGGTGGGGTCCAGGTACACGGACGAGGACTGGTCACAAACACTGCTCACCGTCAGTGAGTTCATCGATCGCTACATTTTGAATAAAGTAAGTGCGTCCTCATCAAGTCTCCGTTTTGCAGTCTGAACAACGACAAGGAACGGTGGAGACACCCCGCGTGATGTCTAACACTGTGTTGTCACCCAGGACGGAGCGAAAGCTTCTGGTTATCTGGCTCAGCACCAGCTGTTCGATCAGGTACCGCATTTTACTTTGTAAATCACAAAATGATTATAAAAAAAAATAATGAGACGTGAATTTTGTCAGTTTAGTATTCACGGGACATTTTCAGCACTATGAAGAATGGGATTTGTGTTTTCCCCAGCTGTCATCCTCACGCCGCATCGCTTTGGACAATATTGAATCTTTAGCCCTAATTTTACTGTAGAAGTCGGTTCATTGTCTGCATTGAACTTTACAAAAAGGGCACCTTGTCAAGCTGAAGTTAGGTTGTTTTGGGCTGTTTGATAGATCAGAATGAGGCCAAACAAAGTCATCACTCATCCTGATTTTCCACCCGACAGCCTCATCTTTCATTATCATCTCTTTATTTGCGTATTGAGCACGTTATAATGTCACGTTACTAACTAAAGAAAAGACACATTTGAAGTGTTTCTCAAGATGATTAGCATGGCTAAATTCAAATGGCCCTTTTTAGGGAACATTTACATCTTTTACATCATATAGTAATAATAATTTACTTAAAGAGACGAGTATATGCCCGAAATTGTTATTTTAAAGTGTAAGCGTAATGGCGCACAGTATGACCCGGATGACTTGAAAGTGCCGCCCTGCTTGTATTGGGGTCAGTCATGCGATGGGGGTCGTTCGACGAAGTACGAAGGCAGCAAAAGCCCTTGTTGTCTGTGTACATCGTTTGTATCATTTGTACCGTGCGTTTTCAAACCGCGCACTTAAATCTTGAAAACGTTGCCCAGAGTCTGCAGCCGAGCTCGTTGCTCTCCGAGGCCGCAATTAGCCTCGGCAGTGTGAAGTCATCCCCGTGACGCCGCCGCAGCCGACGATAAGCCGAGGGGGTCACCGACGTCATTAGGCTCCCATCTTCCGGGGGACAATGAATATGTATTCTACACAAAAGTTCACGACAATCCATTCTGTAGTTTTTCATATTTTTCGGTCTGAACTTAAGAGCCACGCATTTATTGCATCGATCGGCAGAGTAGACGGAAGAAACAGAATTAGGGAATACTTGCTTAGAAATGTTGGCTGACGTTTTGGTAAAAAAAAAAGAAGTTCTAACTGTCCTCATGCTGTTATCTTGTTGGATCCTTTAGATACCAGAATTGAAGGAAGACATCCGCCTCCCTGACTACTGCTGTCTCGGCGACGGAGATGAAGACGATATCACCGTGAACGCCTGGTTCGGGCCCGGAGGTACCGTGTCTCCTCTTCACCACGATCCTCAGCAGAACTTCCTGGCTCAGGTGACTTTCTCTTGCGGATCTCGTTCATGTCAGAAGATCTGCCACGTGCTCGCGGTTTCTTTACCACATGGGATTTCCTTCCTGTATATATACATCAGGTGGTGGGAAGCAAATACATTCGCCTATACTCCCCAGAGGACACAGACAAGCTGTACCCTCATCAATCACAGCTGCTTCACAATACCAGTCAGGTGGGATTGACAGTCCGTGGAGATAACACACGTTGAACCGGCAAATATATCTATATATATATATATAGATATATTTGCAGTATTTCCAATTTCTGACTTCCTCCGTGCAGGTGGAGGTGGAGAATCCAGACGCAAAGCGCTTCCCGGAGTTTGCCGCGGCTCCGTATCTCGAATGTGTGTTACAGCCCGGAGACGTGCTGTTCATCCCCGTCCGACACTGGCACTACGTCCGATCCTTAGAGCTCAGCTTCTCTGTCAGCTTCTGGTGGTCATGATTGGAGTTAAAAAAAAAAAAAAAATGACAAAATGTCTGTGAGAATAAAACTTGAGTTCAGCTTTATTTCTGCTGCAACGGGGAGAAAAATCAATCCAGAGGTTTTTTTTTTTTTTAGCTAATGTGAGGCTAATTCTCAAATGTTGGGACAACCGCTGATCACACAAACCTTTGATCCATGAACAATGAACACACACTGCCGAATGATTAGTTTAATTGCGCCGCTGATTATTGCAACAGCATCCATTGTGTGGAAAGCTACCAGCGGCAAAAAAAAAAAAAAAAAGTCATCACAAATGAGCAGTTAAAACTGTTTGTGATAATTTCATTTTGCATATAATTTACAGAGGCTTGTTAGTCAACGTATTTGATAGGATATGTTTCCTCTTTCAAATTGGCTTATTTAATTGTGTTCTCAACCTTATTCCTGCAAATATCCTCGGATGTTTGATTTCCATAATTCATCGAAATGAGGCAAGTCTTCAAATTTAATAAGCGAGGGAGCTGCAGGTTCAGATCTGCGGCAATAGACACGGCTCTCCGGTTAAACTGACAGTCGGGAGGCAATCACGCGGGTCACGGATGAAAATTAATAAATGAATTAATCCCCTGGGCATAGACATGGTTAAGTACCCTGACGGAACAACTCTCGTCGAGTGCCCGAAAACACAACACGCCAACTACAAAGACGGCAGCGCCCGTTCCGACTTCGGACCCGTGAAAAAGCCCCCAGTCGTGACTCCTGCAGGTCCGGTTCAATCAGACCTGCGTATTGCAGCGACGACGCGAGGATGTGACTACAAATTTAGCAGATCAGCCCTGATGTGCACGTTTTGATCAGTTGGCTAAAGTAGAGTTCTGGGAAATCAAAGCTGTGCAACGGCGGTGTAGCTGTGGGAATAATTTAATAAAACACAACAGCTCATGAATTCAATTTCAATTTTCAATTTTATTTATTTTAGAGTGTAAAATCACCCTGACAGCCTAACGAGGGGATGATTCAGGTTCACCCGAGCCAGACATAAACCTTAAAGACGCTTTTTTTTTTTTTTTTTTTAGAAAAGGACAATTTAGGAAAAGATTACAAAGGAATTACTAAACAAAATGAAGTAATTTGCTGTAAATCAAAGACCCACACACGTCCTCTCAGGAATCTGCAGTTTTGACGCACCTTATTCTCTAAAACTGATTATTCCATACGATTTACTGCTTTTTGTGCTTTAAAAACAAAACTATACATTTCAGTGATTGCTTTCCCGGTAGCTGCTGAGATGGCTACTGTAAATCCCCCCACGTTTTCCTGTATTTGAGAAGATGGTTTTTTTGTTGTTGTTTTTTTAATTCCATTTTGAATTTGTCATACCACAAATCTACTTACTAAAAGAAAAGTATTAAAAAAAAAAAAAAAAAAAAAAAAAATAGCAGTAGTTTCTTCTGCAGCCTGATTTATGAAATCCCCTCAATTTCATGTAGTTATGCTACTTTATAATTGTTCATTTTAATTTGTTTAATGAAAGATAAAGCAGCTCATTACCACAAAACCAAGATTTGATTTTGCTTGTAGATTGTTTATCCACTATTTAGATTGTCATAACATGGACTGCAGTAGGCCACTGAAATCTCTTTTGCTGTTTTGGAGCATCGACGATCAGTAAGAAGCTTAAAAAGGCTAAACTAAAGGTTTTAATAACAACATTCAAGAAGCTGAAACGCAGTCTGGCTCAACCTCTTTTGTCTCAACTTCCTTGTTTCTTTAGCTAAAGGTGACTTCACAAATCTTCCTTGAGTTAATGCGTTTAACATGTCTGTGTTCAGGTAATGGACTCATCCAAACCTAGTTATTTTCCTTACAAGGTTATCTCTCTAAATCAATGATATGAACCCTCGCAGCTTTTAATTCTGAGTAAACGCTGTATACTTCACTTAGCCCTTCAGTGCTCATCGGTGTCAAGTAAGTGGCACAATTGACTTAAGATCGCACAAAAGTGCTTACTCTCATTATAACGTAATCAATACTCAATTACCAGTGAAGTAATGTGGGACCTCTGGGCCTGTAACCCTTTCTCTTAAACTTAGACCTTGCCCGCTCTCTTTTTTTGATTAATGGCCTCATTGATTTTCAAATAAATCCGGCAAATTAGGATTAAATAAATCCATTAAATTTGACTTGTGATACTTTAAACCTGGAACATCCTCAAACCTGAACCACAGCCCGATCTAAAAAGATTTTTTTTTCCAGGTTTTTTTTTTTTCAGTGAGCTTATCCAGATAAGTCAGTTCAATCTGCTTCTTTATGCCACAATATTAAAGTATTATGGCCAGAATTTAAGGGCTTAGAGTGCCGATGCTGTGGGTGAAATGAACAAACATAAAATTAAAGAGCGAGTTGCTCAATTTGTCTGATTTACAGTTCATATGTAGTTTAATCAATAGGCATGACCCCAGTAAATATTCCCTGCGTCAGTATTTATCGACAGATCGAACCTTTTGGCAGCCGTTTCCTGTGACTGATAGCTGTTTTTATGTTTACTCCAATCTGAGCTACATGATGTTTAACAATACTGTCAAGGTCACCGAGTGCAAAATGCATAAAACTTTATTAACCAGAGAGTCAAAGGACTGTGAAAAGACACCGACATTACTATGCAAAATGTACAAAGAAGGAACAAATAGTGATTGTCAGGCATTAATTAGTATCATCTCTTCTTCTCACTATAATATTATCAGCTTTAAAAGTTCTAAAGTAAAAGTTTAGGTGCGTAAAATATCTTCAACAATGACAGCATATTATTACAAACCTGAGCTGGAAGCAATGCGGAGCACAAGAAGAGTTATTCATGAAATATAAAATGGCAACAAAGTGACACTCAGTGTTACTGAATAGATTTTCTGTCCTGTAACATCAATTAAAATCAGAATTTAGGTACAGGTGAATAAAAAGTGTCGTGTTAATGTGTTCAATTAACAACAATATGTTAATATAATTCATTAATTTAGTGAATCTAAATAATTTGTATCCTGACTCGTTGCCTTATCTCAATTTCACCCAGATAATTAGTAAATATAAATCAATTTTCTTTAATTGAGCAAATCTAAATCAATTACCTCCGGATATTTAGTGAATATGAATTGTCCTCGTAATATTGCTTTATATTTACTAAAGGTTTTGGGGCTATATGAACCCATTAACAACACATTAACCATTCCTTTTATTAATATGTACTTATTCTTCTCATTTAAATTGAGCTCGCTTATTAAAATACACGTTATTTAAAGCTTGGGTAATTAAAACTACAAATTTATTTTTGCGTGCCCCTTTGTTGCCATAATATGGCCACCGGTCACATTTTTGAGGTCGTACAGCAAGACCAGCCGCACCAGACTGTTAAAGATTAACAACGATCACCGCGTAGTGTTGCGTAATTCGGACAGAAAGCGTACAAAGTACAATCCAGCTTGATTGTTAAACATACAACTCAAAGGTTTTCTTAAGGCAGCTCGGTTTCAGTTGCGCACGAAGTCACATTATCCAAATGCACATGACCTTCGGCGCATCGTAGTGGAAAGAGATTTTAAAATAACTGCTTCGTGAAATAGAAGACGCAGCATTGGTTTTCTGCTGAATCGCTTCCTTCCAAAAAAAAAAAAAAAAAACAGAAAAAAAGTGTCTGTCTGAGAAAAGCAATCAATGCTGAAACAAATAAACGACTTCTTCCTAATATTCCTGTAAATCTCCGGAGATGTTCTGCATCCTCTCCACCACGAAGAAGCAGAGGGTTCCAGCGAAGCCCAGGATGACCATCAGCAGGAGCTGCCACATCAGCAGCAGGGAGCCGCTGTAGAAGAACGCCACTGCTGCACAGACGGACTAGAACGCAGGACACACACACACACACACACACACACACACACACACACACACACACACACACACACACACACACACACACACACACACACACACACACACACACACACACACACACACACACACACACACACACACACACACACACACACACACACACACACATTTCACTGCAATTTTCAACCACATTACATCTTTAAACATTACAGTTGCTCCCGCGACCCTGCAAAATCAAGATGGCCTCCGACAGCTGGTCTTTGGAAAGTAACAAGTTTTACTCTCAACCTACAGATACTGTCTTTTAACATGTGCTTCTTTTTTTTTTTTTTTTTAAATTGACTTTACAGCCAAAATCCAAGTCGCAGCTTCGTGCTGTCCACTCGCAGCTTGATCTGTCCACTTGTGATGGGATCACACCGGCTTGCATGTTAATGCCGGGTGTGACCCGGCCCAGAGTGACACTAACTGAGAGCGCTGTGTTTTTAATAGCCTTGACAAAACTGAAAAATATATATATATATATATATATATATATATATATAATTTGAAAATGTGTAAAAGGTGTTAGGAAAATGTCACAATTTCTCCCATTTGGCTCTCGTTAGAGAGCAGTTTCGCAGCGGAGAAGCAGGGTCAGAGGCGGCATATCTGCGTTCCTCGTGTCCTTTCTAATGCGACTTCAGGTGAATTTATTTCACACCCGACGGGACGACATTTTGACCTCCAGCTCCGCCGGCGACGTCTGCGAACCGGAAAGCTCGGGATTACCTGGATGAATTTGAAGATGGCAAAAGCGGGCGTGCTCTGTTCAGCATAAATGCGGCCCAATATGCTGTAGAGCTGCGTGTTGAAGCAGCTGTCCCCGAGCCCGAGCAAGAAGCTGCACAGCAGGGCGATGGAGACGCTGAGAAAGGGGGGGGGGGGACGACACGGCTCTTTGTTAAAAAAAACAAAGCAGAATCGTGACCAGCCTTTCCCCGACGCTCTCGCCGTCTCAACTCGTCAGAGGAGTCGCCTTACCTGGGGGTCAGATAGGGGTTCGTTTGGGTGGCGGTTTCCAGGACGACGGGCGCGTCGCCCGGGATGTTGAGGAAGATCAAATAGAAAGCGACGAAATGGACAACCATCCCCAGAAACACCACCGACGTCCGTCTGAAGCGGTTGTTCTTGCACAGCAGTCCGAACAAGCCTCCGCCTGACGGGGGAGGGAGACAGAGACGGAGACGGAGAGACAGAGAGACAGAGAGGGCGTATTCTGTGAGAACTCGGGTCACCTTCAGTGACCTCAGACCACCGAGGGCGGAAAGTCAACTTACCCACTATTTCTCCGACGCCCACCACGATCCCAGAGATCCCGATCAGGCCTTTAGCTGCTCCTCCGAAGTGCGCAGTCGCTCCGAGGCAGGTCCCGTACACGCCGGTGTAGAAGGACAGCTCCAGGCCTGGAGGACAAGGGAGGGGCGCGTGCTGCAGCTGCTCGCCTTTTTTACCGGAGGCCAAAACACCTGCGTATGCCGTTTAAATGCGTTTTGACTTACCGCTGTACGCCATGCAGGGACTCAGCAGCAGGACGGTTTTCGTCTTCAGCAGCCGCAGGATGGTTTCTGAAAGAAGGGGGGGGGGGGGACGCCACGCGCCGGTTTTGAAATCGCCGATACGTTCCGACATTTCGAGCGCCGAGACGCCTCCCTCCGCCTCCCTCCGCCTCCCCGCGTGGACCTCGGAGGGAGACGCCGACGTTGAGGCCCCCTTTTTTCCTCGGATTCAAGTTCGGCGCAGGCGGAACACGAGGAAAATATTCGGCATCGAGGCCAAAAAGCCACGTTTAAACGCAGACGGAAATTCACCCGAGAGAGACTTGCGCTCCGGCTGCGAGGGAACTTCAGATTTGAAAAAGGAGAAGTCCCACCGGGTTTGCTTGCGCGCACCTCGACGCACTTTCTCGACATGAATCGGCGCGCGTCTTTGATAAACCCCCGATACCTTTAGGGCAGGCGTACACAAGTCTGCATGCGCACCAGATACACAAAGAGCAATCTGATCATCCAAAGAACTCGGGGTGTGGGGGGGGGCTGCACCGAAGGCAGGTGGAAGCGCAGCGGAAGTTTCCGGTTGACAAACAAGAGATACAATCTTAAATAAACTCTGTGCGCTCTGTCGTGATGCTTGAAGATTGTTTTTTTTTTTTGATCCACACGAAGGCAATTTTCACTTGGAAGAAATACAGAACTGCTCGTGACAAAAACAAAAACAAAAAAAATCTATGAAACTGTATTTAGCATGCAAACTTGTCTGGTTGGAATATACTGCAGCGCTTTCTAGAAACCCACGTCGTCTCATTAGTCTCGTTACCGCGCACGACTCATTATTCATCCACGGCGCGCGATGGGATCGGCCGATGCACACTCTGCATCAGCACGCGTCCACTGTATTCATTATGTACGCTGTATATTCAAGCAACGTGCTGTTCACCCAGACACAACTTACTGAATTCTGACTTGGTGTCCTGCATGGCAGCGTTCGCTCTGCGCTTGTACCTGAACGACAAAAAATGAAAATCAATATTTAACTTCCAACGCCCGCGGAAATTATTCAACAGAAGAAAAATAAATAAATAAATAAAAATAACTGCACGCGCGGACGACTGCGGCGCGTCCTCTGAAGTAAAGAACGGTCATTCATAAATCAAAGAGGAGGCTCTCCTCCCCGTGGGATTTCTCGTTATTCTGTTGAAGTCGTTGTTTAGTCAGCAAACTTAGCAAAGGTCCATTGTACTTGTTTCCAGCAGATATTGAAAAACGGCTTCAAACACAGTCAAACAAATCATAAAAATGTAAAATGTCCCCGCAGCAGCGTTGACGGCCGTTCCTGGAGAGGCCGAGGTCTTTAACCGCTGTCACTCTCAAAGTCTCCGTCCCAGCAGCTCCCAGATCTCCCTGATTGCACCCTACTTGTGTGAAGTGCTATGATTAAGTCCGACTCTGTCAAAATTGCATTGATCGAGAAACGGCCCGTGTTATTTCTGTGAAGGACAAGAGCGGTTTTAAAACATCCTTACAGAACTGTAGGCATCTCCCAAGAACTCTTTCAGAAGCCCGAGGTGTGTAATTTGAAGAAAAATATGAACATTTCACAGGGGTTCAACAACGACTCAAGGAGGTCGACTGGATAAAAAGCGAGTTTTTCTTTTGGCGTTATCTCGAATCCGTTTGATGGCTTTTGGCGCGGCGGTTCGGACGTTTTGAGAACATCCCGTTTCTTCTCCTTGTGAGGCGACGCCGATCGCGTCGAAAGAAAAGTGTCGGCTTACGTCACGCGAGTCGAGAGCAGCGACTGCCCTTCTTCTTCTTCTTCTTCTTCTTCTTCGGCGAGCGTCTCCCCCTCGTGGCCGATCCCCCTCAGCGCCAGGAAGCAGAGCGTGCCGACGGCGGAGGCGACCAGCAGGGACAGGAAAATGGTCCTCCTGCTGCTGTCTGAGGGGAGGGTGGGGGGGTGAAAGTGGAGACCCGCCTCGTTAAAATGCGCCGGGCATATTGACGACGTTAAGGCTCGAGCAACATTCAGAATAACCAATCGCTCACATAATCCTCTTGATATTTCACTTTCATCGTCGTACTCGCTCGAGTTTGACCCCACCTGGTATTTCTGTTCTTCCGTTCCAGTCAAAGTAAATGTAAAGATTGCCGAACAGCATGCTGTAAAAAAAAAACAAAAAAAACAAGACAAAACATTAATGGTATTAAAAAAAAAAAAAAAAAAAAGGATACTTTACACCGTAATTGCCGCTAAGTGGAAAAACTTGCATCTCTCCTTATTTAAGTCCTAAATGCACTTTCCTCTGGCTAAACCGAGGCTACCTTTCTCAGTTATATAAAAACGCGACATTCTGGTTGCGCGCGGTTTTCACCCGACGACGGCAAATACAGCGTTCACACTAAAATCCACAGACTTAGAAATGGATGCATAGCGACTAAAACTGCGTGAAATATATTGAAATGTATTGTGACATACCGTCTTCAAAAGGTCAGGCCTCTCCGAGCCTACGTTCACTAAACAATCCCGCAGTGGGAAACGGCACTTTCCGCACATGTGAAAATGATTTGTAATCCATCGTGATGATGGTTCGCTAAAAAAAAAAAAAACAAACAAACAGTAAACTGCTGATTGTTTGTTATGTAGGGAGCAGGTGTGCGAGGTACCGCTTCCCGTTTATCTGCTTAAACCGTGAGAACGCCGTTGCTAAGCAACAGTAACGCGGACGGCGTCCGGAAGCCTCGAAACAGCTGAGCGACCCAACGCGGGGGGGCGGGCGTGCCGGCGGAGCGAGACGACGCGTCGACGTTTTCATCGGACGTCTTTTATTAAATTAGCCCGACCGATCCGGGGGAAAAATGAACTTCAGCGTCGTCCGCCGCTCCCGTAGACGTCGGCGGGTGTGTCGGAAACCCGTGAGCTTCTGAGGTCAGAGGTCGCCGGTGCCACACGAGAGCTGCGTTCTTATGGACTCTTCTTGCAAACGCGATAAAAAAAAAAAAAAATGTAAAAAAAGGCAGCACGGAAAACGCGTGGCGTTAAAAGTTTCTGATAAACGATGCCGACACAGCTCGGGCCAATCGGAGACGAGATCAGGCACTCCAGGTTTTTTTTTAAATTTTTTTATCATAATTAGCGCAGCGATGTCCAGGAAAGTGTTTTGTTCGAACATTTAATTACAAGAGCCTCGGTGCACTTTATTGTGCACATCGAGTTTCACGCGTATCAAACCTCGTGGGGCCTTTCGCAGCTTAAAAACGTGACCTTTAATTAAACTGCTCCTATTTGGGCAATCAGTGGAATTAAAATTAAAAGTCCGCGAACAGGGTGAGCGGAGTCGTTTTGAGAAATGATGTTTGATAGACAGAAAACGTGGATTAGGATTCTTCGTTTTGTTTTTGTTTTTTTCTCCCCCCCAGCTCGATCAAACAACCGGCTTTACAGTACTCATCTGATCTCCGCGTCTGAGGAGGGTTTCTTTTTTTTTCATTCTCTCCAGCTGTTTATTTTTGCCTTCCGTGGTTACCGTTTCAGTTCTGTAAAAACGGTGATCTATTTCTGTCTTTAATCGCATGTCTACCTAAACTAAAAAAATAATAAAAAAAAATGCAGATGAGCCATTAGTCCGCCTCGGAGCCACAAGCGAGGGATGAAAGGGGTTACTCATGAAAGATAACAAGCGATTTTCGGTGGCATTCTGCGTTTGTGTCTGCGGGCTGTGAAGATGGGATTCCTAAGTTTGCTGTGGCGGTGATCACCGCCGCGCAGTCAGATTAGTGTTTAGCTCCACCGGGAGCTTTGGCGCAGGTGACAGCCAACGTAATTATTGTACTAATTCAATTTGCATATTTTAACAAATACAAATTAGTTGTCCAAGCCGGTGTGCAGGATCAACGGGCCAGATACAAGAAATGAAAAGGCCAAAAAAAAAAAAAAAACGCTCTCTTGTTCGAGGAGGCTCTGGTATTTTGCAGAGAAACTAATGACTCACTGACGGACGTGACAATTTGTAACACGATTTATGAAATTTATTTTGAAAGTAAGGCGTGCAGTAATATATGCTGTCGACCTGAAAACACAGACGGGACGAGATTTTGGCAGCTGCAGTGAACGTTTACCTTTGATCTGATGGAATAGCTGCATCAAACAAAAAGAGAGAAACATGAAGATGGATTTGAGTGTTATGTAATGATGGTAAGAAATCATCTAAATGCAGGCTAATTTAATAGCAACTTGGTTAGTGAGCAGATGAAAAAAAAAAAAAAAAAAGTTATTATTATTACAAATCTAATAAATTAGTGTCAAAAATAACTTCATTCCCATGGCGCCGTTACTTCACAGAGGGATTCAAACGAATAAAAGCCCACTTTGATATAAACATAAGGAGATACGGAGGGTTGGTTAAAAGTGCGCGGATGAGTAGGAAGATGATTAGATTTATAAATAAAACTATACTTAACCTACCGAAGGCAGCAATTAAATCAGACTCGCGTGGAATCTAAGCTTTTAAAACACAGTACGGTTCAAATGGACCTTCGATATTTTAAATGAACTAACGCGTGGAGGTGAAGTCTTAAGGCTGCATCACCCCCGAATAGACTGAAATAATAGTGTATTATTCCTGTGTGAATAGCAGCTTACCTGCACTGTAGGAGAGCCCAGAACATCCCGGTGTTCCTGTTGATGGTGGAAGCATCTGAGTTTTCCACCAGGAAGTGTCCTTGGGCGGTCCACAGCACTGCAGGAGGGACGGGGTTCATTTGAGAGGAAATCAAAATTAACCAGTCGCTTAATTCCCCGCATTAAGTAAAAAAAAAAAAAAAAAAAAGACTATCATTCTGTGTTGGTAACTAATGTATCTTAACACATACAGTACGGCCCTGGGACATGATCAAAATTCATTACACTGCAGTGATTTGAGGCCACATTAAAAACAGCCTTGATTCGTTTTTCCTGGTTGTTTTTTGTTCCTTCTTGTAAACGCTCAGCAGAGAGCTGCTCCCTCTTATTTTCACTGACGTTCATGAGCTAGCTCAAGGTGCTGCTTTCTATTCGGAGAAAACAGCCCCTAACCCATTTAAGGTCTAATTTGGGAAATGCTGTTTATATGCATCATCGCATCCCAGCCATGATAATCCCCCTCCGTACGCATGATTAAATACTATTTGGATTTTAAACACAGAAATTGAACTTGCATGGGCTGGAAGAAAAGAAAAAAAAAACAACCTGCAAAGCGACCACGTTGAAGTTGAAGTCTTCACGTGCCTCAATATCTCGGGCTATTGTTAATATGCAGCATCCTGCTCCACTGGTCATATGCACATTCTACTAAAAGGAATGTGATTGAGCATGTGCCAAACAAAAACTTGGAAAACAGCCAATTCTGAATAACAAAAACTGGTGAATAGATGCTTTTATGATATATCAGTCGGACAAAGCGATCTTTAGATCTCTGGCTTCGGTAAATTATGATCCACTTTTCCCCGTTTGTTGGCATTTTACGGACAAAACAGTTAACTGAAAATAACCAAACGATGAATCAACAATGTGAACGCTCACATGCGACCACGCTGGAAAGGGAAAAAAAAAAAAAAATGAGCGAGATCAGCTTCAATATTTCTAAACTAACAAACAGTTAAAAGAGAGTTGTTTTAAAAGACAGTAATATTTTCTAGATTTAGGATTTTGGTATTTTTTTTTGCCTTTTGTTTGTTGTAGGGTATACGTTGTAAATAAGTCAGTGTACTAACTAATACGCTGTAATCCTCAACTCTTCTTTGAGGATGGGTGTCTCTAAATGTCATTTAACCTTTTAAAAACGCACCTATTTTTTTTAGGCCTCTGCTCGAAAATTTCATACCATTAATAAAAAAGAGTATATCTCTCAACCACAATAAAAAAAAAATATTAAAAAAAAAAAATAATAATAAAGGGAACACTTGTGAGATTTGTTCAGATGTGTAAATATCAGTATATATGCCCATATTTTAATAATAGTTTTTGCCAAGTCTTCTCCCCGGGCTTAAAGGGTTAAAATGACTAATCACTGCCTTAAGTATAGGGCATGCTAGTGCAAACACGCATGTGTATTTAGACACTTAACATCTGACCAGATGTCCTGGAACATCTGGATGGGAACTTACTGGCTGCTCCTATGCCGATGAGCACGGAGGTCAAGTAAAAGGACCATGTTGAGGGGTAGATGAACGCCGCAATGTAACCGCTGGACACAAAACACATGTTCGTTAGCCACAAGTTTCAGCACCGTTGTCCACACCCTTTATGTATTTACCTGTAAAGCAGGCCACTCAGAAACATGGTCAGCTTCGGTCCAATTACTGTCACAACCGTCGGCGCAAGGAGATTGGAGAAGGAAAAGACCCCATAGATGATCCCCAGACTGGGAAGAGAAAACAGGGTGAACCACTCTTTCAAAAGAAAAGTTTAGAAGTCTCCACGCTGGGCCGACTTACCTGTGGTACCCACTTCCAGAGAAAGTAGTGTTTTCCAGACTTTTCACTACAGTTTGCTGAAATTGAGAAAAGGCGCACACACGCGCACACACACACACACACACACACAAAAACAACTCTGAGAAGCACAGACAAAATGGGACATGGTTTGGTCCTCAAGTAGGATGATCCGGTTTGATCATTTCGCTGACCATTGAAGAAAATTAGAAACACGAGATGCGTCTGTCTGGCCTGTTTCCTCCTGCCCATTAAGACACTGTGGTCGGAGTTGTTTAATTTATTTCCCAAAAAATATATATATAAATTATAGAAAAACATGTTGCCAAAATATATTTACAATTACACACTTGCGGGTGTGTGGGAGCACCACTGGATTATCTTCGAGGTTGGTTTTTTTGTGTGTTTTTTTTAATGAGCTCTGCACCAGGAAATCTATTCAGTTCAAATCCGAGTCCTCTACATGCTTACTGGAAATATGAGTTTAAGGAATCAGACCGCGCAGATGTGACCTGATTAAGTAGGTTATTCTGATGAGCAAAAAAAACAAACAACAACAACAAAAAAAACTATAACTTACTTCTACGTTTCCACAGGTGGTGAAGGCGGTGAAGATGAACAAAAACCCCACACCCAAAATCACAACGTTGAAAGTCCTTCTGTCTGCCATGGTGTCTTCATTAAATCATCCTAACAGCGCATCTTTAAAAAAAAAAAAATTAAAAAAAAAATCTACCGTCGACTGATTTCGGTTATGAATCGAAAGACTCCCGTCTGGACTCGAACAAGTCCATGTCAACAAAGTCGCGCCGGTAAACTTAACTTTTCCTATTGGAGTTAGTTTAATACGCAGAGAGACGCGGTGGAGAGGATGGGATGTCTGCAGTTCGGTTTTGTGCAGCACTATCATGAGGACACTTCCCTCCTGTTACACCAAGTACGCGTGACAACTTGTGACTTTAATTAAAAGATTTTTTTTTTTTTTTTTTTTTTTTTTTGCAGTCTTCCTTCTGCTGTGACTTCTTCGTCATGGTTGTCGTCACCCTCTTTCTTTTGCCCTGCTCTTCTTCTTCTTCTTCTTGGGCATTTTGCAGTAGTTTTACACTCATTTAGCTTTTTGCTGCCTTCCAGAGGTGACCGGGAGAAATATTCCCCCCACGATAAGGAAGACGTTTCATCTTTAAATCGGTGTCAAAAGAAAAGTTGGTTTCCATAGCGCTGCTACTTTACAGAGAGATGAGACATAATAAAAACGCAAGTTGATATAAGATTTAAAAAAAAAAAAAAAAAGTACTGACATTTTAAAAAGCCAGATTAAATATATGATTAATATCAAATCTGTAATTTATGATCAATCAACACAGGAATTAAAAGTAGCCCACACTCTCTAAATTTAAAATTGGATACTGTGTTAAATATAGGCTCATTTAATTACTGACATTTACAGGAAATTTCAGGAGATCTTTCCCAAAATTCAATACTCGGTAATAGATAATTATTTTTTAAATCGCAAGCCAATTAAATATATATATATATATAAAAAAAAGAAGAAGAAAAACTTAACCAACTGATTAAGTGCCACATCTCGGTCTCGGTTTTCGCTGGCACAACAACAAAGATGCGAAGCAAATTTAGAGGAAACACTGCTACTCACTTCCGTGTTTGCTAACATCCCCGGATGTAGCTATCTAACGCCGTTCGTTTTTTTTCATGGAAACCGCGGAACTCTTTCTTTTCCGACAGAGGTATTGACGTCATTATATCTATACAATATTTACTTCATCACTGATTTTTTTTTTTTTAAATCAAAATCACAAATGTAATTGTAGGGGTTTTTTTTGTTTTTGTTTTTTTCCTCAGCGCATGCGCATTTTCTATCGGTCGGCTTTTCCATTGCCTAACTGAAACTACAAACTTTTTATATATATATATATATATAGTCGTGCAAGTTATTTTTATAATACCATTTTTTTTCTATAAAACGTAATTATTTTTATTTTATTTGCTATGTTATTTCGCCTTAATGTGGGGGCTCGTGAGCGGAATTCGAGTTTTGTTCTTCGACTTTTGTTTCCTGTGTGTCGGACTCATCCCGCTTCCGGTGTAATCTCTTCGCCACAGCCTACAGCAGATTGTACACAATCATCATGGCGACCCAGGACGGTGGGTATTGAGAGACTGTAGCTGTATTTCTTTTCATATCTTTCCTTTTGAGACTAAACCGCGTTAACGAAACGCGGCGCGCTTCTAATTGACGCGGAAACACACGACGCCGTTACGAGACTGGAAACGTAAATGGACGTTTCTCCGCAACGTTTATCTCCAAAAAAAAAGAAGTGTTTTTTCCTCCTCCTCCTCCTCCTCCTCTCCGGTGTTGTAGCTTAGCCAACGTTAACGGCCGCTAACGCACAGTTCGCTGTTTTTAAGTGGGAGGATTCAGGTTAACGACGGAATATTTTAAAGGAAATATTTTAAAAAAGCAAAAAAAAAAACCGGCCGACTTCAGCTGCTAAAGTGCTGAATAAAATACGGTTTTAAGTTGAGAGTGGTGACGACGGCGTCCCGGTGTGTTGTGTTACACGCCGGGTTGTTTTATAATCAGAAAGGCCAGCCGTTTTACAGGATCCGGTGTTTTGCGGTTTTATATATATATATATATATTTTTTGTCTGTTTTGGTGCAGGCGTGGTTCGCTTTTATTTATCTCCTCACCCAACACAAACTGAATTACTCCGTAGAGGAGGAAGGGAAAACAAAAAAGAAATAGAAATACAGTGTGTGAGAAGAAAAAGCGAAACTAGACTTCATATGTGCACGTTGTAATGTTGACTCATAGTTTCAACTTAGTACTTTAGTTCCTTTAGTGTGTGGAAGTCCTGGGAACTGCATATTAATTATAATAATGATATAAAAGAATAACCTTTTATTTATACAGGACTTTTCTAAACGTACGTCACAACGTGATTCTCACTAAAAACAGAAAACGAGCTGTTAAACATGTAAAAAGCTGTGAAATCCGGTAACGCGAGGATCGTATAAAGTAAAGCAGTAACCAAACACAAAATGTACAGTGCCAACGACGGCAAAAAAAAAAAAAAAAAAATGTGAGAGGTAGTACGACAGGGAGAAATCAAAGCGGGACGCTAAAACCAGGAAAGGCTCTCCCGTGTTTAAAATGTGTTTTAAAAAGAGATTTAAAAGACGTCGCTGATCTGATTTCTTCAGGCAGCTTGTTAAAGTAGCTTCAGGTCTCTCGACAGCGAACGCTCTAGTTTTCCGCCGCGACTCGGGAACAGATAAAAAGTCCTTTTGTCGAAAAGAAAAGCTGCGAAGAGCCAAAACAAAAAAACACTGACGTGGTTATCGGGTTGTATTGTTTCCCGCAGTGTTGTCTTGTTGACATTATTGGACTTTCTATTGTTGTTGCCTTGTTATTTGCGTCAACAGTCGGGTGCGGGTTTCCGGGTATTTGCGTCTTGTCCGGGAGACGCGGGACGCGCTGTTTTTTTTTTTATAACTAACGAGGTTGCGCTCGGCAGAAATACTATGAATGGATGTGAATCTCTTCCAGGAAGCGAAGAAGTCGTAATGGAAGCCGAGGCTCCGGCGAAAGAAGCCGGGCCGCTCGGCGAGGACGCCGGGAAAGGCGAAGCGGAGACTTCGTCTCGCACGGACGCGGAAGACGCCACAACTCAGGACTCTAGCATTAGCAACGGGGACGACGCGGACGACGATAAGGAAACCGTGGACTTGAAGATCATCTGGAACAAGAACAAATACGACCTGAAAATCCCTGTCGACAGCACCGGCGCCAAACTAAAAGAGAGGATCCACTCGCTCACCGGTAAGAGCAACGCGTCGCGACGGACGCCTCAAAACCGCACGCTACGGCGGATGTTTTCGGGTCGTTCACAAATTCGGTAAGACCTCAATGAGTCCTTCGTCTGTTCAGGTCTTCCGCCGGCAATGCAGAAAGTGATGTACAAAGGCCTGCTGCCGGAGGACAAGACGCTACGCGAAATAAAGGTCACGAACGGTGCGAAAATAATGGTGGTAGGATCTACGATTAATGACGTGTTGGCGGTAAACACGCCCAAAGAGGTCGTTCAGCAGGAAGTTAAAGCCGAAGAGAACAAGAAGGAGCCTTTATGCAGGCAAAAGGTGAGATGTACTCGATTCCTGTCGGGTCCCGTCAAAACGGTTGACTTTTGACTTTTGGTGACGTTAAACCTGCACTTTCATTTTTAGCAACACAGGAAGGTCTTGGACAAAGGTAAACCAGAAGACATCATGCCAGCGATAAAAGGAACTAAGGTGAGAGGAGACGAAGAACGGTGTGTCCCCCCCCTCCCTCTCCCCTTTTAGCTTTTATTATCCGTAGCGAACGGTGTTTAAACGGATAATCATTTCATTCGGAGGCAGAGTAACGGCTCCCTTGTCCCGCCAACAGGAACGATTACCAACGGTGCCTTTATCCGGGATGTACAACAAGTCCGGAGGAAAAGTTCGACTCACTTTCAAGCTGGAGCAGGATCAGTTGTGGATCGGAACGAAAGGTGAGATCACCGCCGGCCTGATTTAGCACACACACAGAAATAAAAATAAATGAATAAATCAATCACCGCAAAAACACAAACGCACTGACGATTACGATTTCACCGTGCTTGTCGTCCCGCAGAGAGAACGGAGAAAGTCCCGATGGGCTCCATTAAAAACGTAGTGTCTGAACCCATCGAAGGCCACGAGGACTATCAGATGATGGTACGTGTTGTCGCCGCACGTCCGGCCGAAGCCGGCGCGCTCGCCCGTCGCGCCGCCGGACGAACGCCGCACGATCTCGGCTCGGAGAAAACGGAACGGAGCAGCGGAGCCGACGCCGTGTGTTTAACGCGCGAAACGGGCGCTCCGCTCCGCTCCGCTGCTCGGCGAAGCGACGGGAGGACGCGACGCAGCCCCGGCCGGCCGGTTTGCTCTCCGCAGCGCGAGCCGGAAATGTCCAGCGACTCCTGCAGATTAAGCGTTTGATTTCGTAAAGACGCTTCCGGCGCCTTGTTTGTCTGGAATCGGGAAAGTTTCCGGAACGACCGACGTCGTTGAATCTGGTCGCCGGGAGAAGACGGAGATCTCTCTCTCTCTCTCTCTCTCTCTCTCTCTCCGGTACGAGAAGAGAAATCGTGCGCCGTCGCGTTTGTATCGACGTGTTGTTGTTGTTGTTGTTTTTTAACGGGACACATTCGCGAAGGAGGCCGCGCGTAACCGTCGACGGCGTCTTTCTATTTGGTGTCGGTATCGGCCGCCGTCGCGCGAGAACGCTTCAGATCAAAAGCGACGCCGGCGGCTTCGCTCGGGAGTTTGCGTCACTAGAAAGAGGCGGACGAGGACGACGAGGAGGATTTAAACGCGCGAATGGGGAGCTCCTGTCCCAAAGGATGCAGGTCGGACGTTCCTGCTGATTCTCCGCCTTGTTCGCTTTTAAGTTAAAGAAGCTTCGAGGTGAAGGTTTGGTGTTTTTTTTTTTTAACGAGTTTTATTACCGGTCATATTCGATTTTTTTTTGTTTGTTTGTTTTTGATCACGGTGAAGCGCCGGGAGTAATTTAGTGGGCTTTTCATATCCTGCAAAAGGAATTGATCTTTTGGTGTTGAAACGACTTCCCACACAGTTCACGTCAGACTTTCTAAATATTCCCCGTTAACGCAACACCGGAGGAATCTGGCGTTTCACGTGCGATTCCAGCCGACGGATGCTCTTTTAACACCGGCCGGGCGTGTGTTGTGTTGTGTTGTGATCTGATTCGCATCGAAGTCATTCGATACTTTCAGATCTGCAAAAATAACCTCCGTTGACATTTTGAAATCGATACGAGCCGCGACGTTTCGAAGAGCGCGCTGGCGCCTGCGACGCCGTCGGATGCGCTTACTGACCACTCTTGTCTTCCACTTCCGTAGGCTTTTCAGCTGGGTCCAACGGAAGCCTCTCAATATTGGGTCTACTGGGTGCCTGCACAGTTTGTTGATGCAATCAAAGACACAGTCCTCGGAAAATGGCAGTATTTCTAATGTGCCTCTCTTTTTTTTTTTGGTTTTTTTTTTGACAATGATGAACTGGGATCGAGAGGAGCAGCCCATTTAAAAATGAAACTGGAGTCGACGGCGAGGCTTAAGGAACTTCTTGGAATATATTGGAAGGAAACTGATGGATGCCTGCGGACTAATCATATTCTTTTTAGGTTACAAGTGCACTATTGTGGCAGCATAACATTTCTCAGCCCTGTTGATCATTCAAGGTTTTCAGCAAATCCAAGGGAAAAACAATGAAATAATTGTACAGAAATTGCTAACACTTTTCTTCAGTTATTCTTAAAGAAATAAAAAAAAATTATTTAATGAAATGAATGCTCTGGTTCATTGTTGTTTTTCCCACCCAAACAAATTGAATTTTTATTTTTTTATTTTTAGTGTTTCACTTCTAAACAACGTCCCTTCTCGGTTTCTACTCATTTATCGAGATTATTGTCACGGCAACAGCTGCATTAGACGGTGTTAGTTTATTACTGCAACACGGCATGACAAGATTAATAAGCAGCCCTGTGTTTTAAGACAAGAACATCGACATTGTTTGTATTTTCAATTAGTTGAACGTTATTGCCATTGATTTTGTTTGTTAAAGCAGTATTTTTCAGAGCTGTATTCATCGACGTGGCTGCGTGTTTGCTGCCCGGCCACCCCGTCAACATCAGTCTGCCCTGTAATATGCATCTTAAACAGCTGTTCAGACTCACTGGGCGGTCTTCGGCGAATAGTTCATCTTTTAATAATTGCGTGCTTGAAATTTGATATAAAATAAAAAACCTTTATTCTGTAGCAGATGAGCTGCCTTCTGGCTCAGATATTCAGTTTTTACTCACCTTTCCTTCTTATTGTCACCAAGGGAAACTTTTTGGCTTCTTTATAATATCGTTAGGTCTTGACATAGTTTTATGTAAAGCACTGTAACATGACAGATGTTATGGTTTGGTTCTACGTGGACAAAATTGAACTGAATTACAAAACCATTATAATGCCCATAAATTGTTGCCAAAAAAAAAAAAAAAATCAATGGCGAAGTCAGATTAAAGTTCAAATTAAAAGACACGGTTTGATGCAATTTAACCTAAATATGATATGAAAGGAGGAATTGATATTCAGACGTGACGTTTTTACTCTGAAAGATTCCGGGCCGGAAGTTGTTGCTACCGGAAATAAACTGCCGCCGCAACTTCCGGCGGGTTCAACCTTTTCGTCGACGCGGGGAAACTGAAAACTCCTCCAGCCGCGGGACGTCCCGTTTAGAAGCGAGCAGTGCCTTCCGTCGGTAATGTCGAAGCCGGAGAAAACAGACGCGGGACGGAAACGTCCCCCGCCCGTTAAAGTTCTCTCCGGTCAGCTGAGAGCGGCGGGAAACCGGAGCTCCGCCGATGACAGCGGGGAGGGCTTCGTCCTCGGGCTGGGCCGGGGTCGCTCCCTGCGGGCGTCGCTGGTGTGGATGCAGGGCACCGTGATGGAGGTCCAGCTGGACAGAGACGCGGCGCTGCTGGTGGACGAGACGGGGACTTTCACCGTCCAGGGCGTCAACAACATCCCCAGAGGAAAACCGTGTTTGTCACAGGGTAAATAATCACAGACCGGTTGAGGCGATGAGCTGCAGGTGTGAGAGTCTCCCGAGTTTGTTTCCCGACAAAACAACACGTCAGCTTTTCAACGAGGTTTTCAACCAACACGTGTTTTCATTACGGGTCTTACAGGATTATTAATCATCATTTCCTCAATTTTCACCCCAAGTGCCAGTTTTGTTTGCACAAAACGGAATGTTAATTCAATTTAGGAAATAAATAACGAGTTCATTAACCAATCAGAAGTTTAGACTTTAACTCTTGTCATTTGTTTTGGTTCGTTTGTTACATCTCTGAAAAACCAAAGCTGTTTTTTTTTTTTTTTTCCCTTCTTAATCAGCATAAGCTAGATCCATTTACATTAACAACTGCTTTATTTCAACCAGTTAAACGTGACTGTACTATTCTCCATCAGATCTGTCACATTTTTTTTTGATCAAGTTTATTTTCTATGATGTTTCTGCTCTGGTGTTGTTTATATCGAGAAAAAGAGCAGAACTTCCCATTTTTACTTTTTAAAATGAGAAATTCTGAAACAGCCGTTTGACTTTTCTTACAACATCAGTTAACTGAAAATGATTTATAACAACGATAATCATATTTCTTTTTTTTTTTTTTAAATTTCATCCTTAATGTGCTATTAAGAAACTGCAAAAGGGGTAGAAGACTGAAATCCTTTGTTGACTTGTAGCATGAAAAGCACCCGTGCAACTGACGACATGTCCCGTAAGGCCTATCAGAGCACTTCGGCACAAAAAACAAAAATTGGTGAAACAAACTTGTATGTAAACCTTTTTTTTTTGTATTTTTGTTAGTAGTTAAACCTGCTTTGAAAAACATCTGATGAGAAAAGTCTATTAAGGCTGTAACGGTCTCAGACGGGTGCTAATCAAAAGCTTCTAATATGAAACTTTGCTTTATTTAAAGGCTGTTTTTATATATATATATATATATATATATATATATATATATATATATATATATATATATATATATATATATATATATATGGTTTCAACATTAAGCAGTTTTATGATACAAAAAAACAAAAGGATATATATATATATTTATACATATATATATATAGTTTTATAAATATATATTATATATAAATTATATATATATATATATATATATTATATATATATATATATATATATATATTTTTGTTAAATATTGTATTATATATATATATTATATATGTAAATATTTTATAATATATATATATATATATATATATATATTATATATATAAATATATATTTGTATATTTATATAAATATATATATCTCCTTTTGTTTTTTGTATCATAAAACTGCTTAATGTTGAAACCACGCTACAGTCAGTAAAGACAGTTTCAGCTGAAAGAGTGGCAGGACAGGAACATCTTGATCTCAGGCCACATCTCCACGTTACCGTCCCTCGATTCCACTGACAGTGAACAATCGACCTGCTGCCGCTGTTGTTGTTGCCGCAGGCAAATACGTCATGGTGATGGGTGTCATCCGGGCCGTCTCCCCGGAGCCAGTCATCCGTGCGGTGAAGATGGCGGACCTCTCCGAGCTCGGCGCGCTTCACAGACGGATGTGGAAGCTGGAGGTGGAGGACCTGCAGCGGGCGCTGGCCTGAGACGCGGGGCGCTCCCGCCGCAGCGCCGAACTCCCTTCACGAATGCCAAACTACCTCGGAGGACCGAGCGCCAGGTTTTCCCGGATGCCAGGTAGGACGCGAGAGCAACAGAGACCTCCCGCGCAGTTAAAAACAACGGGGTTGAAAACGGAACTTGTCCGGCGGAAGGAAACGTCCGACCGCCTTCCTTTTATCTCATCCGCCAAGATGATTGGAGGAGAAAATGCTCGCGCACGTGGAAACGGTGTCATTTAAGTTATTAGAAATATTCTGTCAATTTAGAGCAGTTGTAATTTGCCAGATGGCTCTACAAATATTAAACGATTCAGATGTTCCTCTACTCGGCCTGTTTTTCTCTGCTGAATAACTGAATTTACATTTTTAAACACTGGCTACCGCATTCGGACTGAAAAACTAAAAGTGTCTTCTAGATTAGTGACAAACTGAAATATAACGACATTTACGCAAGTTCTGTACTTGTTTATTTTGCTCGTAAATATTGCTTTTACTCCAAATATTAGACGGCTGTTTTTATTTTTAAAAGTTGAGATGTTATCATAAGAAAACTACAGGCTTTTAAAATATGAACCAGGGTTGTAGATTGAACTACAGTGGATAAAAGAATAGGGCTGCAGCCATTATTTTCATGATTGATTAATTGTTTGTTCTTTAAAATGTCCAAACACGGTGAGAAAGGTCAATCGGAGTCCCAAAATGCAGCTTAAAACGTCTCGTTTCGTCCCGACCAACAGTTCAAAACCAAAACATCATCAGTTTATTATCCGGGGGATTAAAGGAACCAGAAAAATCTCTGTTATAAAGCTGCAATCAGAGAATTATAGCATTTTCTTTTCCATAAAAAAAAAAAAAAAAAATGTCTTCATGATAAATGTATCATCAAAGTAGTTGACAATTTTCTGCCTATCACTTTAGCGATCAATCTCTAAAATATTTAGAAAAAGAAAAAAAAGAGAGATTCATTCCCCACAAACGGGTAGCAGGGTGACATTTTTGGGGGCACTTGGATACCCGAAATACTTTTCTGCAAAGATGACACGAGGCTCTTAAGCAGTCGGTCACAGATGAACACTTCAGGAAACACAGCAGTTTCAGTACAGATTAAAAAAAAAAGAAACTTTATTTGGTTTGGTGCCCATTACACTGGTAACACTATTAGATAAATGGAAAGTGAAAATGACCTGTGCTGACTGATTTAAAGGAAACGAATGTCAACTGAACTCTGAATTTAAGTCTTCCGTACTTAAAAGGTCATTAACATATAACAAAATTGCTCGTGGAAAGAAATCACTTTGTTTAGGTCAACTGTAAGTATCTGAACATGTCTCTCTGATCAACGTTTACATGCCATTTTCCTCACCATTTCCAGGCGGTCTACTGAATGGTGCATAGCAAAGCTTTCAAGTGTCTCTCACTCAGTGTCTGCTGTTTAATGTCAACACTGCCGTGGTTCTGATCACAGACAACCAGCCACCGGATCAGAGGGGCCGGTCCTGAATGTCCCTCCTTTTTTAAAATCATTGCTGTGATCAGGCTACTTCCTGTGCACGTCAGAGGCCCTCAACGACAACCTTGCTCGAGACTGTCTGAATACTGCATCATTTGTTAAGTAGGCGCGATTACTGTCGTCATATTTATTTAATGTCTTTAAGCAGAAAACTGTATTTTCCAAAGTCATTGTCATTGGGTGCTATAAGATGGTCTTTTCTGGCTTTGGCAAGTTTCATCAAAAGGAATTCCCTGCGCTCCATCCACTCCTTTAGCTCCTGCTCCCCGTGCGCCAGCTTACACGAGTCATCCTCTATGCACGTGCCTTTGAGGAATCTGTCGAAGCACAAGATCAAACGTCAACCAATCGCAGAGCGCCTGGACGAGGACCGTGCGCCGCGTCCGACCACCTTACCTCTCGCAAACTTTGAAAGTGCCCGTGGGAAATCGATACTGCCAGCAGTTTTGATCGTCCTCAGAGTTGAAAACTCTGTCTTTGTGTTTTTCTGAGGTGATGTGCTGCTGCCACTGCTTCTCGCTGTTGCAGTTCTTGCCGCACAGCCAACAATGATTGCCTGCCTGCGAAAACCGAAATTGCACCCGTACGGATTGATTGACGTTCATTTTAATCACTCGGACAAAAAAAAAACCAACCCAACAACATGTCATTAAAACGATATGAGGTGCGATCAAAAGGTCCGAAGGGAACGAGCGCTCTCACTGATTTAGTTTTGCGACTTGATCGACAGTCGAGTCGAACGTGTTCTCGTGACCTCTGGTGCGTCTCCCCCCCCCCCCCCCTGTCGCTGGATTTAGTTCCCCCGAAAAATCGGGCTCCTTTTTGGTTGTTGAAGGTCATCTCGGAACTTTTTGACCGCACCTTTTATCCCATTAAAATGTTTTTATTTGAACCATCGCGTATCAGCAGCTCGAACTACTCAACAGATGCCGACAACTATAATTGACCCACAGAAGCGATACGCCGCCGTCGTTAAGGACGCGTTAAAAGATCCCAAACGGAAAACAAAACCGCCAAACTCATGTCACAGCTTCGTGCCGCGTGCGGCCAGAGTCGAGCTGCCGGCTCTTAATCGTAGCTCAGCATAAACTCCCTCCGCCAACCGGTTTACACATAAGCCAAGACGGCGTGTCGCGTCCGCCGGCTCCTGGAACTCACCACTTCCTCGGCGTAGTCCGTCGGCATGTGGATCTGTTTGCCGTTCTCCCTGACCGAGTTGTTGGACGTCTCGTCGCCCCAGCCCGGCTTCAGAGACTGCAGCCACTGCTCGTAGAGCTGATCCATATCTGGAACTGAATGAGGGGTTAAAGTGACTGGGCTGCAAACAAACAAACAAACAAACACACACACGCGCCAATTCAATTCTACCGAGGAAGAGAGCCAATCTCCTCGACCGAACTCACTGTTGTTTTCCTTCATGTACGTCCAAAGGTCTCTTTCTTCAACACTATGAGCAAACGTGCAATTCCCGATGTACTGACACTTCTTGCCAGCCGTCACATGCATGCAAATCTAACAGACACAAAAGAAAAAAGAAATACATTTTCATCAGATACACAGGAGAATATATATATATATATATATTTTTTTTTTTTTTTGGAGGGTAAAATGTTGGGACTCGAACCTCAAACTGAGACGGGATGGGTTTTTTGGTCGGAAGTGATCTTACTGTCGTCCACTTTTTTCTTTCATGGGAACTTACGAGCACCACCCGTCTGTCTTTCGCCCACCTGAGACACAAAGGCAGATTAGTGGTTATGTAATTGGCATGTTATTTTTTTTTAATTTATTATTTTTTTATTTTTTATTATACCGTACTTACGTGTGTCTCGCCTTGGCTGAGCAATACTTCTTGTTTTTGTCAGCTTCGCTGAGTTGGCCGTTTCTCCAGCACTGACCACAAACAAACATCATCTTCAGGTTTGGGGGGCCGAACCTCCTTTGTGGGATGGAAAGCTGCTGAGGAGATTGGAAGCGCTGGTTTAAAAACACGGCGTGAATACAAATCGGCGACGGTGACACGACCGGAGCAGATTAAAGGAGAGTACGCGAGGCCGCTGGCGGAGCGCCCACTTTGATCAGATATTCATGCTGCAAAATGTTACGTTACACTGATGGCATATGCAACTAGTCAGCCTCGATCCAGGCTGAAGCAAATGAAATGGATAAAAAAAAAAATATATATATATATATATATATATCTATGTATATATCTATATATATATATATATATATATATAGAGATATATCTAGATATATATGTATAGATCTAGATCTATCGATCTACCTATATATAGATCTATATGTTTTGTGCAGAAATACAGATTGTATTGCTGTAAAAATATGAAAAAATAAATAAATTAAAAAAAAAATGGAAAAGTGTGAAATCATTGAGCCGTAATGTCCCTTTTACCTGCACTCCCTGCAACGAAGCTGTGGCGTTCCAAAACTTCTTGGCCTCTTGAACAATACTTTCATGAGTAATACCTGTATACGACACAGAATTAAAAAAAAATATGAATAAAACGTGCTTCAAAATCTGCCGTTTACACCCAACGGTCGTCGTCGTCGTCGTGGGAGAGAAAAGAGCATTTGGGAGGATATTCCAGATATCGGTGGCGCTCGGCTGCCGTGTTGTTTTCATAGACCGTTCTCACCGAGCTCGTGCTGCATCATCCAGACCTTCAGCTCGATGAGGCTGTGGGCGTAGAAGCAGTCGTCCTCCCTCACGCAGCCGTAGCGGACTTCATGGCGACAAAGATCCAGCTGGCACTGAGGACTCAGGGGTCGGATTTTGGAATACCGAACGGTGTTCTCCTTCAAAATGTGGACCAGGCACCTAAAACACACAACAGGTACAACACTCAGGATTTTAATTGCGCTCTTAATCTCTAATCTGTCCCATGTCATTTTTTTTTTTTTTTAAATCTTTCTGTTTTTATTGTTACATATTTGTATTTTGTGTCAAGTTGTCTGCCCAAATTGCCCCGAGCGAATAATACGACTTTTCTCTCCAGATTCCTCCCCAGAATATGTGGGCGATAAATACTGTTTAGGTAAATGTGCTTTTTCCAAGGACTGAAGCACACGGTGGTTTCAGAGTTGTGAGCTGCCGTGTCACTTACTTATGATCCTCAAAGTCATGCTTTGTCACAGGATGAGAACAGAGTGAAGAGTCATCTTTGTTGGTTTTGCTGATTATTCTGGGTTTGTGGTCAAAGCACACCTGCAGGACAAACAAACAGCTTTTGAACTACAGAAATACTGCAGGTTTATCACAATCTCTACGGAGTCACGTTAGAAGTTCTGCCACGAGAGTAGGTTTTGTTATGATGAGCGGTAAATCAACAATAGAGGAGGAAATATTTACATCAACCGAAAATGCAAAATAAATTGTTGCACCGCCGTAAATCAATCGATTCTATTTCGAGTGTAAAATAACTGTTGTCCTGACAGACTTTCCGATCACGACGCACACGAAGACTAAAACACAGATGAGAAAAAAGGCAAAAAGAAAATGATTTCATAAGAAAAAAAATTTAAACAACGACAAAACGTGCATCTTGCATTTCATTTGTCACATTAATAACTTAATATTTAATCGCCTTACTTTCTAATTGTGTTGTATAATTGCTCATAAATGATGTGGCTCATTTGTTGTAAATTGTGTGATCTCTTGAAGGTGGGACGTCTTTTTTTGTCGTTTTTGTTTTGTTTTGTTAAAAGCGCCACCGTCGTCGACCGCACCGACTTCCTGCAGCTTCACCACCGACATTACAGTTCAAGCAGTAAGTACACGCACAGCTACTTTTCTTCTTCGTTCTTCGGGCTCTTTGCTTCAGCACGTAGAATTATGAAATAAAAATGATGAATGCTGCATTAAATACCGGGTCTCAGCTGTAATTTCAGTCGGCATGCGTTCATTTTTGAAACAAAACGGTGTCAGGCGTCGCCCTTTTAACACACGGTGTCCAAATAACAACGGCTCAGAAGTAATTGCACACTTGGCTTCAAAATCGTGTGACCGATTCACTAGAAGGTCCGGTTCACAATAATATATCAAATAAACCGGCAGAGCTGTGGAAGAGGGAAAGGTGTAGCGACAAAAAAAAAAAAAAAAAAAAAAAGGGAAGAGCGCCACCCGAGCTGTCGAACACGGCGGCGGCGGTTCGCGCCTCTACGGCTGCCAATGGAAGCGGCACGCTGGCATTGATTGATAATTACACCGCTGACAGAAGCAACCGGATGAATGCGGAGGCAGATGGGGAGCGCCAGCCAAATGAATCAAAAGTCACATTTCATCGTTCAGCGGGACAACCGTCCCAGACGCGCGGCCAAAACAAGCGCCGAGCTTCTCGGGGTGAAGAGGTGCGACGTCCCAACACGGCGGATTCAAAAATCGCCCGAGCTCGCCGCGGGCCGAGTCGGTGAAGCTGACGGTGTTGTGCGACCGGACTGCCGCGTCGACCGCGGCCTCGGAAATACTCACCCCGCAGAGAAACATGAATATCCCGTGATGCTCCTGTAAGATCTTGGGGACGGTCAACCTGACGTTGGAGCTCGTCCCAAAAGGATCGAAGAGCAGTTCTCTGGAGATGAAGCCTTTCCGCTCCAGAGTCCAAACGTCAATCTCTTCCTGGCAGTAGGCAAACGTGCAGTGGCCAGGGTACATGCACTCTTTCCCAACAGCCACCTCTGGAAACAGGCCAGGCCACATTTTAATATCAGCCTCTCGATGCAGACATGACTTGCGAGTGCAACAAAAGCAAGAGGACGAGTGTTATAAATGCTTCTCTAGTCATGTTTAAAATTTTGAAAAAAAAAAAAAAATCAAAGAGGTAGTCGTGAGGAAAATTTAAACACGCTTGAGGACTTGACTTTGTAATCTTTAAAATCAGAATTAGCTACATTCTTTTGAAGACTTAAATAAATTCCTACTAAGAACAATGGAGGAAATTCAACAACAACAACAACAACAACAAAAAAATCACCTTTGCAAATGTAATAAGGTCCAACATATTGGGTTTTCGTCGGTCTGGGTCGAATGAGCTTCCACGTTTTGTCTGGCGAATGCTTGAGTCTGCCGAGTAATACATCCTTTTTACATTTATGATCTTCAGTATGAAGTGTGTAATCCAACACTCCAGGCCCTGCGAATGTAAGAAAAAAAAAAAAGAAGAAACGTGTTACACCAAACGCCAACTCATCTTCCCGAAAGACGAAAGGCAGAAAAGTGGACAGTCACATTTTCCTTACCAGTTTTGACGTAGCACATCGAGCAGGCTTGTTTGAATTCGTGCGTTTCAGCTAAGGGGTTCTTCGCTAGATCCACAGCGGCCGGGAGGCCCTTCACATCGGGCATCCCAACAGCCATCCCCATGGGGGTTTCATTATTGTTGAGCTGTGTAAAAAATAAATAAATAAATAAAAAGGACATATGACACCGTATAAGCCTGTAACCAACTCTAAACTGATTTTGTCTCGTCAATACTGATGAACTGTAATTACCTGCGGAATGAACGGACTCGGAACAAAATCTGAAAGGAGGAGGACAAATATCAGCGCTTATTCAGTTTGGTACTGATGAAGTAATACGGGCCGGGTATCGTTCAAAGACTTGTTTTTGTACCTATATCTTGACTTCAATGCCGATGTTTAGTTCAATGCCAATTTCACGAAACCCATTTTAAGAAAAAGAAAATTGCATTACAGCACACACCTTTACTTTTCATGCGGTTTAGAGATGGGAGAATGTAACTCGGGTGGTTTATCGTCTTCGCAGCTGTCCCCTTAACGCCTCATACGCAAGCTATCCCCGAATGTAACAATTTGCCAGTGTTCCCTAAACGCCTCCGTGTGCTTATTGGAAGACGCGAGCGGAGCCTTCAGTCTACTGTAAAGACAACGATGTGTTTGAGAATAGTGAAATAAGATGTTTCTAATACAACATCTGCACAAGTTGAAAGCGAGTGATTTTTTTTTTAATTTTTTTTTTGATCCTCGTGGGCAAGTTGCCCGAGTAGAGCCTATGTGTGCTTAACGTTGAGGCTCGCTGGTGAGATTTAGTCAAGACGTGGACAAAGCAAAAGCTCTGCGTTTTTAAAATGAAAACGATCGCTGCAGTTCAGGTGGAACAGCTTGGTACGGAATGAGGACTTTTTATGTCAGCTTAAGTGCCGTAAAGGTTTCGAAGCTCAGTACCCAGCCCCGATGACAACGCCAGGAAGGTGGAAGCGACATACCCGTTTTATAGTCCGATATTGTGAGACTATCCAGGGAGTCCAGTGGCGGAGCCAGAGAGTCAAAAGTGTCCATACCAAAATACGCACTTGACCCTGACTTGTGATACAAAGGCGGCAGAGTTACAGTGCACTGCTGGGACCCGCTGTGGAGGAACGGGCTGATGTGAGATGGCATCAGGAATGGACTCGACATGGAACTGCCCGAGGCAATACTGGTCGGCAAAGGAAGAGGCCCCTTCACCGTGCGAATAACCTGACGGAAGAGACAAAGACGAGTCACACCTCCGTTCAGACGTCCACACATTGTCACATTCGATTCGTCGCCGAGTCCCCCGCGGTCGCGTCCGCTCGCTCACCATGGCTGATTCGGGGCCAGCTTGGTCCAGTAGATCATCGAGGTCGTCCCCGATGATGTCGGCGTCGAAATCTTGACTGGTTTCGAGGATCGGGCAAGGCTTGCTGGTTCGGCACCCGTTTACAAAAGTGAGCGCGGGGAGAGGGACCGACGTGGACGCGGACACCGACAGAGGGACAGACTCGAAGCCGGGGGGCTCGGACGGGGTCACGGAAGAGACACAGTTGTTTGGAGGAATTTCATCCACGACCGCTTCAATCACCGCAGGCTGGATTGGAGACGGGCCCGGAGCCAGAGCACTGTTATCCTGGGTCAACTGAGGCACTTCTAACAAAAACAGAGGGACAAAAACAAGATAAGTGACTTTTGTCCTGCCTCCCTTTTACAAAACCGAAGCTTCCCAAAAGATCCAAAACTCACCAATTTCTATATCTTCAACTGAAGACGAGCCAAGAGAAAACTGAAAACAAAGAATCCTTAGTGACCACGGTATTTCGTGAGAGAGCACGGATACAGACTTCATGTTGTGTTGCTTACTTTTTCACACGATGCATCTTGATAACTTGATCCTCGCAAAACATTCAAGGCAGGCTGTTAAAACGAAAGAAGAAATAACCTTCTGTACATGACTTTTTCTTTTTTTATATATATATATATATATATAGGTTTTGGACATCCATTAACTCATTGGCAGAAAAAAACCCGTCTATTTAAAAAAATAAAAAAAACACCAAAAAAACCAACTAAATTTAAACTTATGACATCAACCGTATCATGTGTAATTATTTCTTGGAGAAAGGAAATGGTGAGACTTTCTAGGAATTCCGGGGACAATTACACACCTTACTCCTTATATAGGCTTTACGGATTTTCAATCCCAAAATTTTGGCAAGGTCCTGAGTCAGCTGTGTGACACTGGAATCCTGAAGAAACAACACAAACACACCGAGTCAGCAGACCGTCGCTGCCTTTGATCTTTGTGCATTTCCATTGTGTTCAAATTGTGGAAAATCCACTGATCCGAATATTTGAGAATCTCGGGTATTCTACTATTTGCAGGCCTCCTGACGTGTCTTGACAGTATGCAGAGCTTTTAAATGTGGGTGTCTGGCGTGAGAAAGCTAACTTTCGGTTATAGAAATACCTTAACTTTGATCGGATAGAAAAAAAAGGATTAAATTGTAGCTGCTATTTCCGACTTCCCAAATGCGATCGGATCACGGGGATCAAATTCTGATTGTTGTTGCGACACTGAAAACATTTTATCCGCCGTTTTGCACCCGCAACAGTTCTGACGCGAGCGCCTGTCGACAAAGTGTTTTTGTCATCCGCTCTCGCTGGCAGAAGGGGGAGACAAGTTCCACCTTACCTGAGGCACTGCTAGAGAACATTTGGCAACGGCCTCGTAGGCTTCCTGATGTCTCCCCATCTCTTTCAAGGCTTTTGCTTTTCTGTACAGCGCCCTGTTGTTCCCCTCGTTCAACTGGAGAGCCTTTTCACAGTCTTCTAGTGCTTGGTCGTACAGCCCCTACGAAAGAAAACCCACACGTTGCACAGTTAGGGGCAGCTGTGCTTACTCGCGGCGTTGCAACACAAAACAAAGAAACCTTCCTTCGATCCGAAATTGGCTTTGCACGCTCAGCGAGTCGAGCATCCGCCGTTTTATCCACCGGTGGCTGCGACTTCCCTGAAAAGGCAGCGGTGGTTTTCGCCGTTGCGAACGTTACTCGGTGCAGAAACACCGACAGGAAAGAGGGACCGGATGTTCATCTGAAAGCAGACGTTATCCCCAAACGGACGTTTCTCCCGATTTGGAGCCAAGTTTCTCGAACTCATTTTCAGAGAGAGTAATGCGCAGATTTGATCTTGACGGAAACATCGGGTCATCAGTAAGTTATGGTGTATTCATAGAAATGAACAATGCGTATATTGTCACTGATTTCAGATTAGAATGCTTCTGCGTAGTAAGAGGCTCGAAAGTAACGTGGTTCGGACAGGCGGCGTTTCCCAGACGTGGGACAGAGCACTCTGTTTCTACAAAATGTTACATTAGAACAACTTATTTATTATCATTTTTGGCCACACGCCCCGTCTTATTTGTGAGCCCGGCAGTTACGGAGTGGAGGGTCGAGGCTTCCCTGAGCACAGCCGGCTTCGCTGGCGTCTACCAATACTCTGCAGCTGAGGCCGTTAGGGAATATTTCCAAAGTGCGGCGACAGAAAATATCCTGGTTTACCCCCCCCCCCTTTAAAATCTGCGTGAGTCTCCGCACGCACATCGGGGCACACGCCACCACGACCCGTGGGAAACATCGGTACGAGCAACAAACAAAGAGCAACAGCACTCTGTCGCTTTAAGAGAAGTGTTTGGGAAAATACGTTGTTTTTGCTTCGTGTTCTGGAGTTAGATAAAAGGTCTTTTGTTTGCAGATGCTCACAGCGATGGTTTTATAGGGTCTGGTCACCTTGAGGTTGCCAGGCAATCAGCAGAAACTCCGAGAAGAGGTTGTGCACTGCCTAGAAACAGTCTTGCAAATAACCCTGATTAAATCCACATTTTTTTTTTTTTTCAAACTGTTTTTTTTACATGGATTTTCCAGATGACTTATAACATGCAAATTAGTGTGCTTTAGAGTTACTGTATGTGGATTTTTATTAAGAGTCAGACAAGCCATTTTCCCATGTGTAAGGTCTTTGTGCTGATATAAGTTAACTGCCTGTGGTTTGTAGGTGTTCAGTGTACAGACAGACTTGACACTGGACAAAAAAAAAAAAAAGGCAGATAAGCATGTTTCCTAAACTGTTACACTTCTCCTTTAGTTACATTTCAATGAATTAGTTTTAAAATGCGAACCATAGCCTGGTTTGTTAGCTTCAACAGTCCTGAGCACAACAACTTAAACTCTCCTGTGATGTGTTGTTACAGGTGAGAGGATAAAACGAGCATCATTCAACACCACAACCAGCGTTTCCTTTACCACAATACGCATCCTATAATGTGTGCAGGGTGGTTTCGTTGAAAGAAAAAACAAAAGCGATCTTGTTATCAAAGTCAGCTGCACCCACCCCATCAGGTCATATTAACCTGCCTGTCCTCTGGCTGAATAACACAGTCAAACTGGAAATGCAGTGTGCTTGTGTGGTGACTAAGATCTATTCCGAGGACACATTTCCGCCCTCCAGAACTACTCAGGAACGGTGGGCAGGAGAATCGCGATTGATGAATCAGAGCGCAGAGACACAATGTCAATTAAGTCCCGCAAGTCAATTTTGTTGAATTATTTTGGTTCATTAATGGCCTTTCCCTGAACTAATATACATTCATTAGGAAATATGTCAAGGACATGTGCCAAGAAAACAAGGTTATGGTTAACGCTGCCTCCCGGGCCTGAAGCAGCAGAACACAACAAGTTTTGGGAATATTTGAGAAACGGCAAATAGGAAAGTGGTAGAAGACGGAGCTGTGCTACTGAAACTGAAGTCATATTTATGAATTTAATTCAGATTGTATTCAAACATTTTGTTTCTGTTTTTTGGGGGTTTTTTTGGACAGCTGGGTGTGTGACGTGTCAAAACAAAGAGAAGGAAATGGTGAGTAGTTTGACTGGCTACTTACCGGAACGATATTTAGGTACGCCGCTGCTCGATTTGCGTACAATTTTTCCAGTAAACCTGTTGGAACACAGATTTCTTCCGAGTCGGCGTAGTCGGCTATACTCAATGCTTCAGTGTACATCTCAATAGATTTAGTCCATTCCCCTTCTTTAAACACGTCATTTCCTTCTCCGAACAGATTCCACACGAGGTCCTTTATGAACACCTGGCAAAAAAAAAAAAAAGAGACAAATTAAAAAAAAAAACTAAACGATGCACAAAAGTAGAGATGACCTTTATTTGGGAAACAGGAGATGACAAGGTTCACGCGACCCAGTCCAAGACCCGGAAATTAGCTGAACTAATAGTGCAAGTGTGGGCAGAATATGAAAGCTGAAATACACCCACATTCAACTTACATAGAAGCTTACCTCATACTGCTCTTGACTTCCAGGAAATGGAAGGGTTGATCTAAAAAACAAAAAAAAAAGACGTTAGAAACCTTCAAAGCTGTAAAAAAAAAAAAAAAAATAACACATTCAAGTGAGAAATAACAACCTTAACTACAGTTCAGCAAAGGATTCACAGCTCGTGGCCTTTGACAGCAACTAATTTATTTATTTCTGCAGAATATCTTGTTTCGGACTTCCAATAATAAAAACACAGACTTGAGTCTAAGCCGCGGGGCCAGGAAGGTGTGTAGGGTTGTGGTTTGTGTATGTCATTGGTTTGAAGAGGTTGCTGTGTGTGCAGCTGTTCAGTTCAAACAAGTCAGCAGAAATGACACTGTGAACAACCCTCCAAAAACCCAGTTCAACAACAAACAAAAAAAGACTGCTATTATGCATACGATTAGCGTGTCTAGTTAAACGACGTGATAATAAGTGCCAGGTCTCCACATGACTCTAATTCATTTGAATATGTCACAAAATACACTTTTAACAGACCGATACCGATTATTGGCCGAGACGTTCAGTACAACAAAGTAAATTGTCCACGTCTACGTGGTGACAGCGAACTACAATTAATATCCTCAGCAATCATCACTCACGGGACGCAATGCTAAGCGGGTCAGACGACCTGTTGCACTCAAAACTGACAGTATACCTCAAAGGTAGCGCCAATATTGATGGAAGAGTTTGTTGAAACCGTGGTTTTGTTTAGCTGCCGCCTGGCATGTCGAGTTGTATTTCCTGTTTTGCACACGGGAGCTGCGAGAGAGCTACATTTCAGATGGTCACACTTTAACCGAGGCGTGCCTGCTTACAACAGATGGAGAAAACAGCTGGAGCATAAAGCTGTCTGGATATCACAGCCTTACCAGACAGACAGACAACAGCCAGCAGCTTGCTCAACTGCCCACCAACTCATTACACTTAAAATAAACAGCCACAGGTTGAGTCGAATTCCTTTAACGCGTCTTCACTTTGTGATCGCAACATCACTCGGTCTTCAGTGTTGAGGTTCATTAAGGGACATCAAAGTATGTGCTAAAACAATGCAGCTAATTAAAGTGGCGGGCTTTCTGTCTCCGTCTTGGATAACTTTAGACGCCCTGACAAAGCGATGACATGCGTCAAACATACCACGAAGCTGCCAGGCCGCGCTCCGAAACAATGTGTGGACAAACCAAAAAGTCTGTCCGATGCACAGAAAACAAAACTCAGGTATGCCAAATTGAAACCAAAACTAATTTAGTTAGTTTTAATTTTATTTAATTATTCTATTTTATTGTATTCTATTTATTGTATATACTGTGCATTTTTATATTTAATATTTTCTATAATGCTGCTGTAGCAAAAAAAAAAGTCCCCTTGTGGGATTAATAAAGTAACTGTCTGTCTGTCTGTCTGTCTGTCTGTCTGTCTGTCTGTCTGTCTGTCTATCTATCTATCTATCTATCTATCTATCTATCTATCTATCTATCTATCTATCTATCTATCTATCTATCTATCTATCTATCTATCTATCTACTGTGTCGGCAACATTGCACCTGCGGTAGACCTCGTTTGTTTCGACAAGGAGGGAAAATAATAGAGGATTTTTCTTCTACCTGTTCCTTTTTCAATCTTGGACTGTGATTTTACATTTTAGCTGATATTTGGAAGTAAACGCAATGAAGTGATAAAAAAATAAATAAAAAAAAAAAAAAGGTCATGAATGATGCAATGATGGTAAATCATTCCTGAGTCATGCAGTTCCACAGAGCTGCTTAAACTTTTTCATGAGCGGGCAAACACTTGTAGTTAATAAGAATTTTCAGTTTAAGGAACCCCAGCAGATGTTTTAGTTATACTCTAATATTAATAGGAGAACTAACAATTACTTTCATTGTCTAGACTGGTGGAGTTCTGGAAATTTCTCGCCGGGGACTAACCGACCAGGTCGCGTCACACCACTCGTACTATTTCAAATCAAAGGCGGGGCGGTGGGGGGGGGGGGTGTCTTCGGAGTCTGATGCGATGTAGATTTATTTAAAAAAAATCAAGGGTCTCGATAAGCCGCGTGTTCTCATGAGAGTAACTGAAGTAGAAGTGTCAAGCACTGCATCATAAGCTGTTTAGGTCCCAAGGAAGACACATGTCATCACATGTTATTCAGGAGTCTTATTCACAGTCATTAAAATACATGTGACCTGCCTCCCCCCCCCACCCCCCCACACACACACACACACACCTGCCTCTGTGCTGCCATAACGGGTCGTATGAGGTGAAGAAACCGATGACTCCTGACCTACACATGACTGACACTTGGTACTGTGAATGGCACAAAACCAATATTCCTACTGTCGCACAGATATGAGAGGGTTTAAAAAAAAAAGAGAAGAAAAGATCATTTCTACCAGTCTTTAAATTGCTTGTTTTGTCCAACCAACAGCCCCAAATCCCCCAAAACAGAGTCAGTTTACTGCCCCGTGTGACATTAAGGAGCGTCAAAATCGTGCTTGATATTGATGTTGCGTAAGATTTGTGATAATCATCCGTAATGCGGTTGCTACGACTAAGTGGGTAGAGGCCAGTAACAAGAGCAGCAAGAACAGTCTGGAGAGTTTAGAAAATTATATCATCTTACGGTAATGCAGCCTTAAAAACCAGTAAGAGACCAAACTTCTACCGTAACACGATATTACAATATGCAAGATCTAAGACGATATCTAGTCCATCAACGTTATGTTGTGAGGTTCATTTTCTGTTGATTGACTCATTGATTAGTCCATACAAGTGTAAGCGGTCAGGACAACAAACAAACATGGGTGTAAAAGTTCAATACACATTTCAAATCTCCCCCCCTCCCCTCCTTCCCCCTACTTTAAGATAAGACTTACTGAATGAACTGGAGGCCTTTCTGGATCTCCTGCCAGCGGCTTCTTCTGTCCTGACACGCTCCGGACATGTTTGCGTAGCCTTTTTTGTTGTTGTTTTTTTCTCCTCAGTCAGCACCTGAAATAAGTACAATATTATTATTAACTGGTGAAAAAAAGTTCCAATGAAACACCAACAACAGCGGTGACGTAAACTAAACCCGTCTCTGTTATCATCAGTCAACGTCAGCAGCGTGTCCCACTGGTTGACTCGACAGTTCCTGTTCCTCAAATTAACTGGAATTCTTCAGGAGTTTCTTTCTGGTTGCAGCTTCCGCATTTATTCGTGACGAAACGTGCAGTTCCGGAAATGGAGGCTTTGACATTTTTGTGTGTGTGTGTGTGTCGTTAAACAAAACGATTTTTTTTTCCGCCGGTCGGTATGACAAACGTTAGACTTTTTAAAAAAAAAATAACTATTATCTCTAAACATGAGGGGAGCGGTTATTAAAGCCTCTTCTGGGGGAAATGTTTCCAACTTGGCGTACGCGCGCGAGAGTTCCATTATCGGACAGCAGCTCGCTGCCAAAATGTTTCTGATTTCTTGTGTCGGTTTTTTTTTTTTTTTTTTTTAACAAACTTTAACAGAATTCACTCGAGCATTAACAACAGGCTATTAACCACGAGTGCCACATAATTAATACCGACGCATATCATGTTTATGGTCCGGTATAACTAACGATTGCACGTCAAAGCGCATTAAAAAAAAAAAAAAAAAAAAAAACCGCCAAATCAAGCCTCCAAACCCCGGCTGGTCACACAATATTATAATCTCCGATACCTGTTGTTGTCGTTATGAAAATGTCCACTTTTACATTTATTAAAAAATTTAAAAAAAAAACCCGGTTGGTAATCGGAAGAAGATCTGTGGAGTCGGGATGACAGCGACGTTAGCTTTTCTGTGCCGACTGGTCTTTTACCAAGCCCGAATTAAACTTTTATTTATTTATTTATTATTTTTTTTGGGGGGGAGGAGGAGGAAACATTTGTTCAAATGTGTGCTTCCGCAGACGTCCGATAAATTCAGTTTAAAAAAAAAAAAAAAAAAAAAAAAGAAGAGAGGAAGCGGGTTCGTGGAGGTGTCCGATAATAGGCATCGGACACGTGTGTTCCCCGCGGCCGGGGGACCATCGCGTTTATTACTTCTCGTTAGCGATTTCTACCGTGAACAGTTTTAATAGCCACCGGATGAAAAGCACAAATTTAACCGATAAAACACGGCTTCTTTTTTTGTTGTTGTTTTTTTTTCTCTCTCTCTCTCTCTCTCTCTCCCCCCACACACCGGGGTTATTAAGTTTTGTTTTTTCTCTAGGAAGTAGACTGAACCTAACAAAGCGTCGGCACGTCCAAGTTAAACTAGTTCCCTTAACGCAAACAATACGCGAAGCGGAAGATGTTTTAGCTCCGAGACCGAGACCGAATAAATTACGTAGACATTACGAAAAAGAGTAATTTCTGTGCACACTTACATGAATGGGTCTTTATTCCAAACAAACCTAACTCCGGTTGTGTAAAAAGGAGGGAAAGTGATTATTTTTTTGTTATTTTTTTTTTTTTTTTTCGTTTTAGCTAGAACAAGCTTGGGCTAAATGTGCTTGTGCCGCTGAAGGCCGCCCTTTGCTTCTTCTTCTTCTTCTGCTGCTGTGACGTCAGGCGGCGTCAGCGTTGACCGCAGCGCCGCCGCGGGGCGGTGGAAGGTCATTGCGACCTGACACGTGAAAGTAACGATGCAACTTCTTGTTGGACTTTCGCCACGGTAATTTTGGAAATATGTTTGCTCACGTGAGAAATAAATAGATTCTAAAACTTCATCAAAATAAATTCATATTATTATTATTATTTTATTTTTTTTAGTTAATACATTTCATGTGTGATTTATCTTGTTATATTCCTGCAGTTCTGCTCGATTCACTTGTCACAATGTTTAGGCCTTCCCCTTTGAGCTGCTTAATGTAGTTTTGTGCTTTTTTTTTTTTTTTTCAGGTAAGTGATAGAGAACTGCTACATCAAGCTGAAGTTCATACTGTACTCATTATACCCTTTAATTCTGGCTGAGATGCTTGGTAAATTAGCTACAGAGGCAGACAATGCATAGCTATGTTCAGAGCGATTTGAAGGTATTTATATGCTGTTATTATTATCAAATGAAAAAATTTGAGTAAAAGTGAAATGTGACAGTAAATTACCATGATTTATAATACATGTTCCTGGCACTTTGCTACTTCAATTGGTCTTGAATTATTTTCAAATCATCCAAAATTATTTTTGTGATATGTTTTGATTGTTTTTGCTGGAGATAAAAAACTTTCCACCTTTATGCTGCAAAGATGAAGATGATAAATATGTTTTTATTTGATTTGGTTTGATTTATGACAACTTCCAAAGCACATCTCCCAATGTATTTAAATGGAAACTTTGAACTCCAATACTGGGGACTCAAAAATTGTCAGTTCTTCACAACTACCAAAGACATTTTGAAATGATGAAAATTGTCAACTCTCCTGCAAATCTTCCTCTTCATTGTTTGTTTCCTGGTAGTTTTCCATTCAACTAGAGGAACGTACCCTTATTAATTATTAGCTACATACATAATTATTAGCCACATACTTTACTATACTGGACCTAGAGTTTTAGACTAAAGGATATTAAATGATCAAAATGACTTAAATGAAAGAAAAAAGTTTTAAAAGTTAAAAGGTTTTTCTGACCTAACATTGAACATGATGCCTTGGGTGGCATAAACACACAAATGCTGCTTTATAACACTGAATAGTGTAGTTATGTAAAAGGAAAAGGACATGATAATCTGTAAACTAAGGACGGTGTGTTTCATGGTTTCGGAGAAAGTTTCAATGTTAAATGTATTTGTATTTTTGTGGAACACAAATACAAGGAGAAAAAGACAGTAATAAAATGCTGCATATTATTTTATTGCTTCTACACTATTATCAGTATTAGTAATACTAGCATTGGTGTTGGTGCTGGTGTCAGAAGCAGGATAAGCACTGACAATTTTTTCAAACCCTCTCTTCCATAATGTATTCTGTTGTCATGTTTGTTTCAGGTGTAGGTTTATAAAAATAGTAAACATGCTGTAGATCTTCAGATCTCTTGGGGGCGGCTGACTGCCTGTTGCTTGCTTTCTTTTTCTGTTTCTTGGTTTTCTGACTTGTTTTTCTTTCTCCCAAATTCAGTTGGAACAACAGTCTGACTTTCATTCAGGTAAATAGAGCACCAGACTTGAAGCAAGCACCTCAAAAATATATAATAATAACAGTAAAATGGCAAGGGAAATGATCTTCTGATACCTACGACAGCACCTTCCTCATTTAGTGAGTAATGTATAAAACGTCATATACGTTATAAAACAGCAGCGATTAGTTCAAGGTTTCTCTTTTTCATTCTGTGCTTAAATCACATTTGGGAAAATAACAATGTTTGACACTGCATGGGACATAAATGTAATGTTTCTCAGATTGAATCTCAGCTTGTCTTTTTTCTTATTTAATTAAAAAGATGAACTTTTGGATTGTTTGTTCATCTCAAATGTTTCTCTCAGATATCACCTCCTTCAAGGAGTCCAATGTTGAAAGAAATACCGCTGAAAGTCACGAATGATCTGGGATTGTACTCTTCTGTTCAGTTCATTGCACATTTTATTCAGGTTTCACGTTGACATTAACATTTTTAGCCTTGTGCGTTCAGACCGATATGATCTTATAGTGCTGGCTGGATGTTATGCGGCAATGAATCTGTTGAGAAGTGAATGATCAGATATGCAGGGATTGAAGGATGCGCCTCGATGCAGCGCAGTCATCCTGGCAGATATAATAACTGCCAGGAGGAGGCGCTTATCTCACGTTGTGCAGAATAATTACTGAGGAACTGAAGCACAAAAAACCCCTGAAAAATATGTCCCCAGTTATCAAAACTCAAAGCGTGTGTCTTTTATGATTTAGCTGGCCTGACATTACCACATTATGGATGATAATAGAGTCAAGGACAACAGAGCTGAGAATACGCTTTCAGAAAAGGAAAAAAAAAAAACATAATAAAAAGATGAAAAGGAAGATACGACACAATTCATGCCATTTCCAGATCAGGTTTGAAATTTGTCAACTAAACAATCTCAGCGGTTAAACTCAGACACTTGAAGTGCTGTTCAGTAAATCATGCTGGCAGCTACAATATGTGCTGAGTGCTTGTTTTATGGAGAGAAGGTCTCGTTCTGTTCACCGCCGACTTGTAAATTTACAGGAGGAGAAGATGGATGACAGGCACGATCTTTATAATTATGCAATAAAGTATATATTATTAGAGCATAATTAGTATAGTTATAATTGCCATAATGATGTAGTCTGGTTGTATTTGTTGTGAGGAATTGGAGCCTTCACACAACACCGTATTGTTTACAGTAACTAAAGATGCACTGGGTGAGCAGATATTTGCCCTTCAGCAACCTGAAATCTTCTTCCCACAAAAATGTACTCTTCATACATATTTTCATAAATTTTCCTGTTTATTCATTTCCATTATATTCTTTGCCCAATATTGCATGAATATACAATGTTTAAAAAGTCAAAAAAAAACATTCGTTTTATGTGTTAAATGTTATTCTAGAAGTAAAATTGTCTCTAGTTCTAAAACAACTGATTTCCTGCCTGTTTTCTAAAATTCATTCTGAGTGTTGTGGTTCAGGATCTGTACAACGTGCCAGGTTTTCCTCGGTCAAACACAAACAAAACAATATATTAGGCAGGAAATTAAATAAATTAAACACATGAAGGAAACGAATGGAAGGAAAAACTTATTTTGGACTGATGTGTTTTCCCATTATTTTGTCACCCATTTACACATCCTAAATGTTAGAAAAACATGTTTTTATATTTGATTTTTATAAAGCTCCCAGTTGTTTTATACGTCTAGAAAAGGCAAACAAAACAAAAAAATCATATATTTAGTTTTGTACTAAACACAATACTGTATTATTAATGCTAGAACTGCAGATGTAAACAAAACCATCCCAAGAAGCCGTGGAAACCTCCAGGCTGTTTCCTCTAGGGGGAAGCACAGTTTGACAAACACTGGATTAGCCTCTGGCCAATGCTGATGCTCAGGAGATTATTCAAACAGCCTCTAAAAAAAGCTCTCCAGTCCACACTACACTCAGAGAGGTGGAGAGTTGTAGCCGCCTGTTGCATGCCATGACAGCGTTTTACCGGATATTTCTCCTGTTATCTGGTGAGTTAATTATTTTACTTTGAAGTGGAGCTCCGAGTAGTGAAGCAGAGCATCAGAGTTATTTACAGAAAAGCAAACAGAGGGAGTCGGTGCAGGTGAGAGCCTTGGAGGGAAACAACTTGTGTTTACATATGTTGAGTGATTCCATTCAAGTTTTTCTGAGGGAAAAGTGCAAACAAATGATTTTGCTTGACAACACTATTGGCTTAAAATGCTTTCCCTGCATTTTTAGTCGGAAGTTGTTGCTTTTTGCTATTTACAAGATGTGTGTAGGAGCAGAGTCAGTCCTCGGAGTCCCACTCAGGACTCTGTGGATTGTATTGCTGCTACAGAAGCATTTAATGTATCTTAGCCATTAAGATAGTGCGTAACAGCTGAGACTAAAGTACAGGAACATTTTACAGTATAAAGCGAGCCAATAAATGTGCAAGGCCATTTAAGATTGAAACTTTGTCAGCGACTGTAATGTTCTTGTTATTGTGTCAAATCCTGCATATAAAACCTCAAATCAAACTCTGAAAACAGAAGTGTACAACTCAGCTTGGTCCAAGAAGATAAGTTTGTCCCTCCTCTTCTGTTGTTTATTTCTCCTTGCAGTGACTGTGGCCTTTGTGGCAGCACGCAGGTCCCTGCGGACAAAAAGAGGGTTACTGGAGTTGGCAGGAGTCATCAAATGCAGCACAGGGAGATCCGCTTTGGCCTACATGATGTACGGATGCTACTGTGGACTGGGGGGTCAAGGCTGGCCCAGGGACAAGGTCGACTGGTGAGGCAGTAGCTGTAATCCCACTCCTGCAAGAAAAAAAAACAAAAAACTGAGAGAAAATGTGTGAAGACTGCGTTTTATTTTGTTTTTCCTGTGAAACACTATGCCGCGGCCTCTCATGGTAGTGTGTTCCAAAATAAAAAGCTGGCACTATGCGTGACCCACCTATACATTATGCTTTGCAAAGGATATCATTCAGAGTGGCTCGGGGATGTTTAGCCCTCCCCATCTCGGGACGGTGTGGACACATTATTTCCTCTCTGTGGTTCCTCCCAGTCATCCTGATGTGTGCGCACAATTTCCATTTCTGAATGAGTTGACTGAACCACAAAAAGCCGTGCGATGGGATGGAAGCAGGGGAACGATGTCCAAGTTCAGCAGGCTCACACTGGGTCCAATGGGTGTTTCAAAATAGGCCCTAAAACTTCCACACCCAAATCCTGATTACCGTCTTTTCCTTCTTCGCCACAAGACATCTCACCCACTCAAACCAGTGAACTGCTAACTATCTGTAGGGAGAGCTCATGTGCTAATGCTGCCCTGCCTTTAAAATAGCCGTGGTGCGATTGCACCCACAGCCCCGTGACTTAATGCTGTCTTGACCCCGCCTGTAGACTGAGCTCAGTCAGCTTTGACAATAACAAGTTCATCTTGTTAATCGTTCTGCGTGCAGGTGTTGCCACAAGCATGACTGCTGCTACGGAAAAGCAGAGCAGCTTGGCTGCCAAACCAAAACAGACCGGTATCAGTGGACATGTGAGGACAAGAAAGCCGAGTGTGGTAATGCATTTTTTTTTTGTATTGCTTGTTTGTTATTTCAAAAATAAAATAGATGCTTCTCTTTTTGTTTTTGTTGAATATGTAAATATGATGCCACAGGAAGCATGTAACACACCGTCAGGAGTAAACTTGTGAAACAGAGAAATAAAACAATATTTCCATCGTACGGTGGTATTTTAAGTCCCCATAAACCACGGTATTTACTGATTATAAATAACAACAGCCATAATGATGTTTACACATTAAAATACCAAACATAGTGACTTGTTTATGATTTTTTTTTTTAAATAAATAAATGTGAAATGAATTCAGTATATTTAAAATGAATGAATTTATCCGATTTTCAGAGGAATTCCTTCAAATTTTCAAGCAAAATGAACATCTCTCTATCATTAGTAGCTCAGACTTTGCAAGCATTATGATAAGTAAACGCAACAAATTTTAATGTGAAGGAAAAATTCACACCAAAAATCATATAGTGAAAATCCTCTTTTCAAATTGTCACTAAGAAAAGACATCTATGTTCTTCATTGCAGATGATCTGGAGGACGAATGTCAAAAGCTGCTGTGCAAGTGTGACAGAGATGCTGCCAAATGCTTGAGAAAAGCACCTTTCATCCGGAAATATGCCCTATGGCCCGATTTTATGTGCGGCTACGATCACCCAATGTGTAATATTTACTGACACAATAAATGCATCTTCATTTCCTGTGTGCCTTTTGTAAATACGAGATGTTACAGTAATAGTTGTGTTCATAAATACACACAAATGTGTTACTTATATTTTGTGGTTTAAAAAACCAACAACAACCTGCTTTTAAATGATATCATCAAGCTTCTTCATGGAATTGTGAAGAATTTATAAAGTAAAATTGTGCATTTTTACAGATCAAAAGTTGTTTTAATAAAATAAAAAAAACTAAGAAAGAAAGAAAGAATTTGCAGTTAATGAACACCAAACATTTTCACAAACGCATTGTAACTGCTGGGAAGCATCAAGGATTACAGAAAAAGGTATCTTGAGCGTAAAGCTCAGCCAGTAGGTCAAGTCAGCGAAGGAAAGATCAGATAACCTGGTCCTCACAATGGTGCTTTATAACTCACACATTTTACTTCCTCAGCGCCGGGAGTGTTTTTGACTGCCCATCATTCATTCGAGTTATAAAAAAAGCATTTGGAAATTTAGTGAGCTAATTGGTAAACTGTGGTTTTCTATATAAAGTCTGCAAAGACAACTTTCTCACTCTCCCCCGTGCCCCCTCCTTTTTCTTTTTCCGTAACCCACATATGACATATCTCAGTAGCAAATGTCAAACTGTTGCTATAGAAATGTGTGACAACTCCGAAGTATTCATTTCCTTTTAAGGTTTATCACAATGTGGTTGAGTAGGCTGTGCTTACGATAACTTTCCCCTGACGTCTACAGATTAAGTTGCATTCACTGAGTAGCTATCAAGTGATCTTGTATACTCTTTATAGAATGACTACATGTGTTCTTTTCTTCACAGACGGCAAAGTATTTTACGTCTACAACCTTTTATATAGTAGGATGCCTTTACAGAAATTAAATAGTGCAGGCCGTCAACTGGTTTGCAATGTGTGAAGTCTAGATATTCGCCTATAGATGGTGCCACATTCACAACAAGCACCTACAGTTACACACCTGCTGATATAATGTATCTTATGTGTTGAAGTTCCTACAAATGAGTGGCCTGCTATTGACTGTGGCTTTGAATGTTTTATGTGTTTTGACTCTATTTTTGGTCCACCGCAGTTGATTCTGGGTTTGGTTCCTGGAGATCAAACTGTTAAGTCTCACTTCCTCTCTGATAGCCAGTAAACAGTTTTGGCATCTGTAATCATAGAAACCAAAGCTCTCCCAGATGTTGCTGCTGAAGGGAGCGTTTACACCCTTCAGCCTCGTCACAGAGTTCACACCGGAAACACAGTCTCTTTGTTGGAGGAGTGCACGGCTCATGAGTGTGGAGGGAAACGGGAGAAGATGCCATGTTGCAGCGCCCAAAGTCTAGGATTGGAAATAAGTATCTGGGTCATGGCCCACAAACACTTGCCCGATTGTGTCCAACCTTTGCTGGCTATGAACTCTGAGCTTATAGAAGTCATACGCTCCATCCACCACGTGACAGGCAGAGAAAGTGATGCAGAGTACCACGCTTTTGTTTGTCTTCTAATCTCTGCAAATGAAAAGACACATGTTATGGCTCCGACATCAAGCTTTTGCTGCACTGGCTGCGCTTGCTACAGATAACATGATGTGTAATTAATTTGAACCATTTCTTCTTTGCTTTTGTGGTGTTGCGATTGAAAATTAATTTCCTTGCTCTAGTCAGAAAGATAACCGATTTTTGAGTTCATGAGATTGGAAAGTTCAATATTGCTCCACAGTTGCAGCATCCTCATGCCTGAGACTTTATGGAAGCATTCTTGATCCTGTTTTTTTTTTTTTCCTTTTCCTGCTTCTGGTGAATGTTGACAAATTCTTTCCTTGAGCTGGTCTTTTGGCAGCAGAACCCACCTGCTTCCTGCTGCCTTTAACCGGCTTTCGGGGAATTCCTGCATGTCTTGACTTTGTTCATGAAATATCACTAGTTGGTATTTGCTTTCATCCCAGTCTGTATCTGTGACGGTCTTTATAGGCTGCTGTTGTGCCGTCGACAGCTGTAGTCGGACGCATTCATGTTTTGGGCTGTCTGTCCGTCCATCCATCCGACTGTTTCATTCTTGTGAACATCTGAAGAACATCGCGAAGGAATTTCTTCAAATTTGGCACAAACATTCACTCGGCCTCAAGCATGAACTGATCAGATTTTGTCCACAAGGTCAAAGGTCAACTTCACTGCGACATCAAAATGTTCTGCAAAACGTTTACCCCACACACAGCTCACTTGCAGACTCTCCATCAGAACACGTGTTATTCGATGTTTCAGTCATTTTCATTGCAACACTACAAATTTCAAGTGCGCCTAAATTTGAACATTGCTAAAGCTCTTCAGTTTCAGGTAGCAATTAAAATCCATCTGCTGGGATTTGGCCATTTCGTATTAATCCAGTGTTACTTTACGGTCTCCTCCAGCACATTACTTATGGCTGTCTGCAGCTGAACTTCAAATCCTGGTTGAAATCGACTCCACTGACCTCATGTTGAGCCACCGGCGCTCTTGAAGAAATCCTGTGTTTGGAGAAATGCCGGTCGCCCATCCTACATACGCATGACAGCGTGGTTGTTACAGTGAATGAGCGCATTCTTTAATCCCTGCCGGGAGATCTGACAGAACCTGTTCCACGCTAATTGCGTTCTTTAATCAACTGTTTGGCTCCCCAGCCGAGAGCCAGACGGCACACAATGAAATCTTGGCTTAAACAAAAGTATGACTTCCTACCAGCAAGAGATCTGTAATGCTTTTTTTTTTTCTTTCTTTTTTTTTTTTACATGCAATGCATACATCATGTGGGGTTGCAGAGAGTCTCCAAGGCTGGTTCACATTGTTTTGACTCTCTACTAATGCAGTGTATTTTTTAGTCTATATAAAGTGTATAAATACCAACTTACATGCAGTTTAAAACTTGAATGGGTTACCAATCCATTGTATTTACTGTATTCTCTTTCAGTTCAGAATATACAGCCCACACAGACGAGGAAATCAGAGCAGCCTGGACCTGCTGCCAGAACTCTGAATATTATTCACTCTTTTGTCCTCCTCCTCCTCCTCCTGCTTTACTCTGTGTCCACTCTGTTCTTTGTTTTGCAGGTGGCAGAGTGGAAAGGACAGAAAAGAAATACAGAAAATCAGGTAATTCATTCGTAAATCATTAGAAAAATTGAAAAGAATATTACACACTGGTTTTATTATATTTTGAATGATCATAATGTGTTGCACAAATTAATAGTAGTGACAGTTTTATGATTATGATGGTAAAAATGTGATAATCACAAGCAAATGATTGTGAATAATGACAGAACAACAACTATAGTGCACAGAATCTGTGCATTTAACATCCTCTTTCCTTGAAAAAACTCTTTATACAGTATGATGTTGTCACCATTTATCATGACCCGAGCTTTCTGTCCGGAAGCTGAATCTATAGTGTTCTGTTTCATTTCATTTTGCTTGGGGCGGTACATTTCCTGCTCTGTGTTTCATAATTGGAAAGACAGCTCGTATTCTGCCTTTCTAACCAGCAGGGAGAAGAATGAGACTCAATGAGTCTCAGTGAGGATACGTGTTCAAATATTTCTCTCCAATCCTGCAGCACACAGCTCCCACCTGATGCAAGTACAAATATGAAGGAAAAAGGCAGCAAACGTCTGATCAGTAAAACATAAGGAATGCAGACACTTAGTCTGTTACTATATCTGGAATTTAAATAGCAGTTGTGAAAGACAAAAGTATTTAGAAGGAGGCTGAGAATTGCTTTTCTCATCTTGTAGCAGGAAATGACTTAGGATGCACTCATTTCCACTATAGTGAGATTGTGTCATTATGCTTAATTGGGTATATTGTATGTCTTTACATCATCTGAGGTGACATGCATCTATTTTGAACTAGCTCCACATTTGAAAAACAAACCTCAATGACAGCACAAATAAAGAAGGGATAGAGTTGTATTGTCTAATATTAGTTACTCTCTTAGATTATTGACCTCCGCCCCTGTCAATAATAATACTACACTTAAAAAAAGAGTGTAATATTATTATTGATAGCATTTACACAGCGAACACACACACACACACACACACACACACACACACACACACACACACACACACACACACACACACACACACACACACACACATCATAGACGTTACCATGGAAACAAGCTGCTAGCACAGCAGCAGGAGCTTAGACATTAACAACCTGCTCAATATCTGTACCATCACAAGAAATTCCTATTTGAGGGAAGCCAAAAGAAGCATTTGTTTTGCATGCTGCTATAAGAGTCATAAAGCAGATTATTTTGCACTATCATGTTGAATATACTTTAGAACCGGTGATTTCTGCCATCTGGATCTCATTTTCGATGACCAAAGTAGATGTCTGTGCTATATGCAGCATTTCATCTCACAGTGATTGTAGTGGGAGTTTGCACATCAACCACCAGTGATGTGCTGTGGACGCTGCTGACTAAGGTTTTTTTCAAACCACTGCGGCTGTTTCCAGTTGTTTCATCACACATCATTTCACAATGGGTCACTCCAACAGATGGAACATGATGATACTGCAGCACGAATCAGATATGAATCATTGATGCTGCAACATGCAGCGTTACCCAGGAAACCGCACAAGTCTGCTAGCTCTGTGTCAGCTGAGTAGGCAAGACGAGTGAAATTATCACAAATTGATATGAAAAACAAATGATGAAATCATATTTGTGGGGGCCATAGCTATCTTCAGTTTAGAAGATGTTGATCTCTAGAGAACCAATAACACATATGGGGAGATTAAATGTAATACAGGCCCCATTTTAGTTTTGCCACGCAATCTGCATCTGGATGTATTATCTGGATACTGACATCTAATCCATGGCTCTTTCTGTTCACACCTGGTATTAAAATGTGTTCTTGTTATCTAGATTGTGCCAGAAATTTGATCCAATCTCAACATGTAAATTATTTCAACTGGCGTGTCCAGGTCAAGGGAAGAAATGGCTTTTCTGTTTTTTTCCACAGTTAAGTCAACTTTACTGTTACTACCTGCAAGTAGCTGCATAACCTGCCTTACTGGAGTTAGGAAGAAGAAGCGAAAATTGATGATCTTTTCACAGATTTTTTTTTTTCTTAAACATGTGGCCACATTGTATAGATTGCATTTACACCTGGTTGACCACCTTCAGATGTAGTCTGTTAGATTAGATTGCATTGCACAGCAGATTATATATCAGGTGTAAAGAGTGTATGCCTGCAGGAAAAAGTGCAGTATTTCAAGTTAAAGAATTTGACATTATTTGGGATTAGCCTCTTCCTGAAGTTGCTGTTTTTGTCTTGTTTTACAGCCCTTTATTTAATGCGTACTTACTACCAGTAGGCTATATCGTAGAAATAAAGTTAACAGCTTAAATTGAAGAAAACGTCATCAATCTTATTGGCATAAATTACTGAATTTAGAATAGTAATAGAGAAGTGGAATTTGTCATCATTATTAGCCTCTGTTTTAGAGTAAACTAAACAGTTGTCCATGGCTTTACAAGAATATAGGTCGGCTAACTTGTTTGGTACATTTTTGTCTGAACAGTCTGGGTTTTGTTGATATCTTTGTAATCTTCTGATACCGTTTAAAACAATTATGGATATTTACAATTTGCAATTTTAGTCACATGTAGGCTATACCACAGCCAAACCAACCATGAAGGAAAAGGCACGGACGGGGTTCGAACCCGCGATCTTCGGTTTACGAGACCGACGCCTTACCACTTGGCCACCGCGCCTGCGCCAACCGTGGCCTCGAACTTGCTTCAAGTAAGTGATAATGATACCACTTGTGTCTTTATGTATACGCTATAAATGATGACAGTACATTTGTTTCACCTTTCGAGGTTTAACTTCATGCCTCCAATAAACAAGGAACCATATGAGCCGCTGAGATCAAATAAGGCCCCGGGATGAATGTATTGCTGTAATCCGGCCACAAGGGGAGGCTGTTATCTACCATGTGAGAACAACATGCGTGGAGCAGAACTCAGCAGGCAGAGGTCTCTGCTCTGCCACAGCCCGTGTTTACTAAAGACCTACAAAAAAAGGTGAGTTTGTACTTTTACTCTTTAATTCTGTTTCAGTTTAATGCTGCTTTCTTGTAAAACCGTCGAGTGTGAGTTAGGAAACAGAAACATCAGTTGGTTGAGGTTTATCACCAAAAAAAAAAAAAAGTTTTCCCTCACAGGGTTAAACATTACTGTTTCTTTGTCTGGTCAATCACAATTTCTCACGGTCAACATTGCAAGGTAGAATTTGAACTATCAAGCCGGACCTTAAAGGAGGCTTCTTCTTTTTCTGTTGAGCTTTAAACTCGTCTAACACTTGACTCACCGTGAAGCTGTTCCTGCAGTCAGGTGTGATTCACCTGTTCCTGCAGATTCACCTGTTCCTGCAGAAAACAGCCTGTTTGGCGACTGTGAATTAAGTTAATCCTCATCATAACAAACCTCCGCGTGCCTCCACCTGCTCCACCTGCTCCACCTCCTCCTCCTCCGCAGGACTGCAGTGATGGACTCTGTGTGAACTTTATTTCCTGCTGGATGTTCCTCGAACTCTTTGATACGAACGGGCACGAAAACTGTATAAAACAACAACCAGAAAACGAAAGACTTCACTGATCATCAAGCCACAGCACTGAGCTATGAAAAGCGATTATAGAATAAGCAGACTTTGTCGGTTGGTTGTGAACTGAACAAATTATGATATAACAAAAACCCAAATCTGAGAAAGGCAGAGTCACGTACCAACGAGCACCACTAAACAACATGTTCTCGGTAACTTTTAGCCGATGTGTTTTCTTCTCAGGGTGGTAAAGTGGGAAGCACTGCTGCATCATTAAGTACATGCCCGTGTGGAGCATAAACAGGTGTCCTCATCTCTGAAGAACATCCTCATGTATTGCAATGTTGGCAAAATGTGGCCTAACAGTGGCACCAAAAATGACCAGAAAGCATCTTCCGAAATCAGTGAATATCCAAACAAAATTGAATGTCAATCTGCGCAGACTAGTTTTCCTGAATCTGCGTTGAACTGACGAGTTTGCATAACTAATAACTCCCAAGAAGCAGTAAGCTGGTTGTAATTCTTCTCCAAGCAATACAATATGCATGAAGCCAGACTGCAGCGCTTCACTGTCTTTCTTTGCAAAACATCAAAGATGAATGCTCGCCTGTGCCGCTTTTCTTTTTTTTTTTTTGTCTCCCTTTTTTTTTGGATCAGATATCCTAGAGGCTGTTTGAAAAATGAATAAGACTCATTTCCATTGGGAATGAGTTAGCAGGGAAAATCACAGATGTGGAGTATTCACCTTGACCTGCTTATAGCACATCGTCAGCAGCACACCGACCAAAAAACGGGGCCTTCTCCTGAATAAATCGCATAAATTGAATTCGGAGCACCTTGAAATGTGACACCGTTTCTTTTAAAATACGCAAAGCAACAAACCTTCACGGGAAATATCGGAGGGAGGACCGTCAAAGTCTAACAACATTAACAAACATGGCTGATAAGTTTATTATTTTGTGCTTATGCTGACTTGAACTCGATGATTTCGAGCACTTCAGGAAAGCTTGAAAGCTGACTAGCTACAGTTGAAATCCTTCTATTGAACTAATATTAGTTTTTTTCTGTTATTTATAATTTAGCTCTGTAATCTCTCAAGTTCAAAGAGAAATAGAGAGGTAGATTTTAATGATCCCAGGATGGCAGCTTCAAAGATAAAACCGGATAAACATCCTATTTTGACTGTCAGGGATTTTAAATTGCAGAGGCTTATAGATTGTTTTATGATGCCACATGTCATTGATTATTTTGTTTTGTTGCTCTTCTTCTTTTTTTTTCCCCATCATCATAAACCCCCGCAATCATAACCTACAAAAAGACAATGTGTTCCAGTCAGAGATCACATGGTTGTGGGGCATTCTTCTTCATGTGGGGAACACCAAGCAGCTCACTCCCTGAGAGAATAAGAAGTATTACTGCAGCAGTCTGATTAATTATTTATTGGTGGGTTGCTGTGAAAACGCGCTTTATTTTTCCGTGCTGTCTGAGAATGAATACTCCTGTGCCCTGAATCTGTGAGAATATTTATTCTTGGTTGAAGAGACACTTGTTTTTCCTGTACTGTGTTTGCATTTTGAGACTAGCAGATTTGCTTGGTCTGAATTCTGATAACTGACAGCAGAATTATGCTAATCTCCCGACTGCTTCACACTGTACTTCTTTTAGCAATGATTTTCGCTCGGCTTGATGAAATTAATTGAATTTTGAAAGGAGAAATCGTCGCCATGTCATTACCATTGTGGTCTGCGGCACCACCAACGCCGCTTAAGTGGGCTTTGTTGTTGTTTCGGCTCGTCGCGCATCTCCTCATTTTTGTAGTCTGGTGTATTTACAAAGTGGATACGCTGGAGGTTTGAGGCATGTGAGCAGGTCTTTCTCCACAGGCACCGCTACCATCTATCTATGTGGGAGCCTTCAAGGACTCGATGAAAGGAGATGAGACGTGCTATTGAAACAACTCTGCAACCACTTTACACATTACATTTATCTCTTCTATTGCTATTCAAGCAGTTGTGACGATTATATATATATATATTTTTTTCCCAGCACCGCTACCTGTTTAGGATGGAGCAGCCAGTTAAGCTCGCCTCAAGCCCGAGTATAAAAGGTTATGACGCCGTGGCAACGACATGGTTAGTTCACGCAATGACCATCGCAACTTAAGAGAACCGAGTAGCCTAGGTAGTAATAACAAAGACAGCGCTAACATTAGCTATATAAGGGGCAATCAAAAATCAGAAAGACCGCTCCGGTTGCATGTAAACGAAGCGCAGCAACGTGTTTTGCATGGAGCCCCTGATCAACACCAGCACCTGAGTTACACACGTTTTTTGTGATTTCACCATGGACCTGAAACTTCAACAGAAAGCACACATCAAATTTTGTTACATTTTTGTCAGAAAGAAATCACAGAAACTTAAATCTGGTGAGTCGGTGCGGTGGGAACAACGCCTCTGTTATTTAGGGGCTAAAAAAAAAAAAAAAATCACGAGTGTTCAACCTTGTCATGTCTGAGGATCAAAGTGCCTTTGCGCCACAGTTGGGGATTTCTGCCCTGAATTTTTTTCCCCCCTCAGATGTCCCAGTAGAACTCAGTTCTGACAGTATGACCCTCGGGGGTAAAGTCACGGTGCGCAACCTTACAACTGTCAGGGTTGTGCACCGTTCCCTGCCGTTGTTCACGTGCTTGTGCTCCTACCCGGACGCGATTTATTTGATCTTAGACGGCGATGTTCTGCCTCTCCAGGAACATGAAATCTTCTCAAAACACTTCTCCCCAGTCATCGATTCACTGCCGTAGATTTGTTTTTGTTTTGTGAAGCATCTCGATGGTCCGTGTTGCCGATTTCCTAAATTTGATGTACGCTCCTTCTACAGTCCGTGGTGAAACGGCAAACACGTGCATGCTGCTGTTTACAAAATTCAGTTGCTGATTTTAAACGAGTAAAGTAACATGGAATAATTACTCTCGGGTGTCTAAGCCTGCTCGTGCTCCGTTTACTCTCTGGAGTCTTTTGATTATCATATAAACTGAAAAGAATTCTACAAATCTACACAAATCATACTGTATCTTGATGTATAGTTTGCTAAGCACGAGATCAAGCTGAACCCCATGACGCAAGTAAATCATAAATAATCTTTATAACAGTAACAGTTTTTCCAAAATGTGATAATGAATTAAAACCTTACTCAAGAAATACTACAATATTAAGCATTATTATATGTTTGCCATATTCAACTGAATACCATACACTCTACTTTAGTTTTAGTAGATAATTGAAGTTATAAAAGATTTCTTGCAACTAAGAATACAAATTTAACTTCCGACAACAACCTCGGTTACAAGTATGTGTGTTATGAGTTAAGATCTGGACATGAAATTAGTTCAAATGCATCATAATTTAGTGAACTCCGAGTGGCAACCGACACTGCAAGTCTTAGCTGGTGCAGTTTGAGGAGAAAACTGGTCATTGTGAGAAGCGTATGCTGGATGTGACCCTGGTCACAGCAAGACATGCCAGTGTGAAATCCAGTTGAAAGGTAAGCAGCTGATAAAGCTACATGACAAAGGCAATATCATCTCTCCCCCTCTCCCCAAATGATCCTTTCACCCATCTTTCGGTCCTTTTCTTTGCATCCGTCGGCTCATTAAATGCTTTTCGTAACTTCATACGGCAGATAGATGTTAAGTTTTGGTAGCAAATCATCTTTTGATGCCGTTGATTCAAAAAGCCTTTCTAAGAAACAAATCTGATTCGACACAAAACTGCTTAATTTCTGTCTCGCTTTTTTTTGTTTTTTGTTTTTGTTGTTGCTTAATTTGTATGCCGCAATTAGGTGCTCATGCCTGTTGGGTCTGTTACCATAGCTACAATACGATTGTGCAGACAATCATCTGGTCCTCGTTTCCTCCAATAGGGTCGCACGGCTAAAGCTGTAATATAAAGTAAAGATGCTCATTTTTCAGCAACACGCTCGTATGAATGAGAAACAGGTTCACGAGTAACAGAAAGTATTGCAGAGTGGTAGACAGGGGACTGCGCCCAGTCATGGCGGACCACAGAAACAAGATCCGACGAGCCACACAGCAGGAGAGGAAGGTGAGAGCATCTACCATTTTGAAATTCAACTAATTTTATTGTTCATTGAAAGAGTTTGGCAGAACGAAACAGTGACGGTAAACAAGCTACGCCTCCGCATTGAAGCTTTTAAAACAAAAGGAGGACCTGAGGGAACAAAAAGGAGATGTCACTTTAAATGAAATGCATCAGCTGGACAAAAGCAGACGGACAGAGTCTGCTTGTACTTAAAAATGTAGTCCGAGGGTGCCCAGGTCGAATTTAGTTTCAGTTGGTGGGATCAAAGAATTCAAGCTGAGCTTTGCTTTAAAGATGTTCTTTTTTTTTTTTTTTTACGTTATGTGTGATGGAAAAGCAGGAAATAGAAAAAAAACAACAAAAGCATCAGAACAGTTTTACGTTTTCAAGTGATCAGAATCTGTCGTGAATGAATTTACAAATCTTAAATTATACAGATGTGGCCTCAAAATCAAAGAGAGCCCCAAATCTCATCAGTCGGAACATCTAAGGAAAAGATGAGTTCAGGGACAATCATGGAAGAGCCATGAGGCCAGGCTTGTTGAAATCAAAGGCCTGAGAGCGGAAATATTTTTTGCGTGCTATCCGTATCACTCTGGGAAAAAAATAATTTGGTCAGTTAATCTGCCGCTTGGAAAAGGACAACAGCCAATGCAGCGTGTTCAAGCTGCCCCCCTGCTGGGCGGCCCATGAGCCTGTCGATATGGTGGTTTGATGTTGGATGGAAAATAAGAACCCCCCACAACAAACAGAGGGCTGCAACAGAGAGACTGGAACAGAGAAAGAGAGGCAAGAAAGGGAAGAACCATCGACAGATGGACTCTGTTGTGATTAAAGATGGCGGCAGTCTTCACTGCAGATTACGAAGGACTATACTCGATCCACAGAAAAGCGGTGGGAGTAGTCTGCGATTCAGCACAACAAAACCGAGAAGCCCACAGTGAGGTAAATCAGCAGGTATGATGTCTGCTTTTGAATCCGACAGGATGAAAACCGCTGTTACCGGTAACTTTCCATTGTATTGTGCATCGCTCTGTTACGTCTGTTACCGTTTTTTTTTTTCATGTCGGTGCCATACTGTTTTGTTGTGTCCTCCCTCTCATCAAAACAAAGCACATCATTTGATTTGACCACTGAATGTGTGTCCCATGACCAGCCTGCCGAAGAACACGATAGACTGAACACCCAAATTAATTAGAATTTCTTCAAGCCGGCAGATTTCTGACAATGTACTTTTGGTACATGCTTCCGCGTGTATGTCTTTGGTATTATATCACCGTAGGAAACGTCGGCCTTTTAATAAGATTTTTCCCATCTTGTGGGAATATGCTGCTCTACAAACTATAATATCCAGCAATATAAACTCAAGTCTGCAAATTGCTCAATCCTCTGTGCCTAATCCAGTCCAAGACTTGTTAGTCATGATCTATTCAGCCTGGACAAAGGACATCAGCAGGACTCCAGAATACATTTTCTGACAGTCTTTTGATATTACTCTTTAGATCATTTTCAGAATTTAAAAACAAATAATTGTGACACAATTTATTAAAACCCTTATCTTAATAATTGTGTCCATCATATCAAAGGTTTTGACTGTTTTAATTTACTCAATAAACCCTTTTGAGTGTTTTCCTTTTCTAATTTTGAGGTTTCTTGTTTCTCCTTTATAACTTTTGGTGAATTCTTTGAAGATAGCCAGTTTTTAAAAACTAGAACTCTCTATTGTGCGCTCTCAAAATGGGAGCATTCATTGAAATGTCTTAATGGGCTTTTGTTCATCAGAGAGTCTTCAGCAGAGATAAGCCTATTTCAGCCAAAGCCTACAAGAGAGTCTAAATCCACACCGACAGGTGGAACAAAAGGCTGCTGAGAGGATTGGATTTGGAGACATGAAGTTGTCCTCTGGTAACACTTAACTGCAGCTGAGTGTTCAAGAATTTGAAAATAGTTTAAAAACATGAGCATAATGTTTAAAAGCTTTAAATCTTGAACAAAACGAAGTTCATTCTTCAAAAGCCAGAATTATAATGACTCCTCTGTCGGGCAACATAATACGGACTTGCATTTTCAGAAACTAGTATTAGTGATGAATGAACACATAAAAGAATTGTCAATATCATCTAATGAGCTATAATCTCTGCCTGAAGGCTTTTCACGGCTGCGTTTCTTTAACGATTCGGACACAAAACACTGCAATACAGAAGGTTTACTGATTTTAATAATAGCAGGTCTTGTTCATGAACAGCAACACCTCCTCTATTGTTCCTCTGAGTGCTGAGCAGCTCGAACGGGCCAGTTGCTGAAGGGCTCCTTGTTTGTAGTTACTGAAGAAGGGAAGAGTATTTTTCATTCACCCTTTACTCCCAGCTGTTTCTGAGGGATTCAGTTTAAAAGCCTTCTGGTTACAGAACTTCTTGATGTTGGGTTGCTGAAACCTTTCATCACTGCAGTTTACTGTACAAATATGTGCGCTGTTTGTAAGTTATCCAAACTTTGATCAAGATTTTATGCTTGGTAGTCAGTTATCTGTCAGCCTCTTCAGCTCTGTGTTTACAGTCCTTGATGTAGTTTTAATGGCCATCTTCTTTTAAATACCTGAGGAACTCCAGTGATCGAGCCTGTTTTGATGTCTAAAATAGCAGCGATGCAGCTCGGAAAGGTTCAAAAACCTGTGAACCTGAACTTGATATTTGATTTGCTTGTCTGTTGACTTTCTGACCGACTCCTACACTTTTCTTGCATGTCAACTTGTAAAACCGAAGCCAGAGTCAGCACTTCCTGCACAGCAACAATTCTCCCAATGAAATCAGCTCTTTAATTCTCATTATATCACACTGGGCTGCTGAAGTTTTATGATATCTGCGGATGCATTGAATACTTCTTCTTTAAAAGCTTTCAACTGTGAACGGTGGAGCTTTACGTTTTATATCTTATCAGAGGTGAAATCTAAAGTGCTATTTTTAAACGGCTTTCGTCTCCATCAGTATTGTTTCGAGACAGAAAATATACTGTGAAGCAAAATATACTCCTCACTGCTCTTTGATTATGTCTAGATTTTTGTGTATTTCTAACATTGATGGTGTCCAACCTGGTATAACACCACGGCATGTAATGCACTCGTCAGTCCACTAGTTGAAACCATGTCTGTGTCGTGTTTTGTCTCGCTTAGGCGTACAAAGTAAAGTGCCCGAGGTTTAGGAAAAGATCGTGGTTTGGGTTACATGTGATAAAGTTGCAATTCTGTAAGAACTTCTTGGTTCAGGTTCAGATATGCGTGTTATACAAGTTAAATATTTCTTACTTGCGTTACTTAAAATAAATCCACATTGACATTTGCTTTCTTACTTAGTTAAACACAGTCTGCTCAAAAGTCCTGTGTTCGTTCCGTCCATCCATCCATACCTACTCAAATGATACAAATCTGTATACCTGTCACATGACCTCTTGTCTTTCACCCCTTTTTCATACCTGCGTGTACTTTTCGTGTCTAGACGAGGTAAAACGTGACACTACCACGATCTCCTCTAGTGGACTGATGAGTGGATTACACGCTGTGGTGATACTGGGCTGCCGTGTCATATGTAGATGCAAAAGACTGCGCTCATGAGAGGTAGTTCATTCTGTAACTCCTTATTTACCCAAAGCCAATGTTGGAAAAACTTTGTTTCAGTAGAGAGCACCATGCAACCTCATCAGTTTATGGCCTCAAATATTTGGAAACCTGACTTATGCTACAGGCTTTGTGATGAAAGTTTCGCTGCAACATGACTTTCTGCGCATATTTATTGAGGAATATAGATTATTGTAAATATTTGTTTTACTTTAAAACATCTGGCACGAGAAATCTTACAATTTTTCAAAAATACAATTACGCAGTAATTTCTTAACCATACATTTCTTCTATGGACTGGACTTAACAAATATTTCCTTCTTTTCAGGAACAAATGGATGGCAAAGACAAGCTGTTATGGCGACGTTCTGCTCCAGCCAGATTTCTCTATTTCATGGATTTGAGAGTGGCTTTAACGTCACTGCAGCACAGTGTGTTAAATAACCATACAATGGAATCTTCAGTTGAAGGATGTACTGCCGGAGGATGTGCGAGGAAGACAAACAAACTGCAGGTAAAACTTGTTGATTTGCATGCAAATCCTGTTTTTCTCAACCATCTTGAGGTTTACCATTTACAAAAAAAAGGAGCCAAAACCTGGTCACAGGCAAACGCACACACACACCGAACATTTCTGCCTTTTCTGGAACACTTACGAAGCATTGAAGTCTGTTGATGGAGACACGGTCACACCCAGCTGGACTTTATAATATATGTTTAGAGTCTGCTTTTTTTATTTATTTTTTATTAGATAATGGACTTTACCCTCTGAGAAGCAGTGAAAATGTGAAGAATTTTGCTTTTGAAAATAACAATACTAGAAATAGAGTAGATAGTCAAACAATGAAACTCCTGAGAATCAGGATGTTTAAATTGCTTCTGCACAAAATCGATTTGGCCTCGAGGAAGCTGCAGAGTATTGGATCCTTTTCATGTTTTATGTTGCTGGCATAAATATTGCAAGCACTGTGCACAGTTCACACAGACTTCCAGGTGTGAGAAGGCGTTTCAGGTGTTATGATGAGAGTGTGAAATTCATATTCCTGTTCATTCAGTCTTCTCAAATGGTTTCATCTAATTACATAATCAGAAGATGCTTTTACGGTGATCCGCCGCTCTTTCATTTCAGACTCATTAAAACCATGTGACTGCTCAGTGATTGCCTCGTATCAAAGCACACATATTGACAACCGTTTTTTATTACTGCGTTTAGTTCATCGCTTAGTCTTCGTAATGTGAAGTCATAAAGAAAAGAGATGATGAAGTGTATCTAACAGGGCTGCTGAACACAGTGATGCGTTCTGGTGAATAGAAGCAGTTGTGCTTTGGATGATTTGTTCTACGGCTCCAGCACTCGTGGTTCTACTGTTTAACTTAATGAATGCTGTTCTGTGTGACTTATTCTCATTTATACAATAGATGTATGTCATTCCTTAGTGTGGCTTTCCTTGAGATGTATTAGTTTTATTTGTAAACGCACCAAACGTGAAGACGTATATCACAACGGCTGTTACAGAACATGGAGAAAAATTGTGGGCAATGAAAACAAAACATACACACAGAATAATGCTACAAATTGGTGGATTTTTTTTTTTTCTTGCATTGAAAGCATCCCTAGTTTTTGAATGGTCATGTCGTTAGTAAATGTGACGCATAATAATATCAATAAAGCCAAGATATAAAATGTAAGTTTCAAATGTTTGCACATTGTTAACATGTTAGGAAATGTAGTTCATTTCTTCGTCATTATTCACGTTAGTGTGTGCATTCACCGTTAACCTGTTGTGTTGTTGGCCAGCTGTCCATGATGTGATGAAGTAAAAAATATACTAGAGTTTACCACTGCTTTATCAGCTGTTCTAGTGAAACTTCCTGGTGGTAAAATTGACGACAAAGGCTGAAAGAATGTAAAAGTAAAACTTCGTGGCACGGCGGGCTGATTTAGCTGATCAAAGCAACTTCAGACTGGGGGTCAGTTTCTGAAAGACATTTAGCATAAGGGGGGACTCTAACAAAAATAATCTATTCAGTTGCATTATGGGCGACGTAGGATAGAGCAGCTGCTGCATATTTACAATTTGGACACCTCCACCTCCGGGGCATCAGTTTTATCCTTAAAGTTCACGATGCGCTTTTATTGTCACGTGGACTTTCGATCTGATATGATCATTAATAAAATGTTCAGTAGCACAAACATCGTCATTATTTGTATACAGCTAAACAGTATATGCACAACGATGCCTTTACTTACTTGTTTGTCATCCATATTATATGTTGATGTAGTGAGGTGACAAAAATATTTTATTCCCCCATATGAGGTCAATAGTTGGATTTAAGTTATTTAAAAAGGCCGGTAATACGTCACACTCTTTTATTTTGTTGTTTTGTGGTATTTCTTCTTTCTTTTTTTTAGCCTATATTTGTAGTGATTGTAAATGAAAAAAAAGCTACCCGTGGAATATTCCTGTGTCTTTTCTAAGATCGTTATTTTAACACTTGAGAAAGAGGGATGGGAGGAAGGGAGGAAAAAAAGAAAAGAATGTGAGTGTACCACATGTACCGAAACTAAACAGTGGCAGTTTGTGTAGTGAACGGGCGAGGCGCTGTGCATCATCGGCTGTGCAGCCTCAGCTCGGCTCAGACAGTGAGAGACAGCCATGGAGAGCTGGAGAGCGGACTGTTTTCTTTGTTATTCTTAAAGTCCTGCAATTCCGTCAACTATGACACGGCCCGCTGTGACCCGTGTCGGTCCAAACGCCCGATGCACCCGAAAGCAGCAAGAAGATTTTTACCGGTTAAGTATATGTCACTTTTTTTTTTTTTTTTTTCTTCTTCTTCTTCTTCTTCCCTTCCCCTCCCCTCGCTCTGAGATTGGGATTGCGGTAGTCGGGAGATATGCCATCGCTTCGCTGGTTGTAAATCTGTTCGGAAATCGGTGCGGGATTCCCCGCGTGTCCTCTGACGGTAGGGGGGGAATGTTTTGGTCGTCATTCTGTTCGTGTAGTTTCGCAGCTGTTTGCGGATACGGTGCAGATATTAATAGTGTGACAAAGTTGTGCACTTGTCGGTCGGCTGCTGAAAGGCCTGGCTCTCTGTGAATGTGTGTGTGTGTGTGTGTGTTTATGTGTGTGTACGGAGTTTGTTTCTGGCTCCCCTCCCCCACTCGTCGCTGCTGTGCTGCTCACTGGAGAGGCCAAGACATGAATGTGATGAGAGGCTCACTTCAAAGGAACAAACTGAGACAGTTTCAGTGAGAAAAGACACACACACAAAAAAAAAAGACATTGTCTAAAGCGACCGGCGCAAATCACGTCCAATGTCCTCCTTCCATCGCTGCCGAGGCGCACACCTGTGACCGCAGAACCACTCATTAATATATTGATGCGCTAACCGAACATCTAGTGCGGATGCATCATCTTCACAGGTAGCAGCTGATTAAATCCTCCCGCCCCATTTTTTTTTTTTTTTTTTTTTTATCTCCTATGTTTGTGGTATGGGTATGTTAAACTGTGACACGTTCCTGTTTCACAGCCAAATTTTGGGTTTCTCATTTTCATCCCTGCACATCTGGCCTGATGCACAGTGCACGTGCTGCCCACACGTCAGAATTTGGGCAGCGAATAAACACTGTTGCCAGTTTTGTCTTCATACAGCCTTTGTTCAATAAGGAAAATGATTTGAATCTGTATTGGACCAGACAGAGAGTGGGTGTGCCCTAAAGGGAAGGGTGATGGCAACCATTAAACAATATTATTAAAGGAATCACAGCTAAACCCAGCTGTCAACCTTGGATGAAATCATTATATTTTATTTATTATTATTATCATTTTTTTTTATTCTATTAGGGTCAAAAATGTGCACATGGCTAGCGGTAATTTAGATTGAAAATGAAACGGTGAAGTCCGGGCTAATTTCTTCTCCATGATTTTGCTCTGTCTGCAGCTGTCAGGAAATAGTGTCTGCTGCATGGATGTGTGAATTTAAGCAGTCAGCTCTGGCTACGTAGGCCTTAAATTGAATATTGAAACTGTATCTGGGAGGCTTATATGACATAAGCTGTACAGAGGTGGAGATAGAAGCACTGCTGTCATCCCTCAGAAAAAAAAAAAGCCCCTGTGAGAATACACGAGGACCAAGATGTGTCCTTGATCGAGACATCTAATCCTTAATATCATTCGGTGCACTATTCCGCAGCTCATCTTTACTAATAGCAAGGGACTGAAATATAATGAGAATATGACACAAGGATCTATAAAGTATCATTTGCAGCACTGATCGTGTCAGCTAACAGTAAGGAGACTAAGGCTGCTTCCTTTTTTGAGTTCATACTGTAAACCTCCAGTGAATTTATCTCTGTGATGGCATGCTAATTCTAATTTGGATAATGCTGGAATAGCTGTGTGGAGTAATGAAATGCCTGTGCATATAAATCAGTATGAAATTACAGAGTACTGCATTAAAACTACATTATAATCGCAGGAAAATGCCCCTAGACTATCAAGCCATATTAAAAGGTTAATGACTTCAGATGTCGGTTTTTGCTCAGGGCTGCAGATGCTGTGATGTGCATGAAAGTTTTTCCAGTTAATGTTTTCTTGAGGCAGTTCCTCACCATTTTACTACTGTATCGATTGACTGATTGAAACGTAAGCTCACTGGACAAGAACTGCGCTCTAGCTGCCAAAAAATGTCGGAAAATATTCCTTTAAAAACAGCTGACTGCACCGACCCACCCGCACACGACGGTCCGCGTCTAAAGAAGCGGCGTTCTGTTTTTTTTTTTTTTTCAAATCCTCTGGATTTCCACAGAATTTGTATTAATTTTAATGTTTGCTGAAACTGGCTACGTGAGTATTTCATGAAAATCTGATAAAGATGCCAACTGAGCTGAATTCTAAAAAAAAAAATGTCCCGAAAGGTATCAGTCATCTGGTAACCAGGCAGAATTTAATGGCTCTTATCAGTATTGATAAATTACTGCATAGAATTTTTTTTTTTTTTTCCATTAATTTAAAAATGAGCATTGTATGTTTATAATAATAGTGTCCTGTCAAGGCTTGCAGTGGTCGGCCTTTTAGTGATGTGATGAAGCTGCATCTCATTATATATTCTTCCTCCTTGCAGGAGTTTTTTTGGAGTGGCATAAGTAGAACTCTGGATCGAATAGTAGTGCGCTGTGGGCTCTTCGGGGACGTGGTACATGGATGCTGGGACTATGAGCATAAGCGACAAAAGGGGCTACTTATCCGACCTGGGAAGCAGCTTCACTGAGGATGCTCCCAGACCTCCAGTCCCCGGGGAAGAAGGCGAGCTGGTGTGCAGCGACGGTCGCCAGCACGGCAGCCCCGGCTTCTCCTCCAAGAATGAGAGCCTCAAATGCGAGGCGCCCGGGGCGACACCCAGGCGACCGGACTTGGACCTGGGTTACGAGCCAGAGGGCAGCGCTTCGCCGACTCCCCCCTACTTAAAGTGGGCAGAGTCTCTTCATTCGCTCCTGGACGACCAGGATGGCATCCACCTGTTCAGGACGTTCCTCAAGCAGGAGGAGTGCGCAGACATGTTGGACTTCTGGTTCGCCTGCAGCGGCTTCCGCAAACTCGAAGCCAACGAGGGGAACGAGGAGAAGAAGGTGAAACTGGCGAAAGCTATTTATAAGAAATACATCCTGGACAACAATGGGATTGTCTCCAGACAGATCAAACCGGCCACCAAGTCCTTCATCAAAGACTGTGTGATGAAGCTTCACATTGATCCTGCAATGTTCGACCAGGCTCAGACTGAGATACAGACTATGACGGAGGAGAACACCTATCCTTTATTCCTGAAGTCCGACATATATTTGGAATACACGCGGACAGGAGGAGAGAGCCCGAAGCTGTACGGCGACCAGAGCTCTGTTTCTGGGAACGGAAAGGGACCGTCGGGTTATTTACCGACTCTAAACGAATACGAGGAGTGGCGATGCGACCGGGGGCCCGAGGACCATGCCGAGTGCGACCCCACGCCGAGCAGCCGGCTCACCCAGAAGCTGCTGATGGAGACGGCGCCGCAGCGAGTTGCCAACAGCGCGAGATTCCAGGACAGTCACGAGTACAGGTAAATCCTCCCAGCAATCTAGGAAGCTTCACGTCAGCTCTTTCTCCAAAGATTCTTCTCTGTAAACTGCTGAATTAGAAATGAAGGTGAACGCTCGCACTACGGTGAACTCTGCTCTTAGTTTGAGATGAAAACGTAGTCTTGAGTGCAGCTTAGGAGGCGACGAAGACGGTGCGCGGAGGGATTTCAAGTGTTTGCATCTACCGCGATGACAAAATGTTAGAAGTTAGAGAATCTATTTTCACTTGTTCGGAGCAGAAATCGTTGCACTTCTTGTGTCTCTGGGAATTGTGTGTTTTCCCGTTGTACAGGGCTTTGGAGTGAAAACATAGATTTCTTTTTTTTTAAATATATATATATATATATATAAAGAGAAGTTTTTGTGAAATCATTCACCCAGGGCATTTTAATCCTGGTTTTTGTCTTGATATTAAGTCTGTGTTTTTGGGGACAACTATTTGTTTCTCCTGAATGACGTGCTGTTAATGTTATGTTCTATTATTGAATCTCAAGCTCCCAAACATGTTTTATAATGTTAACCAGTCACGGCCACGGACATTGACTTAAATTGATTGTTGTTTCTGCTCATTTTGTATTTGTAAGTCACAAAATGATTGATAACAGATGAAAATCCTGGCAACAATGGAAAAGTTTAGTGTGCACCTCTGAGTTGACTTTATCTGTTTACATTAACAGATATAACTGCTGTGAAGTCCCTTTTGCACTATTGGAAATCAAAGACAGTCTTCAAAGTAAAAGAGGAATATTATTTTGCATCCAAATCCAATATTGTATTTGCTATAAATTAAAGTATAACATCTTCATACCCGTTTGCAAATAGCTCAGCCTATCAGCATGTTTAGAAGGTTCGAAATGTTTTGGGGATTTTATGCAAGAGTTGATGCCTGTGATTTGTGTGTGTGTGTGTGTGTGTGTGTGTGTGTGTGTGTGTGTGTGTGTGTGTGTGTGTGTGTGTGTGTGTGTGTGTGTGTGTGTGTGTGTGTGTGTGTGTGTGTGTGTTGGGGGGGGTCTGAGTAGACTCATCCAGATGTTGTTATAATCTCTGTAATACCAGATCTGGTGTTTGCTGCTGAGAACATTAGCTTTCAGTTAGTTCAGTCCCTGTGTGTGCGTGGCAGAGTTGCTTTTATTTTGTGGCTTTTTAACATAATGTTAGTGGTTTGCATAACTGACACTTTTACTGACAGCAGTGATGCATTTTTGTTGTTGTTGTTCTGAACAGACCTGAGTATTTACTCTCAGGTTCGCAGGGTTTGATGGTGTAGTCTGAAGTACTTTCTACTACAAAGGGGCGTGATGGCCCTTAAATGATGTAACCATATTTTAAGGTATTTATTTGATAAGTCCGATAGATTTCAATGTGTCCACTAAATGTTAACTGGGACACTGATCTTTGAGACAGTTCCATTCACAGTTGAACATACCTGCTGGTTTTAATTGATCCTTTCTTGTCTTTTTGTAAAGTTACTTATAAAGGTAAAGAGATTGTTCAAAGTGATGTTTAACTGCTGGGCAGGACTGACTCAAACACTTTGACACCATGCAACGATGCGTGTTCATTGGGGGCGGGGCTACACATTTCATTATAATCTCATTGCAAGATTTGGTATTTCCATTGCTTCAGTTTTCAGGTGCTGGTATTGTGCTTGCTATTGTCACCTGATCAGCTTTAATTCATATTATTATCAACAAATAATATTAGTAACATCTGAATGACTGAAGCAGGTTGCTGCAGAAAAAAAGAGTTCATGGAGCTCACCTTTGATTTCAAAGGTTGCTGGTAAAGATTTCCTTCATTTAAAAAAAAAAATATATATAATACAATGATAATAATTCATAGCTTTGTGATTTGTATAAAGAGTAAGATTTTGTGAGGGAAGACTTTTGCTTAGAGTTCAGTGTGTTGCTGAATGTGCTGGATATACTGAATGTCGGAGCATTTGAGTGATATATTACATATAAACAGACACTGTTAAACAAACAAGGTATCTTAGAAATAGGAGCTTACTTACAATGTAAGTGTCTTGAGATGAAATGATAGTGTCACGATGAAAGACAGGATGAAAACATTAGTAATTTCATGCCACCACGACTAACCTGCTGTCAGTGCTGATAGTGCGTGTGCTTGTAAAGCTTATTATGCAATAAGGTTACATCTTCAACAGAGGATCAAGTCCGACAAAAACATGCCAAGCGTCATCATTGAAACGTCACAAGGAACGTTAAGTGCTGTCGAAGCTGCAAATTAAACGGCAGCATGCGAGATCCTAATGTGCTGACGGCAGCGATTGTTTCATTTAAGTTGGTCTTCAACGCGATCATTGTCAGTTGTGTCACTGCCAGACACGACAGGAACTTTCCCACATTTGACCTCTGTTACTGCAGCACCAGTGTCATTACAGGAATTCACATCAGCTGACAGACAGACAGACAGACAATACCTTCCAGATAAAACTCTCCATGTGACAAAAACACAGAGAGAGACTTGTTCTGGGGACACAACCTATCTTGATAACAGTTTGGTCAGTTAAAATACCATGACCCGACCGCAGCAGCACACTTCCTCTGCCCTCTATTTCCAAGGTCTTGCTGTGTCTCTTTACACTCTCTGTATGGGCATCGCTCCCGTGGTTGATATCTGCAGAATGAAAATGATTGCTCGTACAAGTACGAGTTTTTTGAAAGCAGCTAATTTTATTGGAGTTCGATGTTTGAAATCTTGTCCAAAATACAGAGCAAAAAAGAGAAAAGCCTACACAACGAACCACCACAGGCGTTTTAGCCATGTGGAGATCTGCATGGCAGGCCATAAAAAGCATGTTTTAATTTGTGACTGAAACGCACTTTAGAGCTTATTTTCACATTATTATTTCAGCAATCAAGCATTTGGCTAGAATTATAGAAAGACACACTTCATTTTTAAATAGCCTTTTAGCATCACCCGTTGGGGTTCTGTGAAAATTTTACAGCAGTTGTGTGGGATCTCTTCAGAGACCGGCAACAAAGGACATTAAATAGTCTCTCAGATCAGCTTTAAGAAGTGAAATGACTTGAAAGAGAATGGCCTTTATGTTCATTAATGTTTGGGGAGATTTTTGAAATGTGAACAGCTCAGTTTTGTTCTCATTCAAGTTGGACGTGAACTTCAAAGGCACGACTTCATCGTCTCTGTAATTTTAATGAAAGCTGTTGTTGCCTTTTAGTAATATTAAGAGCCTCTCGACAGTAAAGTTGAGACAAACACGGAATAATATTATCGTGTGCCTAAGATAAAGGTTCTGTATTCAGTTTTAAGAGTTGAACTGCATCAGTAATAATTTTGAGTTTGGGGTTTGAACTGAGTTTATATATAGTGTTTGCATGTATTCAACAGTAGCAGGCAGGAGAACAGGGAATAGATGTTGTTATCACACATGGAAGGCAACATGACATCATGGCCAGTATTTACAAAAAAAAAAAAGAAAAGAAAAGTTTTTAACCAGATGAACTTCTCCTAATTGCGAGTTGAATAAATAAAAGAATATAATTTCCAACATCGGTGAAGTCATCATGATGCTGGGCTCATATCGTGGTTACTGTGAGCCTTCAGGGCCGATGCTCAACCATGCACACAAAGCTACAGCATGTAGATTTCCCCCCAGACGAAAAAGCAATAAAAGGAGAGCTTTTACGAGTTTTTAAATGTGATTAATATGTCCCTGGGGCCTGGAAACAAATTTAATTTGGCTCATTTCATAATGAGGATGCTGCTATTTTCATTGCATGCATTGTTTATTGATATATTTGTGATTAGGTAGTATTTATTAATTGTAGCCACTATGTAGATCGTTTTTTCCGGGTTTTTTTTCCAAGAAGGACATTAGTAACAGAATGCATTAACGGATAAAAAAAAACAACAACAACAATATTTAATCAAATTGAAGGCCTGTTTTTACATCCTGTTTATCAGTCTTTGGAAATAAATATTAATGATTTGATTGGCTACATGTGTGTGCAGTTTTGCAGGTAGCACCTGGTCTTTCATCAAATGAATTAGAACTTTGTCATCACTTTTCTCATCATCAGAACCAAATATAATCACAACTGTAAAGTGACTTTCTGTAGACTGCGTTTGTTATTTGTCCCAGTGTTTTCACCGACTTTCACCGGTGCTGTAATTATTCACTGTTGAATGTAGATGCTAATGAAAATCCGTCGGTCACAAAGGTTTCATTTTGAACTCTGGGTGCTTCTGCATTCCAAACAGGGAGAAAGCTCGGGTAAATGCTTCAGGGAATTCCAATTTGAATATAAAGTAATGATGCCTAACATCTATAATTCATGTGTGCAAAGCCCTTTGAGAAGTGTGCTCAGCAAACTCGATGACTGAAAATGTAAATGGTGTCAAATGAAGTCTCCCCATCTCTCTGTTGATGTTCTGTCAAGAAGGAGCGTCAAGACGACACTTCACTGTTCACTGCTCCGGTATTGAATTTGGTGCGATAAAATGCTCTCAAAAAGGGTGTTGCAGGCCAGAATACTTCCTCTGGCTGTACGTCCATTTTGTTTACATTAAGCCAAACAGTCGCAGGAGGAGTGACTTCCCGTCAGATGTTGACCGGTCGAAGCAATGGAGTGACAATCCCATGCTTGTTTGGAAGGATATCATCAGCCTAACTCTTGGCTGAGAAGACTGGTGTTTCACGACATGTTCAAATCTTGCATATCATCTGAATTTTTTTTAATTTTTATATATATATACGATACTGTTTTCATGGCTTTAGAGTGCATCGCAGAGAATCCAGCGACTACATCCGAGCGTTGCCTCGATAGTACGTATCTAAACACGCCAGAAAGGAAAGACATTTGGCTGTTGTACCTAAAATCGTGGTTATTTTCTGGTACCCAAGAGCTGTGTACTGTCCTTGTTCATGTGAGCGTGTTTGTGTATTTTTCCAGGCCTGTGCCGTGTCGGGAGCCCATCAACCCGTATTATGTCAACACCGGTCACGTTATGGCTCCCGCCACCAGCGCCAACGACAGTGAGCAGCAGAGTATGTCCAGTGACGCAGACACTATATCCCTCACAGACAGCAGTGTGTATGTATCTTGTCTTCTATCTCTCTCTCTCTCACACACACACACACACACACACACACACACACACACACACACACACACACACACACACACACACACACACACACACACACACGCACGCACGTACGTACACACGTGCACGTTTTGTACAGAGTTGTTATATCAGGTCATAAAGGGTATTTCATGGCAGTCCAAACTAACAGTTGCATTTCAGAGGAGGTCTGAAGAAAATAGGTTCAGGTCAACTTAATGGAGTGTTTGCTAAATATATTAGTAGATGTTTTGTCACGCCACTCCCAAGCTCTACCAGCTGCTGGTACAAAAGTAATTTATTTTTGTTGTAATGTAGAGAAATGTTGTTTTATTGGCGCAAAACTGGGCTTCTATATTCAACAAATTCAACAAATATTAAAGCAAAGTAATTATTTGGTTTACTGAGTGTAGCTGCTAGAAAATGTATTTTCAAAGAAATTACTTCAAGATAGAGGACTGGTATGATGTTGTCTATACAATTTTAGTAATGGCGAGAATCACATTATCTGTGATACTTCAGAAAATTCAATTTGAGAAAATGTTATTTAAGTGGTCCTTTTTTTTTTCATGAAATAAAGAAACAAGTTCCATGTTCTGTTTTTTTCCTCCAATAATTACACTTTAAAAAGCTGAGAAGATGTTTCACTCTGTAAAGGTATCCACTTGAAGATGATGGGGAAAACTGTTTATTATGGGATTCCACAAGGAATATAAACTATGTATTAAGTGAAAGACAGTGAGTCAGAGAGTCACACCTGTTAAAAAGACAGATTTGGCATCGGCAGTGTTAAAAGTCAGAAATTTAAGGTTTGTTTGGCCTCAACATTTCACTTCATGTCTATTTAACCAGCGCTTGAACAACAGGAGGAGCAATTCAAGTCCAATCTGTAGTCAAATCTGTGAGAACTAATTTCTAATGTTAACAGGGAATCCCAAAAACTCACTGGTAGCAAACATTAAAATGTGTTGTAGAACGTACGTGAATGGCCGTCCTCACCTGCTGACACAAGAATCCGTTTGAAGTGACAGTGAATGAAACGTCGTCGTCATTTTTGATCAAACAGTACTTTTGTCTTCCTTCACAGTTAACTTTCTTACTTCACAAGCTCGCAGACCAAAGGGAATGTTTTCTATCATCTTGAATCACTTGAAGCAGCATTTCACGAGTCAGAATCAGTCATGTGCTGTCGAAAGAAGTTTTTTTAAAAAATAGTATTTTCTAGGTGCAGAGATGTTACCGGGGAATTAAGGCTTCAAAGCTCTCACAACTGGACATTTTTGTGTTTTGAAGTCGACAGGATTAGAGGCTGTTATCAGCTAATTGGTCCAGAGCTTCCAGCGCAGGAGAGTGTGAAACCCAGTATGACCAATATACCACATGGAATTACAGACTCGCGCACGTGATAGCTGTAATCTGCCAGACCGCTTGTCGGGGCAGCAGGGACACGATAAACCTGTGAGAATACCTGTCCGGCTGCACTGATTAATCAACACCTTTACTAGGTGTTTTCGTTTTTAGGCAAAACAAAAAACAAAACAAAAAAATGCTGTGAAAAGCTCTGAACTTCAAAGCTACCGCTGTTGTTTATTCATGAGGATGTTTTATGGAAAATGTCTTTGTTGTTAATTCCAGAGATGGGGTCCCACCCTACAGATGCCGCAAACAGCATCGCCGGGAGATGCACGAAAGTGCCAAAGCAAATGGGCGAGTGCCACTACCTCATATACCGGTGAGTTATTCATGGGCTCGTTCCCTTTCCTCTCACTTTCCGCCTCTACACCTCTCTCTCTTTAACTGTCTGTCTCGGCCTTATTTTTCCCTGCTCCACCATTGCTGATGTGCATATTTAAGCTGTGCTGTGTCGCTGGGCTTGTGATGGAGTGTAAGAATAGCTGATGGTGAAAGAGAAGGCTGTCTAAATGCAGCTTGATGCTTTCCTAAGCTGTGCGTGCTGAAGCCTAGCAGACATGAATCCTCTCCTGTGACAGCCTGACGCCTCCCTCTTCAGCTTATGCTGTCTTTTGGTAGGAAAACCCCGGCCCCTAATTAGGCCTCGGAGTAAAGAGTCAAATTATAACTCCACGCGCAGCATCCTATTAGGATGCATAAATTGACTGTATAGTAAAGCACAAATCGCTGAAGCATAATTCGCACATTTTCCTGCCCCAGCAAATTAATTGTGACTTTTTATTTTTTTTAGCAATAGAAAAAAAATGACAGGGCTTGGGAATATTTTGTTTTGCTTGTCACTTTTTTTCTTCCTAGCTGGTTCCAAATCAGGGGTTAACGGCTTTGAAAAGACATGATTGCATTACAATAACTGGTGCTGGCAGGAGAGCAAATAAATGTCTCTCATGTCCTTAATAAGGAGATTATGGAAGGTGCTTGTTATTGCCCTTAATACGCAGTTACATAATTCATTTAAAATGTAAACTAGAAGAAAAAAAATGTAGGCTGAGTTCTTGTTGATGTCCTGGCAAACAAAGACTCCCTCATCAAATATGTATTTATGATATTGAAGCTTGTTTGAGAGTCATTTTTTGATGTAAAGGTAAATTCCAATTTCTTTTTTAGGAGTCAAACAGAAGGCACAGAAATGAGCTACATTTCATAGCGAAGAATTAGAACAGAAATCAGCTTCAGTAAATACTCACTGGTAAAGTCGCATTGCAGGTTCACTTTAAATGTAAATTTACGATCGCTTTGGAAGTTGAACACTCGACACTTTCCAGTTTAATGGTTCCTGCTTGTGTTTCGGCTCTTTCATATGAACACTGACGGGATGTAAGGGGTCAGGGTGGACAGAAACGTCCTTGAACAGCCGATGTATGTGACTTTGACAGAAGTGTAGCAGTGACAGAAAAAAAATTCGCAAAGTGCTTACAGTTTGACTTTTTTCCTCCTCCAGCGCACAAACCGGATTCCAAAGGATATCCACGTGGAGCCGGAGAGGTTTGCTGCAGAGCTGATCAGGAGGCTGGAGGGTGTGCTGAGGGAGAGGGAGGCTCAGGAGAAGCTGGAGGAGCGACTGAAGAGAGTACGATTGGTACGTTCACTTCATTTTCTGAACCCACCATCTGCTGTGTGCAGATCCACCGCCGTGCTAATTCCATTTTGTGTGAAGAGGAAGCACCTTCCAGCAGCTGCTGCAGAGGTTCACACTGAAGTGCATTGTCTCGCATACATACAACATAAAAACGTACAAATGAAGCGGGTCTCGGCGACTCGGCGTGATTCTGTGCTGCTTTCACAGAGTTACTGTTACACATTCAAGTCATGCGAGGCACTCCTCGGATCTGAATATTGCTGCCACTGCGTTAGCCTCTGGTGACACCAACTGAATAATATTAGTGGCCAAGGAATGAAGTCAACTGAAGTATGAATCCTTAAAGTAAAAAAAAATACTTCAGGGTTGCAACCAGAAAACATTGATATATTATTTGTATATATGAAAGAAGAAAAAAAAACAGTGAAAAATGCAGCGCAGGAACCTAAAGATGTTCAACAAAGAACAGGATCAAATATTTACATCTGACAAATTAGAAGCACTGAAATATTTAGTTGGATATCAAAATAGCTGTTAATTGTCTGTCAGTTGACGAATGAATTAATTTACTAGATGTTTCATAGAAAGAGCAGTTTGTGTTGTACTGAAACGTTAACACTTCAATATGGGAGTTGAATTAGAGCCTGACTGATCCTGGATTTTTGGGGCCAATATGGAAATTAAGGAATAAAAAAAAACCTGATACCGATATATCAGCTGATAAATAAAATGTATCCATCACTTCTTCTTTTTTTTTTACATCTCTGAAACGTGATTATCAAACCCATTTGACACTTGTGACAAAGACACATAATGGAGGCAGGATACCTTACAGTTATTGCCCACATTGACATCAATCAACTTCTGCAAATTAATTTATTATTAATAATTATATATTAAAACACACGCACATACACACCTAGATGAAAAATTGTCTAACTTAAACCAGGCATCTTTTTCTTCATTATATTCTGTAAAAGAAATGTTCGTATCAGCCAACATATACACAGATAGCGACATACCTGTGATAGGCCAATACCAGCCAATAAATCAGCCGGCTGAAATATTCCTCAGGCTTTAATTAAAACCCCGATATATTTTTTTGCATCTTCAGATTTCTGGTAGACAGAATATGTGATAAATTCCTGGTTTTATGTTGCTATGAGTGAAGATATAGTCATAATGATCTGACAAAGGGCAAAAGTTTGTATCAAAGCTCATTTTTTTCACTTCAATAACTTTGATTAACTGTAATAAAAAAAAATTAAAAAATGGTTAGATAAATTGTGACCATAGACAGGTGTATTGAAAAGCAGACTGCTGGCTGAAGAGTATCAATAGAACCCACCAAAGCTTGTTTCTGAGCCAAACGGCGAGATGTGTGCCCGGCCGGTGGGCTTTAAGTTTTAGTAACAAAGAAGACTTGAATCCGCCTGGCCTTAATGAAATTAATGAGGCCAGCGATTTGAATGGGGAATAAAAAAACGTCATGAATCATTTGGAGAATTCTGTCCTTGGCCTGTCGGCAATCTGGCTTGGTGGATGAATCAGATGGAGCACCTGCGCGCTCGGCCACTTGTAAGCCTGGAACAGCGAGTCGTCCGTTTGATGTCACTTGAACAGTGATAAAATGGTCGCTGTTACCACAAATGAAATCTCCCTCAGTACACAGAGCCAAGTACGAAGTCTCAAGGCGGACAATTTATGTGGCTGGCCCCAAACGGAGAGAAGCTGCCATCACATAGCTAGAGGTTTGCTTTATGAAACCTGCAGACTGGGATGAAATGGCTGCCTTCATCAAGTAACACTCTGGGCATCTGGAAGTGGAAATGTGAACCTAGGTTTTTACCTATAATATCAGAGGTATTAAAAATCCTATGGTTGTAAGATGTGAGGAACATCTGTGGCATAAAATCAGATTGAAAAAAAAATCCGCCATCTGGTTAAAAATAGACGTTATCCTTCTATTGCTGTAAGGAAAAAGTCCACAATCTGTTTTCATGAAGACGTAAGGAAGAGGTCTAGTGAAGCCGTCTGCTAAGAATATAATTATGGCTCCACTTAACATCATTTTTTGGGGAACAGTATGGACGCAGGAGCAGCAGAAAGCTCTTCACATGTAAATTATTGGCAAAAAGACGTGTAATCAGGGTGAATCTGATTTTTTATTTGGTGCGAACAAGATAACAGAACAAGCAGCCATGTTCACTGTTCCCCCTCATGAGGAGAGGCCACAGTATTGTAAAAGTGAGCTCGACTGGCATCAGTAACTCCCCATCCGCCCCGTAACACAACTTGCAGAACGTCAAATATCTGCTCCTGTTTGCCAAGGATTTTTTTTTTAATTTTAAAATGGAGAAAAGAGGCAGCCGGTGGAAAAATGAAGATGTCACGCTTCCTTGTGGAACTCGTGGGCTCGCCTAACACTGATACGTGGATCGGGCGCGAAGATGCATCACTTATTTAAAAATATGCCAAAAAGTATTTGGCTGCGTACCTTTTGCAGTACGGCCGATTCTGAGAAAGCGGTGGGAAGCGAAGTCCGTGTAGAAACGGGCCGAGGATCCCTCTGATTCAGTCAGAATAAATGGACGGCGATTGCAGGGCCGAAACAAACTCGGATGGTTTGGCGTGTCTACAAGTGAGGCTTTATTGAAGGTTTATTTCATTATTAACAGAACTGACATAAAAAGTTTGGGCTTTTGCTGGCTGCAAAATAAAAGTGAAAGCCCAACCTACTGTTGTCTCTCCACTATATATCTTTGTTCTCTGCTCTCCCTTCTCTCTCTGCCAAAATGTTCCTAACTTTAAAGATGGAAGCCGTGCCGTATGGTGCTCGCTCCTCCAGCTGCATTCAAAACATGTTCCTGTGGTTCGGATCTTAATGGGCCGAACATAAACTGTACCCGACCGGGTTTTTGTTTTGTTTTGTTCCAGTAATGTGTTTTTATCGTTTCGTATCGGTAAGGATTACAACTTGACCGATTATAGTCTCCATCCACTGCCGTGTTGTCTTTCCTCGCGTTGCATGTCCTCCACTCCCCACGGCGTCTCCATGTCCGCTGCCCCTCCCCCCTTCCCCCCCCTCCCTCCGGGAGCACATTCTGTCAGAGTGCCATTTCGTCCCCCGTCAGTCAAGAGCCGCGGCCGTATCGCTTTGCACTTATCACGACACGAAAACAAGCAGACATGTGACGTGTGCATTCGTATCCGTGGTTTGTCTCCAAACCTCTGCAGTGAGCAGGAGAGGACACGAGTCGGCGTGTGGTGAAAATCTGCCATCTGCAGGTTAAAAAAAAAAAGTACAACATGAGCAACACTATGGAAAAAAAATTGTCAATAGTTCATAAGGAAATTAGCTGGTAAAATGATCAAATAAGTATTTGTTTTAATTATGTGTTCCTTGTAATGTAGAATTGAATACACCATACTTATAAATTGGATTTATTTATTTTGTTATTTTTTTTTTTTTATCTAAATGAATTTTCTGCCTTTGTTTGTGTTTTTTGCGCCGAAGGAAGAGGAAGGCGATGAAGTCGTCACACTGTCATCATTATCCAGTCACAGGTTCCCCCCCGGTGCTTCTCCGCAGAATTACAACTCTCGCTATGCTGACAACGCCTGCAGTGGTTCCTTTCTCCGAGACGCCCACGAAGAAAACCCAGAGAGCATCTTGGACGACCACGTGCAGCGGGTCATGAAGACGCCCGGCTGCCAGTCCCCGGGGACCGGCCGCCATTCTCCCAAGTCGCGCTCGCCGGACGGGTTCCCGGGCGGGAAAGGGGCCGGACTGTCGGGCCAGGGCAAACATCCGTCCAGGCACGGCTCGAAGGGAGAGACCAGCCACCCGCACCACCACAAGCACCTGCACCACATCCACCACGCGGGCCTCGGCAAGCCCAAGGAGCAGGTGGAGGCGGAGGCGTCCGTGCGTACGCACGGCGGCTTTCCCTCGGGCGTGGAGACGAGTCATTATGGATCAAAGTCCCGCAGCTACGCGGACGGCATGGGGTCCAACCCCGTGGAGCACGCGGGCTACGGGTGAGGAACCTTTCTTGTCGTTCACACGCTCCAAAAATGATTTTTGCTTTTCCGCTTACGTGTTTCTGTTTTCTTCTTTTTTTTAAATTTTTTTTATCCATTGTAGCAAAAGTGGCGCACAGTCTAAAAGATCGTTCAAGAAAGGCGATGAAGTGAAGCCCTATGACACGCCGGGTCCTGTCGAGGAGATGGAGAAAAACCAGAAGATCCTTTTGTGGCTGATGGAGGGACAGAAGGAACTGGTTCAACACAAGAGGAGCCCGTTCGGGTCAGCGGTCACGGCTAAATTAATACGTGTGCACGAAATAGTCACGGTTAAAAGAATATCTTCGGCACAGGCGCGCGCAGTAGTTTTGTTTGTTTTGCGCCCTTCCACAAATCAAAGTAAACATTTGAACGCTGCCTTTTGACTTTTAATTGCTCATATTTTGTTTACATTTTAGGAGTGTCACGGGGTCCAAGAGGACCACGGGCCTCGGCTCGGAGCGATCAGCGTCGATGCATCCGTGCATCAGCGCCCAGACGCGGAACAACGTGCAGCCGTCTCACCCTTTCATCCAGGACCCCACCATGCCCCCCAACCCAGCGCCCAGCCCCCTCATCCAGCTGGAGGAGGTTTGTCGGCGGCTCGAGGAAGAGAAGATCAAGTCTGGGACTTTACAGCCCAAGCAAAGGTGCGAATACCGAACGTCCGTCTGCCGCAGGCTGGCTGTCCAGTAAATACGCGCAATTTCCCAACAGAATCTGTTGAACTTTAGCTGCAAGGGAAGAGAAGCCAGATCGTTCCCTTTTCTTAAGTCAAAATAGAACAGTTGTCCTTTTTGCTGTGTAGCCTGCGTGCCTCTCCGGGCCGGTCTGTGTCTTAACTGCTGGGGTTGTTCGGTCCCTCAGGTATGTGATGGAGGTGATCCAGAGAGGTCGCACCGCAGTCAGGCCTGCACTGTTCCCTCCGCTCAGCGTGGTGCCGGCCGTTTCAGACAGCGAGCTCTCCGAGCCCGAGTACGTCCTCTGTGTCTTGTACCTCCAAAGTCCCTCATAGTTCACAGTAACCCACATCACGTCCCATGTAGTGCCTCGCAATTTTATTTGTTGGGAGTTTGTTTTTCATTCGGTGTCTTTGTCTAGTTTCTCCTGTATTTCATGATCAGCTGAAGCTGGAAGTTTCTACATCGTTTGTTGCACGTTGAGTCGTCGGAGGACATTTTGGCAAGCAATAATGTCCCGGCATGAAATCGGAACATACTCGGCTGCGCCGTCGCTCCTGTCCTACGGCCTGTTTGCCACCAAGTATTGTTGCTTTGGTTACCTGCAGTTGAAAAGGTTATTTTCAGTGACTGTAAACTACAACCCGGCAAAAAAAAAATATATATAAACGCAAAACTTTTATTTTTGTTCCCAGTTTTCACGATTTGAAAAGACGACTTCTTTTATCCGTACAAAAGTTTTATTTCGCTCAAGTTTTGTTCCCAAATCTGTGCAGATAAGCACTTCACATTTGCCAAGATAATCCATCCACCTGACAGGTGCAGCACATGAAGATGCTGATTATACACTACGGTTATTGCGCGAGTGTTCCTGGAACGGTGGCCGTAAAAAGCCACTCTAAAAGGTGCAGATCCATCATGGATGAACTGCACGGTCCTCCAGCGTTGATGGATAAAACTGCACATTTCAGAGTGGCCTTTTATTGTGACCGGTCCTCGGCCAGACCCTTCTGTAATATTCACACCTCGATGTGTCAAAACCTGCCGGGGGGGGGGATGGATCATCATGAACACGGATTCATTTGAGAGAAATACGCTTTTTGTGCGCATTTGAAGGAATCTTGGATTTTTTTCTACTTTTGACTCTCGAAAACCGGGAGCGAAACCAAAAACGCTGTTTATGTTTTTGTCGAGAGCGTATTGCGTCCCCCGGCCCGTCATAAATCATTTTGATCACGCTCGAAGGCCAAAAACACCTCGCTTGTTATTTTCCCACGAAGGGCGGAAATAGGACGACCGAGGAAAACGGAAGCGCATGTTTTGCGCGTCCCCGCGGAGGCGGACTCGCCGGAGTATTGGAGGAGAGAGGGTCCGTTTTTGAGAGAAACCTTTTTTTTTTTTTTTTTTTTTCTTCTTCTGTTTCGATGTCGGGACCGCCCTCTCGGATGCTCGACGGACGGGAGTGGAGCGGGAGCGCCGGCTGCGCAAGGGACGGATGAAAGGCGGATGACGAGTGGGCGAATCCTCCTGTCAGACCGACGAGGACTCGGCGTGTGCTGAAGTCCCAGCGGTCTGCGCGCACTGACTGAAACCTTCGGTTCGCGCGACTTCCCAAATCGCGCGTGATGCTCTGAAGGAAAACAAATCGGTTCAAGCGACCTTAACTGCGGCGCGACGGCGACCGGGTGTTCTCCGGCGCGAGAAGCGTGCATGAATACGAACGCGTGTTTGAGTATGCAAGACCGTACAGCTGTCACTTGGACGGCTTTGATTTGCGACGGACGGGCTTTCATCTGCTGTATGACCGGTGATGTCTCAGTGAAATTTTAGCCGGTGACAGAGGCAGTCATATATATATGGCTGTTCAAGTTTGTCCAAAAAAAAAAAAAATGTCATGCTGTGAAGAACCCAAAGGATAAACATTATTTCATTGCACGTCGCGACGCACCCGAAGTTCCGCTGGTAAGATCATCGTTTCAGGGCCTCGACGAGTGACCGAGGAAACTGCGAACGTGAGAGTCCACCCACGCCTCCGGCTCTTTTTCTACGGCGGAAGAAAGTAGTCAAAACTGTCCACAGCAACATCTCTGGATGTTGGTTTTCGAGCTCCACTTCAGTTCATTTCTTCCTTTCTTTCTTTATTTCCTGCAGCGTAAGGCATGGCGAACCATGTTATTTCTGTTTTGCATTCCATCAATAATTCTTCGATAGCTTCTGTGTTGCTTCCTTCAGAACTGATTATTAAAAGACACCGCTTTGGTTTCACTGGCCTGCTCTGATCCAAAACTGGGAGTCAGCATGCGAACCAGAAAGCAGGAAAACATTACTCCCCCGCCATTTATCCTTTTCACACCTTCCCCGTAATTCAATCGTGAAGCCATTAGCTGAAGTGGGGAATCACTTCAGCTCTGCTGACGCCGAGTTTCTCGTTCGCCGCGACGCTAAGTACGGTAGGATTGACTGCCGCTAGAGGCTGCTGCATGTTGATGTCAGGAATTTAGAAAAGTTGAGAATTATGACTCGTTTTGTAAAACACAGTTTACAGGACATTCAAATTCATTCCTCTCTGTGTTCATTTGTCTTGGAGACTTGATGTTTGTTCTGTGTTATCAATGAAACGAGACACGCGCACATGTATTCTGTTTATTCCATTTATTTGACTCGGGCATTAATGATACGGCAGCGTCGCATTTTTCGAAATGGTCTTCTGTTCTTTTCCGCTTGCAGACATAAAGCCACTAAGAAGCCGCCGTGTGAAAACATCACTGTGGCGTACTACTTCTGTGAGGAGCTGATACCCTACAGGACGTCTGTGAAAGGCAGGGTTGTCACGCTGGGCCAGTTCAAAGAACTGCTCACCAAGAAAGGAAGTTACAGGTGGGATTTACCTTTTGTCGATAACTCCGCACGCCTTGAAAAATTCCAAATGTCAGCATTATTTTCAGTGTTATTAGAGATTTCGTTGTCTTGCGGGACGCATCGGAAATGGATATTGGTTGCGAGTAGACGAGTCGGTGCAATTTTCTTTCAAATCAAACACGATCGGTGTTAACAGACAGCCAGAAGGACCAGAGGACAACATTTTCACCCGGGCGATTTTGATGCCTCCGTGTGGCCGCACAATGAATTCCAGCACGAGCAGCTGATTTATAAACGACTTTATTTTATCCTTCATAAGGCCGCCGGTCTTTTACGTCGATTATCTCAAACCGGTTTCCCCATGTCGTAACCGCGCGAGTGAGCCTTGCTCTTCTGCCTTTTCTTTCTTAGGTATTATTTCAAGAAGGTGAGCGATGAGTTTGACTGCGGGGTGGTGTTCGAGGAGGTGCGGGAGGACGACGGCGTCTTGCCAATCTTTGAGGAGAAGATAATCGGGAAAGTGGAAAAAGTTGACTGAAGTGCACGTTCAAAACGAGGAAGAGAAGACGAGGGATCGACTGGACGGCGAAAAGGAAGTGTTTTAGGATGAAGAGTTGAGAGGAAAGCCACGGGAGCAGAGGTGGCTCTGGAGTCGAGGAGTAAAGCGGTGGTCAATGACTTGTGACTTTTGAGGTCAGTGGCACTGCTGCAGTGACGTCGGACTAGAAGGAAATAAAAAAAAAAATTAAAAAAAAGAAATAATAATTTAAAAAAAAGACCTCATTTACTTTGGAGTGTAACGTAGCATTGTAAAGTTTACTAGATAAATGAAGAACAAAAGTGCTACTAAAGCTACATATTTTTGATAATGGCCTATCAGAAGGTTTCCTTTCTAAAGTAACCACACTTGTAATTTTTTTATATGTATTGGTACCAGATGTGTACAGTTTGTGTTAAAAGATAACAGAACATTTTTATCTATTTAAGTATTTAATATTTTCAACCGTATCGAAGTGTTGCCCCTGTTGAAGACGATCAAAATCCTTTTTAAGGCTGGTATTTGGATGTTGTTTTTTTGTTTTTTCATTCATTGTAAGAGCTCCACTGGACTCATGTTTGTGCTCCTTTTTTAAATGCTTTTAATACTTCACTTACCAGAACTTTATTTCGCGGCATTCGATCAGGCTGCTCGTTCACTGTATTATTTACCACTGACTACATGTCAAATGTAGGACCAGACCACGAGCGACCAGGAACATGGAGACCCCCCCCACCCCACCGTACGGTTCCGCCATCCAGTACGACGACCCTGTTTCTCTCAAGGTCCCATACTTTTTTTTGGTAACACTTTTCCGGTATTTTATTTTCAGTTTTAAGGAACGAGCGCTCTGAAATCTGAATTCCCACGCCGCCATTAACTTAGAAAACCTCCGTTAAGTAGAATTATTTCCTCGCTGACATGTCGTCGAAATGAGTTAGACGTCGGACATTTAAGGAAATGACCTGTTGTATTGCAGTTTTATTGGGTTGCATCCCTGGTTATTGTACAAGTTATTTCATGTTCCTGGTTGTTCTGGTTTGGTGTATGCTGCATGCCAGTGTAGCTGCTAGCTACAGTATGTGCATGTGCGCTGATCCACTGCATTGTTGTTGTTGTTGTTGTTGTTGTTGTTTTTTTTCCCCCAACCCAGATTTTAGATTTAAGAAATTTGCTTTGGAGTGACAGTCGATCTTAGGTGCAATGATACTGTCAAAAAAAAGAAGAAAAACAGATACGATTGGAAATCACAAGATGAATATCTTTGTTGATGTGCGATTTTTGTCGCCCTAATCTGAAAACGATATTAAGCCTTTGTATTTATTAACTCAATATGTGAGTAACGTAAGAAGAATAAGGAATTGCAGGCAATTAAAAACCTATTTGAATAAATGAAGTGATTGTTTATGATTCACCAGCTTTTCGGTGAACTCGCAACCGAGATAAGGTTTTACAATTTCGGTAACGGAGCCTGATTTTGAATCAGGAATTATTATTATTATTATTATTATTAATTTGACCTTTTGTAAAATTGTCTGCGCCAATGAAAAGTTTTTGAAAACTTTTTATCTTTGGAGGCCAATCTTTATTTGAGGTATTTCTAGTCTAACATTGACTGTCCCTGTTTGGGGGCTTCATTATGTGGCGCATTAGAGATTAGTGTTGTTCATGAAGCGGAAAAAGCAGCTTTTCAACCTGTGGGCTTTCACGCTCAAGGTTTTGCTCGCAGTGTGGAGAGAGATCCTTCGACTGATCGGAGTACTATCAAATGTTGGATCACACCTGTGAACTGACCACGCACAAAGACGTGCACACAGAACGTATCCTTGGGAGTTGCTGAGGGCTACTCGCTAATTGTGAGGTGGCCGCACTAAGAGCAGATGTCTAATCTGTAGCCTTCTCTATCTTATCACGGCTGTATTTCGAGCCTGGCAGGAATTGTTTAGTGCAAATGATCTATTTGTGATAGATCACATTACACCAAAGAGACTAAAGTAGATGGTAGGTACGCGCTTAAAAACACCCTTTTTACATCCACACTTATCTTCATTTTTTTTGGCAGCACTTCCTTGCATATCCTTGTAATGCATGTTTTTTTTTTGTATTAAAACATGGAAACTCTCCTTCAGAAAGCCTGAAACTTTTTTTTTTTTGCAGATAATTTTACGTTTCTTGATATCAACTTTAAATATAGAGACTGACAAAAAAACTGAAAAAAAAAAAAAATTCTCAAGCCAGTTTGCATTTGTTGTCTCCTTTACTTGCCAGTGTAAATTATACGTTTGCACTTGAATGGCCCACGAAATGAAACTGAACGTAACAGCACAAAGTCAGCTGGGTTAGCTGGGAGGCTTTAATATTCAGGGCTGCCATGTTTTCTTCATATTCGGCTCCTCATCACTGCTGCAGCCTACAGTGAAGAATGTGATATAATAAATCCGTTACAATAGACCAGAGGGCTGTATTGTATGAGCTGTTGCTTACAAATCCAGTGTAAGGAATTTTTCTTTTTTTGTTCTTTTTGTTTTCCTTTTTTTTTTTTGATGATGAGATGCTGCTTTTTTTTTTTAGATTTCTAACTTGAATCAGTTTAATATATTTATAGTGCTTTAGCCTCCAGTGATCCTTTGCCTGTTAAATTATGCATTATTTGAGTACATGATCACGTTAAATGTGTTTCCATTTCTATTGTTTGTTTTATTTTTAAATATAGAGTATCAAATCTGTTATAATTCTTACTGTGAAAGCCCCAAAAGTGAACCTCTTTATTTAAAATGAATGAAATGTGTATAATAAACAGCAGAGTGCCTTTATTACCATGCTAATGATGTCGACAGTGTAACTTTCAGACAGAGATGCGGACATAAATACCAGCGACTAGCTTTATATATTTGTTTGCTGTTTTTGAGACGTTTTATTTTTATTTTTGAAAAGTTGTCCCTTTTCCGTTTGTCACTGTTCCGCCTTTTTTTTTTTTTTTTTTTTTAATGTAAATATGTACAATTGTCATTGTCCAACAGCCCAGTCATCACATCCAGAACCCTGGACCTGTTTCTGTTCTCTAATTAGCATGGTAACCATTTAAAGGTACCGCGACAATAAATACATGCAATAAACCAGCACTTTGAGTCTCGTTTGATTGGTCAGCCTTCATCTTTTGTCCCTGCATCGGTCGAAGGACGTGCTGTAAATGCGTGATGAAGCACGCCGAAGCGTTTACGAATTCTTTTCCGCACGTGGCAAAATAACGTTTGTGCAGGATTTCCAGAATCCATTGCGTGCTGAAATCGTACCATCCATATCCACGGCGGCGGTTGTGTTTTGAGCTGCAGTGTCCTGCTGCGGACTGTAGATGGCACTCTTTAAGTGATAATAATCGGTTAGCTGCACCATATGGCCGCTTCACACTGATCCGTCCACTGGAACTGTTGGAAGAAGCATATCGGATGATGTAGAGAAAATAAAATGCGTTGTGGATCGATGTGTTTGTTGAATATAAATACAGGTCTGAGAAGGTTTTCCTCTGGATATGAAGAGCAGAGTCTCACTGTGAAATCTGGTTGAATAACCTGCACTGACCCAGTAGCTCACAGGATTATGCAAACACTGCTCTCTCTCTGGCTGTTTAAATATTGATTGCATTAAAACATGGAGTAATCAGTTTCCTGTAGAGATAAAAAAGAATTGCATTGCTTTTTTTCAGGACTCCTACCAGCGACACAAACAACGTTTCTCACTTTGGTTAGATGCTATGATTAACGGGATGCCGGGAGTAAATAAATACGGATGCCGCAGCCATGTTGTCTTAATTATGCTCCCCCGTATTAGAAAACATTTTTGGGTGATATTAACGTGATGTTTCGTCAGTGCAATTTTAATTTCCCACCTGTGAAAGACACTGCGTGATCACTCTTGGGAGGATCTCTGCAACATGTAGACCAACATATAGACACACTCACTGCTGCCTTCGAGTCAAGAGACCTGAGTTTGTAACCTCACTTCACGAGTCTACAGGTCAAATATGAAGGGAAAGTGTGCTATTTGGTCTGCAATAGATATACTGTTTTATACAATATAACAAGCAAAAGGCTGGTGCCATGACCCTGCACACAAACTGTTTTCTTTCAAGTGTTCTTTTTTTTTCTTTTCATTTTCTGATCATTGAACTCATTCAAATTATACATAATCATTTCATTATCTGATAATTATGTTGATTTTAGCTTTGCAATTTGACAATGTTGTTTGGCAAATACATAGTAAACATGATGAATACTGAATATTGATGTCTTTGTCATTAAATGTGTTTTGTGTCATCAAAATGTGAAGGGAAATGTCATGTATTGATTTTCAGTTAGCATGCTTAAGTCCTTGATATTAGGTACTTGACAGCTATGGATCGATGGCCTCAACAAACAAAAGTCTTTTCAAATTAAAATATGAGAATGAAGCAACTGGAGTGAGAGAACGTCAACCTTTTGCATACAGACTTGCAAGATATAAGACATGTTGCTAAATTCAGCTGTAACTTTAAATCTTTTGTTTTTTAGTGTTGTGGTCCACTGCGGAATTAATATATTTAATTATCTTGTTAATCTAATTTTGATAGATGTGTAGATATGAAGTCATTATTTTGGAAAAGGCACAGATGATACAGGAGGAATTTAATTATTGTCACCCTCAGCTGCATATTCATATTACATATACTCAATTTGATGTTTATCTTCTTAAGTTCAGTCAATTGCCTCAAACCCTGCGTGACTTACTGCAGCACTATGCTATTCATAATTTAGTGAAAATTTTTTGGAATCAAAGCATTTTTGTGCTTTGGAGGACTACGTACAGCCGGATCACTTGAACTAAGGCAAAGTATAATCTTTAAATACGCTTCTCTGCTACAATTTACTATTGCATCTGCTGTTTTAGGCTATCTTGACTGCTAAAGCTTGTCTGTTTTTTGGTAGCTGGAATTGTTTGTGATTGGGTTCTTGTTTTCACTCAAGTAACTGTGAGTCTTTGAGAACAAGTTTAAGAGTTAAACTGCTGGTCTTTTATTTCCAATTCTACAAAGGCCTAAGTTGTATTTGACTTTCCACCAGTTTGAGGTAAAAAAAAAAAAGACTCTCTCCAAGAGAAGTAGGGACAAAATCTAGAGACTGTTGCGAAAGTTGTCTTTGTTTAGTAATCAGTGGTGTGATTCCATTCCAGCCCATTTGTAACACCCGGTGACGGGAGGTCTAACGACCAAGGCGTGTGGTCTGACCAGCTGTAGCCAATCCTGTTGTAAAACCAGGAAGAGTTTGAAGCGTCAGCGGGGACTCGTCGTATGAAGACTGAGGAGTCTTTCGTTGGAGTCACAGGGGGGAGGCTGAGTAGAGCTGAGTAGAACTACCGCCACCTGAGAATGTGTGTACTTTCCGTACCTGTGCGTATGTCTACTCGTAGATACTACAGGCCTCACACTCGTTCACACCGACGCCGTAACCTTTCCTCTGCTATCTATCCCACCTGTTTCCACTCTTACCCAACACCTCGTCGCAGGAGGACTCTGGAACTGCCGGTCAGCTACCCGCAAGACAGACTTCATCTCCGGCTTTGCTATCCAGCAATCGCTTGACTTCCTCGCTCTCACTGAGACCTGGATCACACCGGACAACACATCCACCCCTGCTGCTCTCTCCTCTGCCTTCTCCTTCAGCCACACCCCCAGACCCACTGGCAGGGGTGGTGGTGGTGGTACAGGTTTACTCATCTCCCCCAAATGGAGGTTTTCTCTTTACCCACTTCCACTTCCTACCTCACTGTCTTTTGATTTTCATGCTGTGACAGTTACTCATCCGGTACAATTAAACATTGTTGTTCTCTACCGTCCTCCGGGTCCTTTGGGAGATTTCTTGGGACGAATTAGACGTCCTCCTGTCAAACTTCCCAGAAAATGGCCCTCCACTCGTCCTTCTGGGTGACTTTAACATCCAGACTGAGACGTCATCTGACCTTTTGCTCTTACTGTCTTCCTTTGCTGTCTCACTCAGTCCTTCCCCTCCTACTCACAAAGCCGGTAACCACCTGGACTGTATTTCCACCAGAAACTGCTCCACATCTAACCTCACTGTAACTCCACTTCATGTCTCTGACCACTTCTTTATCTCTTACTCTCTCAAACCGACAACCCTCCCACATCAACAGACTCTGTACCTGTCCGTCGCAACATTCGCTCCCTCTCTCCCTCCTCTGTTTTATCTGCCCTCCCTTCAACTGACTCTTTCTCCCTCATGCATCCTAACTCAGCCACAGACACTCTCCTTTTCTACTCTGTCTTCCTCTCTTGATTCTCTCTTGTCCTCTTACGTTACGACAGGCCCGCAAGTCCTCCCCAGCTCCGTGGTTGTCTGAGAGCCACTATGAGAGCGGCAGAAAGGAAATGGAGAAAATCTAACCACCCTGACGACCTGCACACTTATCAATCTCTCCTCTCCTCTTTCTCTGCCTCTATCTCTGCAGCCAAAAGCTCCTAACCAGAATTCAATCCTCTTTTTCCCACCCCAAAAAGCTATTCTCCATCTTCTCCAACCTCCTTGACCCCCCAAGCCACTTTGTCAACTACTTTACTAAAAAGACAGATGACATACGCTCCTCATTTTCAAACTCAGCTTCTATAATTACATGTCCATCATCTTCATCTTCATCCCCTTCGCTTTCTCCTTTCACCCCCCCCTGTCTCCCAATCAAGTCCTCACCTTGGTAACCTCCGCCCGCCCAACCACCTGCCCCCTTGACCCCATCCCATCTCACATTCTCCAGTCTATTGCTCCTGACCTTCTTCCTTTTCTCACCCATCTCATCAACACTTCTCTGTCAACTGGCTGTTTCCCGAACTCTCTGAAGGAGGCGAGAATGAAGCCTCTCCTGAAGAAACCCACCCTCAACCCGTCTGAAGTAAACAACTACAGACCCGTCTCTCTTCTTCCCTTTCTTTCCAAAACTCTCGAACGAGCTATCTTTAACCAACTCTCCTCCTATCTCCACCATAATAACCTTCTTGACCACCAGTCTGGTTTCAAGGCAGGCCACTCAACAGAGACTGTCCTCCTTGCTGTCTCTGAGCAACTTCACACTGATAGAGCAGCCTCTCTCTCCTCTGTCCTGATCCTTCTAGACCTTTCTGCTGCATTTGACACAGTGAACCACCAGATCCTTATTTCCTCCCTTCAGGACCTCGGTGTCTCATTTGTATTACATTTTTCTCACAGGTTGGACGACATGCTATACTATTACGTTTTTTGCAATTTTGGACGACATGCTATAGTATGACTTTTTTTTCTTATTATTATTTTTATAACATGCAGTGGTGCATTGGTTATCACTGTCGCCCCACAGTGAAAACATTCTGAGTACAATCTCTGTCCTGGGCCTTGGGCCTGGGTATGAATTGTACACGTTCTGTCTGGGTCCTCTCTGGGTTCTCTGGCCTCCCACCAAAAAAACATTAATCTCAGGTTAACTGATGATTCTACAAATTGCCCTTAGGTGTGAATGGTCTTCGTGTCCGTCTGTCTCTATGTGTTGGCCCTATGATAGACTGGCAACCTGTCCAGGGTGGACCCTGCCTTTTCCCAAAGTGAGCTGGGATATGCCCCAGCCCCCTGCGACCCTGTTCAGGATAAAGCAGAAGGGAATAAATATATTTAATCATGGGACTCTGCAAGACTTTTCAAATGCTATCAAACAGAATGTGTCCAGTTCTGATTGTAAATTGAATAATTTTCGGGGGATTGTGACACTCAAAACAGGTTATTCATAATTTGACTGCCTCAAAAGCTGCAACTGAGTTGGCTTACAAGGAACCTATGACATAATCATGAGTTAACAGTGTTTTTGTAATTAATCTCAATGGCAGAAGGGAGAGACAAAAGTTCTGCACTGCAGTTTTGGTGCACATTTTGGACTTAACAAACCCCAATTACAGTCTCACAGCAGAAAACTGTTTATTTGGTAATCTGAGTCTGTATTACATTGTGTTCTAAAACATGTTGATAAATTAATTTTTTTAAATAGCCTATATATAGTCATAAAACCTACAGGATGTGATATTTGAAAACACTACAAGATGAAACATAACAGAGATATTTAAATATATACCATAAATGGGGTCTGCAAAATTGCAGTAAACACACCCGAGGAAAATGTTGTGTTTTGAAAGTAATCTCTTAAGAGGAAAATTGCATCTTACACAACCTGAACATAATAAAACTGAGGGTTTCCACAGCTCTGAGGTAGGACACAATCTTACAGCAAAACAGAGACACTGAGGATTTTCTTTCATTTGGAGAAACAAGCAATTTAAAGTCTGTAAAAGCATGATAATCATTTGACAGCTTTTTAAACTTTAAATTCACAAAATACACACATTTTAAAACATATCATTTTTAAATATATAAGTGCACTCATTGATAAACATATTCATTTAAATATATAGTAATTAACAACAAAGCGAAACATGCCATGAATACAATCATTACAAAATACAAGTAAAGCAAGAAAGGTTGTTCTGTTTTTCCGTGGGATCCAAAAGACTCAAATCTTCCACCAAAAACCGTTTGTATTTAATATTTGTAGATTTTTAATGCTGTTAAGAAATTGAAATTTAACTGACTTTCTTTTTGGCAAAATTTTTTGAAAGTGTTACATCACTAACATTCATTTTAATTATACAAATATGATATTAATAAGACAGAACAGCATCCACATGCAAGATACAAAATATATAACGTCCTGCTCCATTTAGAAAAACTACAACCTTAATTTCTCACTAGCAAGTTCAAAACTCACCAAATTTTTTGATTTGGACCACATTGAGAGGTTGAAGTACCTGAACGTTGAGTAGTTGAATATGCTACTGGAAATACTGTGGTTTGTTGATGGCTGGGAGGATGGTCTTCACATGGGTGGAGGAGAAGCACCGCTTTGCAGAGAAATGCCGTTCCTTCTGACTTACTATATGTGCCTGAGCTGTACAGTGACCCTAACCTCCAACAAACCCTGTCTGAAGCCAAACAAAACAACACACAGTGCTGACTTACACTGATTTCCCTCCACAGGGTCCAACCTTTAAACATCGATAGGACCATTTGGAAAAAGAAAAGCTGAAACATAGTGGAACATGATGGAACACATTCTGTGCTGTTCTTAAAAAGTTTTGCTATAATGTAAATTCTCAAAAACGGCCAAAAATGTAATAAAAGTGCAAGCCATGGTTAAGGCAAATAGGGGAAACAGGAACAGAAATTTTTGGTAAATACCAACAAACCATTCTAACTTTCTGCGTGTAACATGGTGAGTAGTACTAGAATAACAAAATATGTAGATAAATGGTTACACAAATATATTTTAGTCGTAGATTTAAACACATTAATACTCTTAATCTCTGGAAATATGTGTTAATCCATGTTGTCCTTCCTGTTTGCCACCAAAATTGTGAATATCATGATAACAAGTTTCTTGCAAATATGAGCTGCAATGTCTTTCACATAAGGCAATCTGCACTGAGCCTGTCAGCCGAACTGAATCACTTGTCAAGTCGGCTGCTGAAAGGGCAAATTCAGGGTCACCGTGGCTTCTCTTGGCTCTGCGATCGGCCTGTTAATCATTTCACATTCATTCTGTCGCATGTTCTCCTCGTTCATCTGTGACACCTCTGTGGAGCCTGCTTCAAACCCCGGCACAGTATTGGCCACATGTACCACGTGAACCTTATTTCTCCCATTTTTACTGAGGATACAGCTGAACACTTTCTTGAAGCCTTTGCGAAAGTGCTTGGACACCAGAGCATACACGATGGGGTTTACACAAGAGTTGGCGTAGGCCATGCAGTGAGAGAGGATCCTGAAGGCGTACGTGGTCTGATTGAAAGGAAAGTCTCCGTACAGGTAGCACAGGATCACCACATGGTACGGCAGCCAGCATATGCAGAAGAGCACAGTGACAATGATGATCATTTTGGTGACTTTGCGTTTGGCCCTCTTGGATTCTGACATGCCGTCCAGAGGGTCAACGGCCGTCCACAGGTATTTGATGGTTCGAGTGTATGAAAGGCTGACGATCAGCACAGGGATGACGTAGCCCACCAGGAAGGTGCACGTGTCCAGCACCTTGCGGTTCTGCTCCTCCCAGCCGGGGATACACACTGTGCTGTTGGCGTAATCAATCAGGTCGTAGTAGCTGAGGTATGGGCCAGCAAAGACCAGGGAAAGACCCCAAATAATTACCATGGCAACCACTGCATTACAAGGGGTTCTTAGCTCTCTGGAGCGCAGCGGGTAGCGAATGGCCAGATACCTACAAAGAGAAAAAAAAGAATCATGCTGACTTATGTGCAAATCGCATGAATGCTGATAATAAGTGGACTTACTGAGCCAGTGTGGAATAATATGATAACTATAGGTGCAGGGTAGTATAGCTAGCCATTTAGGTCTATTGACATTGACTAGGCATTCTGACCTTATTTGGATCTTCATTGCAGTTAACGACAACACAAACCGTACAAACAAACATTGCAAATGGGGTCGATATCTTTTTTTTTTTTCTGGAGCTATTTTCTTGTTACAGTTTTCTTGCTAAAAACAGAGATAAGAAATATATAATATAAACTACATAGTAAACTGACTGCCTTTTTTTTTTGGTTTAATGTCAGACCTTTACCGCAAAATTGCTGAAAATCTGAAAACTGGCCTGACGGCACGCTGCAATGACTCATTATCGCCTCTTACAAAATGGTGTTACAAACAGTACTTAGATCTTACATATATGTGTGTGTGTGTCCATTTTAAAAATATTAGGTAAGTAAAAATATGTTGGGATCATGAGCAAAATTCACTTAAGATATCAAAAGTACAAGTCCTCAAGGCAGAGAAGTGAACCCTGTAAGAGTAGAAATCGTTGTCACCAAATCTGAATTAAAACTCAAGTTTCAGTTCTCCCAGTAAAAGTGAGTTTGCCTGAGAGATACTCTCAAGAGACAAAAGGCAGCTGAAGATACATTTTCTTAAATTTCAGTTTAGATTTACAAAGGTCATTTACTCAAAACCTCCTAACTTCCTAATTTCAGTGATGTATCTTGTAAACTACTTTTGGTAACTTGGCCAACAGTTTGCTCATGGAGATTATGGGGACATCCAGTCTCCACTAGGCATGATGCAGCCTCCACACTTACTGTTAGCCTGGCTCACACTGAAGGTTGTGTGTTGAATGATAATCAGTCACACTACAGCCATTTACTGGTTTTAGTGAGTAAAAAAAACAGCATAGGGAAATATGTCAAACAGCCCACGATATTCACAGCAGGATCTGATCTTGCATCCATTGGATGTTAAAACCAAAAAACAACAGCGATCATAAGTGTGCTTTGTGCTGAGCTTTTGATTTTACTGAGCAGGTAGGTGATACAGTAGATGGTGCGATGAAAAAAGGGCCCAATGTTTTTATGATGCCAATGTTTTTTCAAATAATCTGACCCCACACTGATTTTCACGTATCATTTGTGAAATCACTGCCTCATTATCCCCTGGTTTGTTCATCATTGAATAAATAAAATGCAACCTGCTGCTTTCTGACCTATAGGAGCTATTTGAGGTACTGCAGCCTCTTTTGCCCAAGGTGGGGATTCTGGGTAATCCATGTCCTCGATTTCCACATTTACAAGACACTTCAACAAGCTCTCCAGAAACAGTAAAACAGCCTGTCTGGTCTTTGAAAGCTCAGTAAATGGGAACCAGAGACACTTACATGTTACATTAAAGGCAAAAAAACAGACCATTTTTACCTACTTAGCACATATGGAGCTTCAGTGGTTTATACAACATCAAGTACTGAGACTCTCTGCTTCATCTCCCTTATAAGAGAGAGAGCGAGTGAATGGGCAGCCAGTCGAGGCTGATGAGATGCTTTGCTTTTTGCGATTCTGAATTACGTTTTACTGATTTAGAAACCAAGTAAGTTGCAAAATAGCAGGCTGAGAAACATTTGTTAAAGGTAATATCAATTCCCCTCAGTTTCTGTGAAATCTATCGATTGAATTTCAAAGTATTCTTCACAAAAAGTACCTCCTCAACCCAGTATTTCAGTTTTAGCTGTATTATTATTTTCATCTTGAAGACATAAGATGGGAAATTAAAAAAATCAATACATAGATTTTTTTTCTTAAGTTTTGACATTTATAAACTGCATGCCTTATTAACTCTGCAACATATGTTATCTTGTGGTTTTTTTGTACTGTTACTCTATGTATGCACCAAATGGTTGCTTTCAAACTGCAATATAAAAAGCAATAACCCTAAATTGTTTTCATTTTATTGGAAATGATTTTCATGCTGGATATCTCTGCGCTATAAAATCCCAGTAAACATCTGATCTGCCTGTGGGTAGCAAACGGCAGCAGCAGAAGGTTTAGTATGAGTGTTTGCATGCTGCAGTTCACTCAGGCTGAACTGTGATTTAATTCCAACTGGGAATTCCTGGTCTAAAGTGTAACTATAAGCTGCTGCTTTCTTTTTTTCTTTAACTTCTCACAGAGGGACTGAGGAGAGAAACAGCAGAAACGCATTAACCTTGCGACTCAGATGTTGCTGCTTGTTCTTTTGCAGACTGAGGAGGATATGACAACTCAATCCGCTGAAACGTAAGCAGAGCCATTTGTGAGCGGAGGGTGTCTTCTGCAGAGGGCAGCAGCACACTGGCTGTCCATATTGACTGAACTGATTATGTTGCCCAACAACCATAATGATGACTTTGAGCTTATTCTGCGAAGGGTACAATTTTCAGCCAGGGATATTGCATGATTGTCTCATAAGATATTCAATTACAGATTTGGCATCTCTGTGTGGTCATTTGGGTTGATGACTAATTCCATAAATGTGTATATCTAAGGTCTAAGGTCGTTGTGAAGCATTAAATGCACTTAAGTGTGAACTCTACAGTGTAGAAAAAAGTTGAATATAAGGATAAAATAATGTGTCGCATGACCAGACAAAGTGTGGGCTTATTAAAAAAGCATCCATGCCTCCCCTTAGGAGTCTTTGGGGCTTCATACTCTGTTATATTATAACTTAAAAACCAAAAAAAAAAAAAAAACCACATGTTATATTTGTAATTTATATTATTGTTACCATATTTAATCTAACTTGTCTTCAGATGCAAACATGGAGATGACCCAGTATTTCTTGTCATATTTACAAGCTCGTCAATGGAACGGGAGATTTTTGAGTCATACATGGCTTTACCTGAGGGAACACCTGTCAAGTAAGTAATACAACTCATTATGTTGGCTTCTTCTGTTAAGTTCTGTTACATGTTTTTGGTTTTAAGGCTCCATTCTCCTCCACTTTTTTTTTTTTTTTAACAACAATAAACATATCTGATACAAAATTTAAATAGAAAAATAAAGGAAAACCTCATCTTGCAGTTGGTAAATGTGACATAAAGACCAACGGATCATATAGATGTTTGCATGTGACAGCAAATTTGATTCAAAAAATAGTTTCATATTGCTATTATCATTTGTAAGGACAGGTTCTGTTCTGCTGTCACCGTGACTGACTGAATGCACGGGTACAAAAAAAATGCCCCTTTATTTTAAGTAATTGAAATCCAGATGTGGCATGCAGCATAAAAAGTCAGATAGTTCGATTTTATAGTGGTGAGCAACAGGAATTCATGAAACATTAAATTTAAAAAAAAAGAACATGAACTGCCATTAAGATCTGGATGGATGGATGGATGGATGGATGGATGGAAAAATGGAATAGAGGTTACGCATGACTACAGCTCTTGGAGGAATCTGGTGGAATAAATTAAGTGCTCTGAGAGAACATTGAGTAATCTACATGCAAAAGAATGAATGACTTTTTAAATGGATTAAACACAATATGTGAGAATTAATTATTTCAGTTTCTAATTTAAGCCACACTTTACTGCTACAAAAAAAAAAGGAAAATAATCAAACGGTTATCCTCCTGCTTCCTGACATTTATACACATCCTGTACATTTCTGACACAAAGAAATACAAGAGGATAAGTAGCAGCTACTGATGAACCAATTCATTCATCAGTCGATCCTCTGAATACTAATAACTGCTGTGTAATGCATACTAATGGTAATCATTAATTCACTAATGTCATTCAAGCAAAAAGGCTAAACATAATCTGATTCCAGTTTCTTGGAAGTAATGATATGCTGCTTTGCTGTTCTTTTTTTTTCTTCTTTTTTTCTGCCCTACAGAGTGAATGTATTTTAGGGTTTTGGGGATGTTGCTTGAACAAAACAAGCGATCTGAAAAGGTTACCTTGTTGAGAACCTGTCTCTGTGACTTTGTAACTAAACAAATGCACAGATGTATTGTTTAAGAAAATGACCATAAATTGCAGAGCCAATAGCGACACCTTTTTTTTGCAACAGGAAACAAAGAGATTGAGATTCTAACACTGTAAAATGTAAGTACCTGCTGTGTTTTATAATATACTGACATGTGTTTTCAGCGCACAAACAGTTTCTCCAATTGAATTGACGAGTTTTGATTGTACCTGTCAACAGACACGGCGGCCAGAGTGAAGCTGCTGGCGTACATGGTGAGGTTGATGAAGAAGTGGACCACTTTGCACATGAAGGAGCCGAACACCCATCCCTCCAGGGAGTAGATGGTGGCTTGGAAAGGAACGCAGAAGATGATGAAGAAGAAGTCGGCTACGCTCAGGTTGAGTATGAACAGATTGGTCGTGTTGTATGCGACCTGGCCGCTCCGCAGCAGCACGGCGAGCACCAGGCTGTTGCCGATGGTGCCGAGCAGGAATATGAGGGAGAAGACCACAGACACAATCATACTGGTGGGGTTCAGCTGATAGCTTTCAGACACATTGGCCTGTCCTCCTGGCCAGCTGAAATCTTCAAAATCAGACATGTTTGCAAATCTGAAATGGGAGAAGAAAGAAGATGCACATGTCAGGCAAATAATGAATCACCATCTTGGGGATTTTGGCTGTTTTACAATCATCACTGGGGAAATCTTGAATCCTATCGACTGAAAATATCAATCCCATCTTTTTCGAGGCAGGCTCACTCAGAGGTGGTTTCATGCCAAGTTATTTGCAACTTTTAAAAGCATCCTGAAAATATGACAAGTCTGCAGGCACCAGAAGATTTTTTTTTTTTTTTTTTTATACAAATAATCCCCAGTCGAGTCATGTCACATATTAATAAACCAAGAATGAAAGGCTGTTTTTAATTGGCTGGTGATACTTTGTCAGATGTGTTCTGGGAATTTTTCGAATTTTTAATTGAAAGTATGTTGCAATGCAGTAGATCCCTGGATTTAAATTTCATATAAAGGAAATGTCACTGGATTAATTTCAATCGTAGTGCTAAATTTATAGTTTAATCACAGCTTCTTCTTTTTTTCAGTCACATAGAGAAAAAGATCATCTATAATGTGGATATGTTTTTCTGCTTCTTAGTGTCTTCAAATATGAACTAGATGGTTTTCAGGGAAAATCAAAAGGGGAAAAAGTTCATCTCTTCTGGCAAACCTTTGCTTTACCCAAAGATTACACAAGTATTGACCATCTGTTCGTGATGAGCCGTGGTGAGCAGAGGTTTGTCTATTTCAATTTCTGACCAGCAACAATGTCATGTTAGAGCTTGTGACGCGCTGCAGCCTCCGATGACGTCAGCGTGCACTCTCAGGCTTTTTCGTCAAGATGTAATTTTGCACTTAGGAGAGTGATGCAAAATTGGGGCTTTAAAACAAAACAGGTGCTCTTGATGGTGAGTTACAGCAAATGATGCAAAAGGCAGAATTTCTCTGAACATTGTATATAATCCCATCTATCTGTCAGAGAGTTCAGTTCTGGATAAAAAGGTTGAACTATGTATTATAAGCAGGTGATTCTGCAAACCATGTATGTCTGCTTTTATTTTTTCCTACTGTGATTTGACAAAAGCATCAGTGTGCTGTTTGTCAAGAATTGGCTGGTAGCTATGAAAGCGAGGTAATCGTATGTTTGGTTAGTTTTAGGCACCAAAACTACTTAAACCAGATAAGATCATGGTTTGGGTTAAAAGGTGAGTGATATAGCTCTAAAGTAACAACACAATGTTTTAGGGTATTTCTGTGATGACAATATTCTTGATTATATGATGAAACACAGAAAAGAATAACTGTTTACAGTTTTATGTTTTTCTTCAAATATTCAGTAAAATTAACATATTACTGTGGTCTACTATACATCTGAGCAATTGTATTTTACGTCATACTACTGTGCTTCGTAATGGTATCACATACGTTACGTCACCAAAAGACATGTTGTGTTTCTTTCATGTAATATACTGTTATCATCGCGAACGATACGATATGGCACACCCTAAATTAAACTAATTGTTTGTAATGTAACTTATGTTACGTCAGGTATGTGACTTAAGTTACATTACTTATGTGGCATACGTTAAATGCAATACTTTAAATTCAAATGAGTCCACGTTAATTATTGGTTTCATATGTCACCATAAAGCCTGGACTCAGAAGCTCTGGAGGACCAGAGGTAAAGATGAGTAGCTGGAAGAAGACGCAGTGTATGTGTTTTAAGTGTATTTCAATCAGCTCTTCATCCAGAAAAAATGAGGGAATTATTAATAGACTTCAAAGCAACACTTGTTCAAGGATCATAACAGTGTGGCATTGATATCTAAATTGTAAATCCTCTGTATTGAAAACAATTCATTTTATATCCCCTTCAAACAGTGGACTGAGTATACAAATTTAAATTTTTGTCATAGCTAGTCCTTTTCTGCCACTCAGATTCATTGGAATTACAAAAATTGTCATCTAAAACAGAAATGTTCCTTCTCACCTTGATTACCACCACATAATTTGTGTTGGATTTTCAATTTTCCAGTCATAAAAGTGATAAGAGAGCGGAAACAACTCACATATTTGATAACGCCCACCGGTGTACCCCGAGCTCTGCAACCATCACATGACAAGAGATGAAACACTTTTTTTTTTTTTTTTTTTTTACGGAATCACCCTAAAGCCAGCAAGCAGTGTGATCTAAATTAAACTGAAAATGCATGAATGAAGGCTGCTAATTATCCCAACAGAATTAACTGCCTAGTATTTTATATGAAAGACCATGATTGTCCATGCCAGCACAAATGTAAAATGCTTGTAAAATGAATGGAGCTTTGATGATATTGCTGCAATGAGAAGCTCAGATTGCAACAAAACTACTCGTAAAGGAGAATATTGGATTTTTTTTTTTTTTGGCAGAATAAATCAATCAGACATATTTTAAAAGAGTAAATCAAAATCGTGAGGAATAAAAGCTGGCTTTTTATCTTATTTATCACCATCTTAGAATGAATTATTAAACATGATTAAACTTTTAACATCCTTTGAGTATCAAACTGTGCTGCCAGTCTAACTGCATAATCAGAATATTGCCTGGAGAAAAAAATGAAGAGGACAGTCAATGGCAAATAAGTGACACTTAAAGCAGAGAGAATAGAAGCATAATTATGTCCTTATTGACCTAATAAAGACAGGAGGGATATAACATCCACTGGCTGTTGCTGCAGAGGAATTTTCTTCCCAGCTCTGTGTCAATGCCAGACTTCAGCAGTCTCACTCATGGTGTGGCTGACTCTCTGTACTTCCCACTGGTGAGGACAATCTGGACTGATATTGAATTTCCAGCTGTGGTGGGATATCAGGGCTAAGACTCCAGCTAGCATTAAATAACACGTTTAAGTGTCAGTGGGATCAGAGAAAACAGGGATAGATCTACAGAAGCTTTATGATCTGACAGTGTGGCGTGCAGGCACCCGGCAGGCTGTTAAAATGAATACATTTTTTTTTTTTTTTAGCTCTGTGTGACGGGTGTGAGGGAATACAAATTATTTTTAGAAACAAAACAATGAGCAAAGAGAACAGCAGAGCCAGAGAGGAAGGAGGAGAACGATGGGGACGTAGCACAGTCTAAACCAGACCCTGTGGGAAATACATCTTCAGTTTAACAGGAGATGGTGGCCTTAGATTAAGGAGCACAGACATTATAACACATTGCATCACCATATTTTGCATCATCATCAATATGCAACAGTCTGAGAATGAGGTACACAATATCAGAGCTATTGGGGAAGCTTCACAGCAAAACTTTAGAAAATCAGCTGAACGTTTCTGCATCCTCTGATCAAGTGATCAAAGTGAAAATGCAGAGTGTGTACCATACATTTGAATTGCAAATGACATATAGGTACAGACTTTTTTTTTTTTTGTATTCTGCAAGAGCAGCAGAATTAGAATGCAGATGCTGCATGATAAACCTACCAGACTGCATGATAAACCTACCAGACTGCTGATGGGTTTGACAGTATCCAACGCCTCAGCGCTCCTCTCAGATTAGGAACGACACTTCCAGTAGTCCTGCTCTGTTAAAATGCTCACACTCTTTACACTGAAGCCTATGTTCTTCCAGTGTACATCGCTAACTGCCTGTGCTGCTGCTGATGTCTTACTCTTTCTCCGCCTCTCCCCCTCCACCTCCCACCACTCTCCCCCTAGCGAGGACTCCTCCTCCACATTCATTTTAATGTTCACACTTCACTGCAGAATAGGATTGCAGAGCGAAGGTATGGAGGGAGGCTGCGGCGTCTGGCGATCAGTTCACAATCGCTGCCTAACCAGGAGGTTAACTGATAAGCTCTGCGTGACGCTGACGGTCCCTCTTAAGAATCTGCACACAAATGCTGTATTGAAATGAGACAGTGACCTTTGCATTGCTGTTCAATCTTTACCACGGCTTGGTGTGCAGAGAGGGAAACCACTGTCTGCCGAGATGGATCACACTTCAATTTAGCCAGTTCAGGGGAGGACACTGTTGGAGCTGTAATTAGTGGGTAATGAAAGTTCAGCATCAGCACACTTCCTGTATGGGTAGTTTATCTTGAGCCTCAAGCATCGTTTCAGGTGGATCTTTATTAATGACTGCAGTGTCAATAACTCCTTCTGTGATAAATTATTACATCAAGACTATTTAATAGTTTTTTGCTGGCTTGATGCTAAAACTAATTAGATATTTTCTAATAAGAAATGTCATAATGACAAAGATACCATATGTTTTGCACAGAAATGTTAACATTTCTAGTATTGACAGACTCAACTATTCAACTAAATATGCTGAAAAAAAGCAGTTTATATTATAAAATCAACATCGACTTGGTCTGTTTTATATAACTAGTAGGATTTGCCTTTTTCAGAGCTCGTCTGTCAGTCTTCTTATTGTGTAATGTAATGTTTTATTATATGTATTCACCGTAAGTATGTGACAGTGAATCATGTGTGGGTGGTGTCAAATTGTATTGTCACTATATATACATGTTTTATACAAACTGGACAACAAGCTGCCATGCTACAACTGCGAATAATCCAAACAAATAATTTAAAAAAACATTGAATCAGATTCATGTCAGGTGTAAAATTGAAATGGTTCAAGAATAAAAAAAAATGGGTCAAGCTGACTTCTTGAATAATTTAAGATAAAACAGGGGACAAGAATGACTCATGGTACAGAGAGCAGGCAGACAACCAATGTCATTGATTGTTCATTGTCAGCTATGATTCAGCTTGTCATGACCAATACAATCTGCGGAATAAAAAGTTGCGAAGTGACAAATTGTGTCAGTGATACTACAGGATGAAAACTACAGCAGTAAATGTATCTGATTCCTGACACATTTCTTTGATATTTTATGAACAGTATTCAAGATGTAACGCCTTCTCGTGCTTCCTCCTGTGCCTTTTAACCCGATCATTGTACTTCCAGCCCATCCATCAAACTGCCAAGTGTGCAAACAACATCAAACACTTGTGGTGACCACTAACAAAGAGAGGATTTGCACTTTCTGTTATGGTGAGGCCTCACAATGCAGTGCTGACCACCAGTTGTTTAGTGAACGTCTTGACTTTCAACTCATTTATTTACACAGTGGTTCTGATGAGTCATTCAGGCTCCTGGCCATCTCCAGCTCACTCCAGAGTCACTAGAACATGTTTTACAGAATCATCAGGGTTTGGCGTGGGCTGCACCTCCCTGCGGTGCTCGGGAACGAGAAACCTTAACCAAGAAACATTCAGATACAACCTCAGAACCTTTGGTCTGACAAGTCTCTGCCTCCTCCTGGTCCAAACACGCACCGTGCCAGGCTGATCATCCATCAAAAAACTGCATGACACTGGGTCAGACAGAGGAGGACAGAGCATCATGTCTACACAGAGCAACCACCTGTAGAATAAAAACAGGCTTTCTCATCAATTACTTTACATTACTGTGATTTATATCACTGTCACGATGTCATTTATTATTGCTTTTATGGGTTTTCCAATATTTTTGTCCAACTTCTATAATATTTGGCAGTGGCATGGGAATTCTGACCATTAATGGTATGAAAATAGTTTTCAATTCATGTATTACAACACTAAATTACAGTCAGACTAATTCCAGTTGAAAAATGTATTATTTCCCCTGGTTGCGTATGTAGTAACAGGACCACCTAGATTTAAAAAGGAGGGCGAGAACAATGGTCAATGGAAACAATTCAGTTCGGACAATAATGAGTTCTGGCCTCAGCGTAAGACAAATTAACATTTAGAAATACCTCCGGGTGTTGTTTCATGCTAAAGTTTCCATGGCAACGGGAGATGGATCACTATGAAAAGAGGGGGAAAACACAGGATTGATTTCCACCCAGAACAGAAGGAGTAGCATTACATTTTATACAGAAGTCTACATAGAAATGCTGTGAATTGGTGAATTATTAAAAGGCAGCTTTAGGCTAACAGGATCAGAAATGTTTCTTCTGCTTACTCTGACATAGAACAGTTCTGTGACAGATTCAGCACAATGCTGGGATCTGCAGAGCAGTTGTTTTTAGTATGATTTGCCAGAAATAAGTTACTCTAATCGATTTAAGACTCATCGAATAATTTCAGGTATACAACTTCATTTTGTTGTATCTTCTTAAGATCATTTTAAGAATAAAAATAGCATACGACAAGAGAGCAGCGTCTCAAACGTCTGTTTAACAAATATCTTATTACTAATAAAAATGCAATAAATCATGCAGCGTATCAGTGACACATGTTGACACTTTCTGAGCTGATAAAAGCAAAGTAAAGTGAAACTGCTGTGTGAATAACAGCCGCAGTGTTGATCGGCAATTAAATAGCTCCTATCATAAGACTGTGACAAAACTACTGATAGAATCATTATTTTTAAGTGCCAACATCTCCAAAAAAAAAATCTAAAAGCTCAACATAATTATTTTGAAACGACCACCTTCGCTGCAGTGCAAAAACAAGCTTTCAATATTGAGGTTTTACATTAGAAATCAATTACATGAACACGAGTGTATGGTTTTTAGGCTGTGTGTGGACCCGCTCTATTAGTTTCCGCTCAGTGCGGAAGATCAATCACAGCTGTTGTCCCAGAGGAAATGAGAGCTGTGTCTAAGGTGAAGTGTTGAACTCACATTCTCACCTTGGCTGATGATCACTGGGGCATTTCCATCCACTGGAACCTGCTCTGCACAGAGGTGGAATCAGAGGTAAGTGTCCACACCGGGCAAATGGATCAGCTGGCAAAGACTAGGGATGGAAGAAGTATGCATGTGTTCTGCTGAAAACAAAGTTCTGGCATTACTATTTAAGCATATTCTAATACAGCAGGAGTTATGCATACAAAATCTATAGTTAATAAGAATCGTGTCGGTCACTTGTGGGTCTGAGTTCCACCACTATTTGACAATTTACCGTATCTACCACAATAACAACACATTGGTCATTTACAACAGCACCACTCCGAATCCGCCTGAATGAAATGGTGAATATTAAATCTCACTATGTTGTGTCTCTTTCTGTGGAGGTCATACTGCAAATAAAATTGCTGCAGGGTTTATACCTTTATTTTTTTCCGGAGAAAGCACCGTGTTCAAAGACTTTTGCACAAAAGACGAAGGACATGAATCATGACGTTTTATTCAGAACAAAGCCTTGATGAACTTGTCATGCACACATCTCCATTCATACTGTGTGGCAGGCCTTCAAAGTTGCTGTGATTGAATCATTTCTTACTCATCTTACAAAAAATTGATGCTGCTACAAAAAAAAAAGACGGATTACGACCTATGGTAAAATTCCAGACTCTGACATGGCACATATTGTGGAGGCCAATAATACTAAATGAAGGGCTCAGGTAAGGGCTCAGGCTGAAGCACTTATTTTTTGAAAAGAGATGACTGTGTAAGAAATAGTATAATAAACATGACAGGATAATGAGAAACCAGAATCCTATTGTTTCATCATGAAATAAAAATAAAAACATCGATCAGGTTATTAAAAATTAGGAAATATTGTCTCAGACGTGGAAAATATGCAACATTTCCCTTTTACAAGTTTATTTGTAAAGTATATTCAAATGGTTCTAGACTACTGGTCTGCCTCAGCTGTTCATTATATTTAGTGCTAATCAGCTAATGTTAGCATTCTAACATGCTTAATTAAGATGAACCGGGTAAACATTATTCATAAGCATGTTGTAAGCATGCGAACAGTTAAGCATTTTTGCTCAATGCACTGCAGAACCACTGACCTGTCTGTTTGCTTACAGCCTTTAGAATCAAATATTTTTTGAAATGACTTTTTAACTGCAGTCAAACCAAAATAGGAGCGTGTGCAGCACATTTTAAATAAATATGGCATTGGAGCAAACCTTACATATATACGTTGCTCAAACACTGAAAGCTGTCGTACTTGCAGTGACATCTGAGACTGTGAGCTACAGGACCCTCAGATCAGAAAAGAAATCCAAAGCAGAGCCGTTCTCTTGCCTCATTAGTAGACTGATCACAGTGGCAAAAGAAGGTCTGATTGCAGTTTGAAGTTACTGCAGGACTGCAGTGACACAGAGGGTCAGTCCAGATCTAAGCCGCACGCTGTATATGATTATCCCCTTGTTGTCATAGAAACCAATGCAGATTATATCAAGGCTGCACCTAATGTTGGGTAAGATCAAATTTGTCTTGGGGTGTGTGTGCATCCGCGGATGTTTATTTTTCAGGAACGAAGGAAGAAGCGTGTGGGCTGAGCAGAAACCTCTGCATGCAGGCTTCTCCTTCAAAGTGCATTTTACCGCACAGCAGAGCTTCTGAGGGTGTCGTAAATTGACAATATTTACACTTCAGAATTCTAGCAGCGTTACTTTACGAAAACTGACAGTTTAGAGATGATTTGAATCCACGCTGCATGTTGCGCTCAAACCATGATAATCAGACTGACTGTGAAAATAGGAGAAAACACCACACTGTAATTGTCCTGATCTGGTTACACCGCAGGATTATTGGTTTATTGGCGAGTGTACTGTATCACACTGCTGCACCCCTGTCACTTCACTGCAATAAAACACTTATATCCACTCCATGTAGCATTTTACCTAACTCTGTACACAATTACTGTCATTTGTTCAAGCATCCAGCTCAGTATTCAACTCCGCTTTCACGCAATCCATTTTTAGATCAATCTAACGACACGAAGGCCGTGATAATATAGATTTGGCAGAGCCTTTCATAAAGCCTTTTTTTTTTTTTTTTTTGGTAGGGACAGTCGTGGGTTGCTCATGCCTGCTGTCAATACAGGTATGAATGATGAATGCATTTTTCTTTTTTTTTATGATGTCACAATGGTGCTCAACAAAGAGTGCTCAGCCACGTAGAGAACCTCTCAGCAAACCTCAGCGGGGACTGACATAAGTAATTTGCAGGGGAAGGAAGCATTCATTAGCCTCAGAGACACCACTTCAAACAAAATCTCATCAAAACAACAGATGGACATGGCTCCCTGTGCCACGATCAAATGATTGCTTCTGCAAAATGAACATGCTGGAAGAAACGAGAACAAAGTGAATAAAGTTTGTGGAAGAAGGGAACGTTGGGTAGAGTTGGTTTTGGATTTAAAGTCACCATCATCGGAGAGACGGCCATGTCGCTAAAACACTGTGATCACGTTACATGTATTACTTGTTGAAACACTTGACTTATTTTTTTTTTTATGAATAACTCAGCTTTCCAGCGTCAGAGGTTGTTTTTGTATCTCGGTAGCTTTTTCAGACATCTTTAGCTGAACATCATGAACCCACAGATGACTCTGAAACCATTGAAGTCTGCCCTTGGACCAAAACACGATGACTCAGAAGAACACTTCGTAATCAAACCTTGATTCATAAAAACTGCCTTAACTGGTCATTTAAAAAAAATACAACTTGGAGAAAAGCTGCTTACATTCTTGTAAAAATTTACATTCATGAGTTCAATGTAAAAACATGACCTGGTTTTACCCAGGGAGTAGGTTCGATGGTATTATATAATGTATCTACTGTATAGAATATTATATCTATTTATTTTTTCAGTTGATTCTCATGTAGCTGAAGCGCTGCAGTGCCAAAGTACATGCAGAGACTATGAAATGTGTCTTGTTTTCTGATCAGTTCTGCACCTCCTGTAGCTTCACAGCGGTATATCTAACGCAGTAGTTTAGGCTCTTTTACACCCATCAGATGAAATGACTGCTGTAGATCGACAGAGCTCTTGTGACCAGCTGCACTCTTTCAGCATCACCCACGGTTGACACGCCAATGACCCCAACAAATTGATCGAGATTTATCTCAGCTAAAAATCGAAAGCCAGAAAGTGTCCCACGGTATGTAAACGCTGGAACACTCAAAGATATAACTCTTTATATTCTTACATTTTTCTGTGAGAAAAACATGCATGAATTGTAGAAACTAATCTTTCCCGTGATAATTAAATTTTGCCCAGTTTCCCTCCTCTGACTGACTTGCATTGGCTCCTTATTGATTGCGTCAAAGCAGACACTCCCCTGTGTCCTTGGGCTTGTTGAAGTATGACTGTGTTGGCAAAATGAGAAGTAGAGATCATTACAAGCAGGAGCAGAGAGACACAGTACAAAAGAACACGACTCAATTAGTGGAAGGTGAAGGGGAAAAATAGACAGCGCTCAGGAAGGCCTAAGAAGCCATTTTGCTTTGCATACTGTTTGTTTACTACAGTACGTGTCACTGTAATATAATTTGTACAAATCTGAACATCAAGTGCATATATGTTTTTAAATGAGTCAACTTTTAAAAAATGTTCACAAACTCAGAGCTATTATTGTTGAAATGACTGCTTGCACTGATTTATTCCCTAAAATCTAAGTGCTCACAGAGTTGGTGCTTGTTTGATTCGAAGTGCTGCAGCCTGGTCTGTTCAATGTTTACATATATGTTTCTACAAAATTTGAGGAACAAATACGTTTGTTCTTTACTACAACACACATTAAAACTGTAATTACGGAGCAGCATTCAGGATCAGCTGCCACATCACTAGCCGTCCGCTGCTGCACACATTACATCTCCCAGAATTCCTCCCCATTCAGACAGGTGTGATGCTGAAGACACCCAATTAAAGCAGGATCTGGGAACTCGAGACGAGCAGAATGAAGGGAGCAGAGGGACAGAGAGAACATGGCGTGAAGGAGCTGGCTGAACGTGCTTTGAAAAGAGCACCTACGCTCAGGAAATGATGTTCAAGTGAAACAAACTCTTAGAAGAGGAACACTGTACTTTATATTGGGGTATTTTTTTGGACTGCTATTGAGCTTTTAAGAACTTTTTTTTTTTTTTTTATATCCTCTAGGATGTTGTAAGTTTGTTCTTGGGCTGATTTTGATGGGAAAAAAAAAACGACTTGAGTTAGTTTTTAATAACCTAATTACTGGAGAATATAACTTAAAAACTGCATTTTGAACCTTCTATTTGTGCCTTTTTTTTTTTTTTTTTTTTAATTGCCCCGTTGACCTCTCTTGATATTTGACCTCATGTGTGCATTTGACAGAAGAGCTAACGACTATATTTTACTGTGGTCCGCATCTGACATCCTTTATCCTTGTACATTCATCTGTTCAGTGGCGAAGCATTATATATGGGGAGGAAATAACACTCAGCCGAAACCTCTCCTCCAGTCTGTCCCATTTACATACTTCAATGAGAGTCAAGTACACTGAATAAAATACTTCCTATGAGCTTTTGAGCTCTCACTGAACAACAAGCTCTCAGTGCTGAAAGACTAATTAATGTCTTCTTGCACTTCAGTTTTCATCTCTAATATCTAAAAGCACAAAGGACACGTCATTCTTAGAAAAAGAGCAGCAAATATTTTAGCGGTATGTTCGAGCTGAACTCGCTGAGCTTGCTGCTGATAATACCGCAGTGTTTTCTTGTTCATGTTTTTAATTTGAAAATGACGATTTTCTGTTTTGCGCCTTGACTATTGTGAAAATAATGAGTTACCAACAGCGCCAAGTGAGCTTACAGAAAGTATGGTGGTGCCAACTGTGTCGGCTGCGTGGGGTTTATGGCCTATTTGTGCCAGATCAGTAGCCCTGGTGCTGCTGGTAAACTAATTGGGCATCTCATGTATAGTAAATGCATGTTTGAGCAGTTGAACACACTCAATAGTTGCTAACCATCTGGTTTTACTGGAGCAAAATCCTCAGGAGCACTTCGCAACAGTGAGTTTGTTTTACACACACGCCATTGTGTTCCCACAGCAATAAATTATGTAAAATTCCCTGAAAAGCTACTTATGAAAATGCACATCTCAGCTGTGCACTGGCAAACAACTCGTTTATTTTTGTGTACTTTCAGCAGAAGCTTTTGTTCCGCTGTCAGCCTGATGCCTCACAACTCTTACACAATTCTGGTCCTCTCACCTGGTTCCCTGCTGTGCTGTGAAATGACACTTGTGATACTGGGAAATTGGAGTCATGTTAAAGCTCTGTGGCTCCTCTTAAACTTTCTAGGCCATAAAAACAAAGCATGGCCCCACATGTAGGACCGACAAATGTTGCATGTATGTCGTGAATGTAATTTTGTGTTTTTTACAGTAACATTCATTAAATATGTAACCATTTCGACCAGACCACTCTTCATAGCATGACAAGCTTTTTGTAAACTTTCAGTCACGTTTTTGTCTAAAATTATAGTGTTTTTGCCATAAAGACAATTTTTTTTAATTTTTTTTATTTTTTATATAATTGCAATAGACTGACAAAATATGTAAAGAAATGCATTGTGGCACACCCAAAAATGTGAGCACATTTATGTTAATTTATGATTTAATTGGTGATTGTTTATTTCTAGTGACTTAATATGTGGAACATGAGCTTAGGAATTTAAGTAATAATTCCAGAATGTAATTTAAACACATGGACTGTAGAGGGAGAGGGACAGTAAAGAATTGCAGCGCCTCAGGAGGAACTGTTGACATGAGAGCAAGCAGATATGGTGAAGAATGACAAAACACGACCAGTGCATGGTCATGTGATAAACTCACTGTAAAGACATTGACTGGATTCACTGTCACATTTCATGGCCAGCAGGACTCAATCATTGTCTTCCCACACACAGCGCATCTTTGCCTTTCATCCAGAAACAGGTTGTCAACGCAATCAGTCAGAAAGCTTTGAAGCATCCTCAAGCTAATTCAAACGACACAAAGGAGATCATGTCCTCGCTGTTTACCACTGAGATTAACAACATACCTTGTTTGGCTCCCTGAATGCTGGATGCTGTTGTGTCACAGGCACCAGGTGCATCGGACGTGTACGCCTCATCACGATCTGGACTCAAAATCTGCAGAGACAAGAGGCATCAGAGGTGGAAGAAGCCTCTCTTAAACAAGTCAGAGCCTCAGTTTTCTACACCCAGAGAGGTGATCTTTAAAACTATCACAAAGCAAATTTCTAATCTATTCTTTTTTTCCCCTCTCTCTTCTGTCTCTATAAAATTGTACTCAGAATACATTATTCAAATACAGTAACGTGTACAGGCTTGGTCTGCTATGCGAGTATATTTTAGTAAAATATGAGAGTTGTGGGTGATTTATTGGGATATAATTCCACTGACCTAATTTAATAACTTTGATAACCGTGCTAGTTTTCAGTGGAAACAGCCTCTCTGCCGCCTGCATTATTTAAAACTTCTATTTGTATCTACTGAAGTCAGCAGATTTCCTACTCTTGATAATTGAGAAGCCTTTTTACTGAGGCCACTAAAGAACTGCTGCATCTTATCAGGGAAACACAATTATGTTTCACAGTGTTATGCAGCAATCCTGAAGTCATTTGTGTTTCTCTTCATGATTACAGACACTTTCAGATGTGTCTGCAGTCACTAACACTGTATGTTAATAACTCAGGGCAGGTACAAAGTGTTTTGTTTGTCTGCGTTACTTTGTGGTATAGAAAGCAACTTCCACTGCTGAGGACTGGAGACAGGAAGTTATTGCAATGAAATTGGAATACGATATCTGCATCGGCTAAAATGATTCTCCAAAATCTTCCAGCAGATTATTTCATTTGTATGCTAACAATATGCTATTATGCAATAATGTGCAACCCGGATTCACGGCAAAGCTTGAAATAGACACGCCCGTTCACAACAGCAAAAATGGGAGACATTTACATGTTTTACTGTAGTGCACGGAAATGAAACTTACTGCATTCTTTGAGTCATGTAAAATGTGTAACTTTCGCGCCTAGACAGACATTTACATGCGTGTAAGTTTCACGCTTACAAAATGCTCACAAACACTGGGTTGGCAGATGAGAGGTATAAATATGAGCCCCAAACTCTGTGCAAAGAATCTAATACTTTTGAAAATGACTTCTCTCATGAATATGCAAATTAATGCAGCAAGATGCCACAACTGATCAGATCATCCGTGTTTACAAATGAAGCACGATCAGAATATATATTAAGCTGAAGAATTTAAGTTTGTTATAAGATGCGAGTCACTGCACAACTACAATGTCAGAGATGCAGCCGCAGGAAAAGTGTGAACTGACTGCGGTACCCACATCACCCGCATCTGATTAGATTTTTTTTTTTTTTGTGACACATGATACTGCAGCCGGTTGAAGAGGTCTCATTCAGCAGCTGTACGTTCTTCAGCTGTTCTCATCAAATATTATTATGCAAATGTATTTGATCAGTTAAATGTCACAACACTTTTTTTTCCAACACGGCATTTCAACTGTTGCTGAACATATCAAACAGCTCATCTGAGTTTCTGTCCTATTTGCTCATCATGCAAATAGAAGCAAAGGCAAAAATATGAGAACAAAAGACTTCATCCGATTTTTCATGACAATTGAATATCTGCAAGAATAGAAATGAGCAAAACAAGAGTTCTTTTCTAACTAACAGCTGTGAAAATAATCATCCTGGCAGCTGTGGAAAGACTGAGTATCATCTCTAATGCCTCACTGCCCTCTACTGTACAAACCCTAAATAACTTCTACTGCAACACATGAACTGCAGCCAAAGATGACTGCCACTGAATTACTGATAAATGACGTAAGAATTTCTGGATTATCAAAGTTGTTGCTGAATAATTTTCTGTTAAACAATATCATACGTATAAATATCTGCTCTTTGTTAGTGGTTTACAGTTTGGAAACAATAAGTACTATGAAGTTCTTGCCCAACAGAAAGTCTCATAGATCAGTGCGCACTATTAAATAGTGACAGTGGAAGAACCAAAGAAAAATCAGGCATCCTGTTGATCACTTGTAATCGTTTTATGAATGTTCGGTACGACCTTAAATGGGATTTATTGTGCTTGATCGAGGTCTGAAGGCCAAAGCATTGTAAATTTGAGTACAAGTTATCAACTGTTTGTAGAAATAATAAAATAATATTCCCAATCCGTGGAGTATGGAGTACATACTTCACCCACAAAGATACAATACTTTTAGAAAACTGGCTCACATTTAAGCAACCCTAATTTCTCCTGCCGAAAAGCTGAATAAATCATTTGATGATTCCTCATCACAGCTCTAATGGACTGTCTGATTTGTCATAATAAAAGGCCTCCCCGCTCAGAATTTTAGTGAAAGTGTGTCATCAAATCTGAATCAACAAACCAATTCAAAATTCAGTGTGCACTTTTCACATAATTTATTCAATATTAATTTGAATGGTAATATAATGGTTTCATCATGATCGGCATATAAAATATGTACAGAGCAAATCATTAGTAAAAATGACAGATCCTGCTGGAAAGTATATGTGCTTATACTGTAGAAGGCGGTTATGTCTCGGCAATTTCCAAGAGTGTGTCTTTATTGAACAATCCTGGGTATTGAAATCTCACATGTGAGGTTTCTAGTAAATAATTAGCAGAGCTGGAAGTCTAGACGGCTGTCCGAGATTAAGAAAGGCTGCAGTTGGAAGGTTTGGACTCTCTCCCCTACACAAAGAGAAAACACAGTGTTATTTCACCCATACATTTGAAATAATGATTACATTTGTTTTTTTTTTTTATTAAAACGGCAAATTAGGCTATCATCTGCCAAATAAGGAAAGTTCAAAGGATGGGGTGCCATGACAACACTGTACCTATATGCGTTCCTGTTAGCATGCTACTGATGGCTAAGCTTTCCGGGTACCTGTTGTCTCTGCTGCTGGCGTCTGTATTCTTCTTCGCTGGCAGCGAGCGCCTGAGCGAGAGCCAGATCCTCCTGCTCCTGAGGGCTGAGACACAAACAACAAAAACCTTAGAGAAAAAATAAACAACAACAAACAAAAAAAGGGAAAATCTGTGCTACCTCATCGCTGTCAGAAAATACAAATTATTTATAGTTAAAATTTGTATCCAAACACCGCATGAGATTCTTTCTTGACTTTGGGAACAGCGGCAGGAATCTCAACATGAGGTCCACGCTGTATCTGCGGTGGACTTTTTTAAATTGCAAATTGCACAACAGTCCCGTGGTGAGATTGTCTTTGTAGATTAACGTTACTGGTTCATAAAATCTGTTGTTAAGTAAAACAAACAGCGAGGTGGGCTGTAACTCACATTCTCTTGAAACCATTCCAAGAAAAATGTCAAAACAACATTTGTTGTCATTGTTCACACCACTAATAGAAAGCAGAGCTCATTCCCTCCTTTGTTAAATCTTATAATCAAACCATCTCCCCCGTTGAGTCTCTACATAACAGATAACACTGCTTTCTATTTTACCGAGTTGAGATGAGATTCACATCACAAACACACCGACTCGCTCTCGAAGGCAATCTGCCAACCACGACATTTTCCCAAGAGGGCTGATATTCCCGTAACGCCTGCCGATCTCAGTGTTAGAAAATGTTTAATCACCATGGAGGATGTTGCAGAAGAGAACACTTGGTTCCAATTCTCCCAAACACCGAGCACATGTTGTACTCTTTAGCACATCTGACACGTAAAGTAGGTCTGGGGAATATCACAATATTATATCGATATTGTGTTATGAGACTAGATATCATCTTCGCTTCTGGATATGATATTACTGTAAACTGACGCAAGTGCTATCATAACCTGGTTTTCCAGCCTGCGTTACAGTAATGGAATTTTATTAACTTACCAGACTCGTCTATTATTTGCTTTTACTCACTTCGTCATTATGTGAACATTACTGATGATTATTCATTAAAAAAAAATCTCGATGTAAATCTTTTGTAAAAACATCGAGTCATCCCCACAATGTTGTCTGCCGAGTTCATCTAGAAAAACAGAACACATTTCAAACCTCCCTCTGCACTTTGCATGAATCAATTGAATTTCTATAAACAATATGAAGTAAAATACACAGAAAGTTTCTGTGTACAAATGAAAAAAAAAAAAAAGGAGGTTAATCTTTACACACAAAGTTTTCCCACTATACCGACAGTGAACTTGAGAGCGACGCTCCCTTTTTTTGATCTGATGTTTGTTTGAGGATCATCACCTGCTTTTCCTGTTTCTGAACCGAGTCTTGACAGCCTCCTGTGCACCAGAGCACTGCTGTCAAGTTTATTTATTGATTCAGATTCATTCAACACGGTTTAAACTCTACCCCCCCCCCCGCCCTCCCGTCATAACTCAGTGAGTCGTTTTCACTATTTTAAGCTGAAGGTCAGTGGGAAAAACACTCCCCCACTCCCAACCGCGCCGCACTGACAGCAGCGGTTTGAAGTGATGTGAAGCTCAGAACGGGATAGTTCTGGGATTATCATGGAGTGTGCCCACCTGAGGTCCGGCTGAACTGTCTGCCTCGAATCAGCCAAAGACATCTCCAGAGCCCTTTGTAAAGCCTGCTCCTCCGTCTACAACGACAGCACAGTCAGGAATACATTTTCCTACCATTCGGGAATTGTAATTCTAATGAGGCGGTGACGTGTCAACGATGTTCATACCATGCCGGCCTGAAAAGATGCTGATGGTGGGATTACATTCTGAGCGGAAACGGAAGTAGGAATCCGCTGGGCGGCGCTGGGAAACGAAAACAGGAAAACAAATGAAGCCAGGAAGTATTTCAGGTTGAAAAGTGACTGCATTCAGCATTTTCTCTGACACGTTAAAAAAAAAAAAAAAAAAAAAAAAAAAATCAATATTCTGTAGAAATGCTCACCCAGTGCTGTGACTTCTGATGCTCGCACTCACACCATTAGAAACAGGTCGAAAGTGTCCTGACCCAGATGAACTAGAACCAGAGGCAGAGGTGGAGCAAGCGCCTTGGGCCCTCATTACAGCAGCGTGTCTGAGGTAAACAATAACAATAACATAAGTCAACAGCCCACACTCATATTTCAGATGAAAGGACAACAATATCACAATGTGTAGTGGGAATGTACCCACCCTGTTTTAGACAGAGGATTCCCATCAGTCTTACAATCGTGGTCGAGTGGGTGCCGATGTTTAAGACAGTAGTTCAGATGACACTGGTCGCATGTGACTCGCATCATTTCCTTCTGTTTACAGCCTCCTTTAGAACATTTATTAGTGAAAATCTGAAAGAAAGTAAAACATCTTCTGTTATTGTTGATTCGATTCTGACAGTCAATCATTTCAAACATTCCAATCAATTTTGTTGGACAAGAAAGAAGAAAAACATGAAAAAGCATAAACAATAAAAGCAAATCAACCAAAAAAAGAAAAGAAAAAAAAGAAACATCATTTACATGAGCAAACAACAGCCAAATGAGAAATCATGTTCAAAAGAGGCAGGAATAAGTTCAACAACTTTTCTAGTCCTACCCCCTTGTACTAATCCTAGATTTGATAACAAATAACTCAAATCACAAAAACTAACAAGGACATAATACACGAAAACAAACTAATGCATAACAGAGGAATCACAAATCCATCACATATTTGTCCTCACTGGAGGTTGCTTAAATATGTAGGTTGCTCTCAGGTTATGTGAACTGTGTCTCTCAGTTGGAACAACACTTGGATACCAGCAGGCAATTGTTGATTTATTACTTTGTAGATAAGTTGAACAGTGTTGAAATCCACCGGGTCCTTAAATTTGAGATAAAACACGTCAGTTTGACACAAACCTTTCTCTTTCTTTGTGCGGGGTCTGATTTGCAGTCCCGATCAATGTGTTCACCGACTTTAATATCAGGCATCTCCCCTCTCTTGATGGGGATGGGGATGTTACACAAAGGGCATACTGGGACCTGGACATCCTACAGGGAAAAAAAAGTATGAGATCAAAAGCATCAAATTTAGTTATTAAATAAAAGACACGATTAAAAACCCTCAACAGCTGTTACCATCACTACTGCAGTCAATAGTTAACAACCCTAACAATAAGATGTAGAAGGCACTATCAATACTTTACATTGGTTTATTTATTGTTAAAACTGAATTTAATCTTTCCTATATGAAATTTAAAAAGCAGGAGACAAGCAACGTTTAAAACAATTTTTTTTTTTTTAAATGACACGGGATTATTTATTTATGTATCTAATCTGATACAATCTGTATTTTTGAACGTACACATTATTCAAAGCATGGTTTACGTAAAATGAATAATGCTTTAACAATGAAGTAAAGCCTTTACCTTTTTGTAGGATGATGTGCATTTGTGATTTGCATAGGTTATGTGATCCTTGCAGAAAATGTCTTCACAGGCGTCACATCTCATAGGAAGAAAATCTGGATTGTCAAAGAGATTTTCCTTTTAATTTTTTTTTTTTGTATAGCTTCAAATCAGATTGAGCAAGTTGAACAAACAGGAGGCCAGGTCGGTTTTTTTTATTATTATTATGACAAACGGTACTTGCCTAATCGTTTGCAGGTCTTCTCCGAGCAGTGCTCTCCTAAATCCGGAAACTCCATCTCGGATAACTGTCTGTCCTGAGGCGAACCCACGACCTGAGGGACGAAACAAGAGCACAGCTCAGGTGATCCAAATAATAATAATAATAATAATAATAATAAAAAATAAAAAAAAAGCAACGCAGGCTGATGTCACTTCGTGGTATCAGTGATGAGTCACGTGTTTTTACATCCACATCCACGGCTAGGCTAATTTACGCGATTAGTGTTGGTTCGATTACGTCATCAACAACAGTTTGTTTGCAGACAAACAGAAAAAACAAACAAAAAACTTTTCCTGGGACAATTCAACACGACGGGAGACATTTCCAGTCAGTAAACCTCGTTGAAGATTATAATACTGACAGCATATTGAGGTAAGAGAAGAATAACTTAGTTAGCTTTTGAGTAGCTTAAACGAGCAACACGTAAGCCACCCTTCGTCTTGAAAAAGGTTTGATTAAGTGGGTGAAGACAAGAACATGTGCTGCACATCTAAAAGTCTAAAACGCAGCACCACCGGATATGAACGCTGGTTTTGTAATCCGGTGTTATTCTGTATATGTGACTGAGCGAGCTAGAAGGAGCTCACGGCTAATCGTAGCTCAAGGCTTCATGTTTACTCACCGGATTCGGTCTCCTTTGTCGGTCCGTGTCACAATCGGAGACAACGACGTTATCTCAAAACCGCCCAGCTCGACTCTGACCGACCTCGTCGTTCCTCCCGGTCAGCAGCTGGACCGTAAATCCCTCCGCGCCGCCGTCTTGTTAGCCGCCGAAGCTTGTTTTCATCGGGTTTTGATGTGTCACGCGGGCTCCTCCCACGACAGAACGCGTCACGCGTCGTACGTCGTACGTCATACGTCACCCGCAGGCGTGGTTTCAAAACACGGCCCTTAGAAAAACACAGGTGAAGTCTGGAAAGATCCAGACCTTTTACATCTACTTGCATCATTTCCGTTCAGTGGACGAGGCGTACAGACAGTGAAATATGGGCAAACTGATATTATCGTCTCTTGTTTCTCGGAGATGATCAGCGTGTCTAATGTATATAGGCTATTTACGTATGCTAAGCCATAAATCCCATTTCTTAGGACAAGGCTGATCTTATTTTAACCGTGGTTTGATGTCTTCCAAGAAAAGCTCCGACATAACTTCTATAAATACTATGAAGTAATTATTTGTCTAACACCGTTAACATCTAATAAAAAATAATAATAAAAAAAACTAGTTGACTTGAAACTCCAGTGGTGAAAGTGAAAGTGCTCCACACCATAGGTCAGATCAGCATCTGTACAGACATAGTAAACTAATATGTCCTGAGAGTATATTTTAAAGAAAGGAACCAAACTCAACCAATAATAATAAAGACAAAAATAAAGCCTAATTAAAACTGCAAGCAGTGATATGCGGGCCCTGGCAAGGCTGCTCATCGGGGATTCAGCGGGTCGGGGCCGCCGGCTCCCCAACGTGCAGCACGATCTCGTTCCTTGTTCTTCTTTTACTTTAACATCTTCAAAAACTCATAAAAGTTGGTGCCTGACACATGTGCAAAGTTTCATGAGGTTTGGAGAATCGTTTGACCTTAAGCATAAACGGAGAAAACATCAAACTTAGCCCAATCGCCCTGGCGAATACTATCTACAAAAATGGACTTTTGGGTCACTTTTTGGACAATATCCTATAATATGACTTCTTTGTTTAATTTATTTTTTATCATTTTTTTGGAGTATGACCTTTTTCTGAACTGACATGCATGCCTCAAGTGGGGATTGAACTCAGTTATTTCTCACTTCGAGGTAACTGCTCTAACCACTGCACCACTGACATACAATAATATGTGTCTGGAATATGAAAAAAAAAAAAAAAAGTCATACTATGGCATTAAAATGTTTTAATGGGATAAAGTAGTTTGGACAGAAATCCAAGGAGATGTAGACAACCTTTACTTTTTGTTATAGATTATTATTTTTGTATTAAGGTTTTTGTTTTGTATTATTGTTGGTCTTTGGTTTGGTATTAGTATGACTGCATTTACAATGCAAACCCGTGTGGTTTAACCTAAGGGGGACTCGCCCTCCGTGAACCGTGTGGATTACCTTGAGCGGGGCTCGAACCCGCGTCCTCATGAGGTCGTTTCCAGCTCTGAAGCGGCGTTCATAGACCGCTGGATTATGTTCGTGGACTAACATATAGTATTTGACTCCTCCTCTTATATCGTAGGTCCGATTGCTAGAGAAGTTTCTGTAGCCGAAATGATTTTTGGACCCAGCATATCCAAAGTTGCATAAAACTTGTTGATAGTCAACAACTGTTGTGCCAGTCATCACTAAACCTGCAGAATGTGTCCATATATGTACCTGATACATACCCTGAAAGTTTCAACGAAATCTACCACTGGGGGGCGCTACATATGCAAAACAAAATCAGACAGACTGGAAAGCAGAAGTTGTTTGTGCAATCATTAAAAAACTTGACATGACATGTGTAACATTATTTATAAATCTTGCCACCACCTCCAAACATGGCCATGAATTGTGCCATAAATTAATGAGTTAGTCCACTCTTCATAAAAGGTAGATGTTTAAGTTGATACCCTCATATTCTGTCTTGCACAGAATACAAGGGTATCATGATATAGCACTAATGGTAGTAGTGTTTGGGCATGCGAATAATATACACTTTACTGAAAAATATGACCCCCCCCCCCACCCACCCTTGTATTGCCTTCCAATAAACAGTCCTAGATAAATCTACTGTGTATTCATCTGTCTGTGGAAAAACATATTTCCCAAGTATCTCAGCCTCTGAATGAGGTTAGCATTGAACAAACAGACTCCCATTTAGGCTTCTCTTCAGTATAGAGTAAGAACATGATACTTCATGTCCCTCTAGTGTTTTTATTTCAAATGCAGATTATGTTTTGTTTTTGTTTTTCTCGAATGAGCAAAGCAATCAAGACCACTCCACTTGGCATAATTTCTGTTTCCAGCCATGTCCTTTACCCTCTCTGCCAGCTAATTGCCCACAGAAAGATGGTTGTATCTTAATTAATTGATACAACAGCTCATCCTGTCTTATTGTTCCTCCTCAGTCAAAGCAACATGCAACATGAACTTGCTCATGCAATTTCTCCCTCCTCTGTTTTATATTGCTCTTAATTCAATTGAATAACCCTTAAGGCTTTGTGGACAAATAATACATTATTTAATTTTATAAAGTAAATTGAGTAAGAGTAGTTTAAAGCAAATATATTTGTCAACTTCTCACTTTTTGTATTTCAATGGTCATTTTGGAGAATGCAATTAATGGTGCTTCAAACTGCACTGGGTCATCTTAAGGTGTTCTTAATATTTTGTCAACCCAGTTCACTTAAATAGGAGAACTGAAATATTAGCAACACCTCTCAATATAAACCAGTACAGTTCAAAAGCATCACAAATTACAGATTCCAAAATGAACATATAAATAAATCAGCATCTCTCTCAATCAGATTGAAACACTACTGAGTATTATAATGCATATGAAGGGAGGGTCTATTTCTGGGATGTTTTAAGTGACTGTTGGAGAGTATCGGCGACAGGCACACCGGATCTTTGTGGTCATAGTGTCAATAAGAAATGTTAACCACAAACTTATTAGACAGGAAACTAAAACTCCATAAGGCCTTGATAGCCTAAATCATGAAATATATTGGATTTAACTGTGTGTTGTATTCAAAGTTCAGGTTCATTTAGACTTTATAGAGTTCATAATGTAATTTTGTGGTCCTAGAATTAAAGTTTAAGGGTCCCTCTGACAAACGGATCATCGTGTCAGCCAGAGAAATATTCATGTGCTCTCTATCTTTTGAAATATTTAACCCCAAAAGAGCATTTGCAAGTAAGAGAGTTCATAAGAATGTGTGTAACTCAGTTTTATTAAAAAGTGTGATAGAGCCATATAAATCCAATATTACAATTTGACTTTAATTATTTATACCCAGGTCTAATCATCCAATTCTCTGACAATTTACCAAGAGCAGGTTTTAGTTTGGACTGTTCTCTCAGACGAGGCAGTAAAATGGAGTGAAACTGACCTGAGCTTTGTTTCAGGTGGCACACAGGCTACATATCTGGCAAACCAATGGCCTAAAATATTAATTTATCAGAGCAGAGAACATCACAGTTTAATGCAAGGCTTAGTGGTGTCTTTGCAGGTTATACCAGCTGATGGCAGCAGGATTCTTCTGCAAGCCACTACTCACTAAGGAAGAAACATGTATAGTGGTGATTCCTCAGAGATTTAGTACAGTAATCACTTTGCATATGTACTCATCTTCATATGGTCACAACAGGCTAAAAATCCAGTTTGAAATGTCACAATTTACTTTAATTTCAAACATGTGGCCCAAGGCGATTATACACAAATCAATCAACAGTCTAAATGTGCTGTATTTAAACGTTTATAATGATCGACCAAGTGTCTCATAGACTTTAATGAATCACAAGATTTAAAGAGGATGTCATGACTTCTTCAGTGTTGCCATCACTCTCCTGCCCATTTCCGCTCATGAGGAACAAAATTATTAAGGAGGGATCAATAAAGTAACAGATTTAAGTGACAAGACTAGAAACATTCCTCCACGGAGATGTTCAGTGTAATGAAAGAGTGCATCATCAGGAGCCGACAGGAGCAGTTACAGAGGGCGTAAATTTCTCTCCCGTTCTGCAGCACCTGCCTCAGAAGCTGCTTCCGCTGCGGCCAGATGGCACTACTCTGAAAACACCTGGCGCTCCACAAGCGTCCCCATTGCTTTTTCCCGCATGCTGTACACACAGACCTCCTCTTCGTCAGCTGTTGTTAAGGATGCAATTTCAGATTGTCAGTCATATTACAAGATTACAGCAACTCAGAGGGGCTGAGTAATACAAAAGTCCAACTGCTTGTGTTTTACCAGAGAAAAGACTATGCTGACAGAAAACACTTTTTTTTTCTTTCCCAATAAACTATGAGTTAAGTTCACTGAAAACAAAAGCAAGAAATATTAAGAAACAATTATGTCAAAAACCCACGTAAATAATATTTTCAGACCTGTCAAATTTAAGTGATTTTGTGCTACATCCTCTCTTTCAGTTTGGGACCGTGACTCGTTTTGGCCCTTACTCAGTCCCACAGTATAATATATGTTTTATAAGAATTGACTTGTGTTTTGTTTTCAGGGTGCTTCGAAAGCAGTTCTAGTGAATATTAAACAATATTGGAAGGCCAGAGTGTTTTTCATTTACTATAACATCAAAATGATAGCAATAATGAACCGCTGTGGGGAGATCAAGAGGTCAGAGGTCGGTGACAGAGGTGAAAGGTCAGTTCCTGATCAAGAACTCTTTACCAAAATGGATATTTTTGACACTAATCCATAAACATGATGTTCTTTCACCCTTCCACAAATTATTGGTCCAAATGTGATAGACCATGGAGACATATTTATTATACAGAAAGTGTCTGTCAACTATAAATAAAATGTACAATACTATAACTCTTTTGCTTGGACAAACAATGGAAAGCAAACAGCCACTAGAGGGCACAACCGGTCTTTTTATACACCGTGAGGCAGGTCCTCCGAGACTGGGTTTTGTTGAACCCTTATGCAGGGTCAAGGTTACCCAAATGTTTAGGTGGTACGTCAATGTCCACGTCAGTGTCATATTTAAAAGGTGCGTGAGGAAGATTTATTACAAAATGCAGCACACAGAATGTGGTTCATGTATTTCTGTGCCTCTGCAAAGCCCTTTGAATTGCCTCTCGACTGAATGGTGCAATGAATAAACTTGCCTTGTATTTGTACAGAATGTGACAGTAAACTCAACTTGATGCTCAGTAGGTGAAACATAAGAATCAATCATGTTCAACATATAACATATAAATTTGTTATGACTAATATTTAGTGGGACAGAAGAGCAGCAGTAGTAAAACATCAATCCAAACTTTGTTGAGCATACAGTAGGTTATCTCAAAACGTCACATTTAGCTTCAAAATGTTTTTTTTTTGTGTGAGAACATGTTGTCTTGTTTTGCTCCAGTGTAGTTTTAGTAAATATCTCAAGGGTTTTTGGTATTTTTCTTTGTGCAGAAGCAGATGGCCGGGCTGCAGAGTACAGTCAATGCTATCTCTACCAGATCTTTGCAGTGTGAGGAAACAGCCAGGGACTGCTATAGCAATCCTGCCATCACTTCCAAGTTGGCTGCAACCAAAATAAACAACACAAGCCCGAGCAACTAGTTAGATGATTAAAAAATAGCTACATTTCTGTGGCCTTGTCTCAACTTTGCCTCCAGTTTTTGTACTTTTGATTGGCCTCAAAAGTTTAGAGATGTAACTCTAGAACAGATGCATCACACAGTCGACGCCTGCAGGCTTTGTTGGACAGCCACGTGACGTGGACGCAGGCCAATAGAAAAGAACAGGCCGAGATAAACGTAGGCACCTCAAACAATGTCGAGCCGTTATTTTTGCGTAATAGTGGAACAACGTAACCATTACGCATTTGAATGAGACTGGGCCGATGCAGAGGGTGACCCGAAGAGAAGGGGAGTGTAGTTGTTACACTCTCATCTCTCTCGGGAAAGTGTTATGGAAGTTTAGGGGTGTCTGACGCTGTCCATGGTGCTGAAAATCAAACAAACCCATCGTTTGTAAGTATAAATCGAGGGCGCACAGGGAGCTGCAATAACAGACAGTGACAGGCAGACTATACATGCACCTATTCACACTTTCACCCATCCGCACCCATTTGGGATTATGTGCAGGGTGGCTTAACATTTGGATAGGCTACACTTTTCCCTATTCCTGTAGAGTTGAATTATTAGATTGAAGTTGAATAATAAGCACTGAGTCAAACAGCACACCCTTCATCTGCGGAGCTGTAATTAACGGGGGCAAAATGCAGGCGGTGGCGAAGGGAGAAAAAAAAATGCAAATTATTCTGCACAAAGGCTCCTCACAAATTGGCGTCACCATTTCTCAAATTATATCATTACTATATTTTGAAAATGTTAATCTGTTGAGCGGATTTCCCGGGGGAGTTGAGTAAATTAGTTCTATTTCCGAGACTGCCTCTCTGCAAAGGCACGGCAGCGACAAGCACCTCTGATTTGCTGATTACAATTAGACTCCCCAGTTTGGGCTCCTTCAAGCATTGATAATTTTCGGCATATTAAGCACGTTTTAGCAAAGGTGATAAGTCAGTTTTAATTGAAATGAAATTATTATTCTAATGGAAGTTTGGTTATTATTATTAGGAGGCACTAGTCATTCTAGCTTCATTTTTAATATATAAATGCTGGGGAGTAAAAAAAAAAAGATTTTGAAGGGCATTAGGGTGTCAGGATTGAATGAGGTAATTTGAAGGGAATTACTTTCTCTTCTATCAGAAATGAACTGAATTAAAAGTCCAAATCAATCGCTTTCACTTCTCCATTCTACTTTGACAGCGGCACAATTACAGATAATTAGATGGGAGGAAACTTTTAATTGTGGGATTAGAGGGGAAGAGAATTTGTAGGATCAGAGGAAAATTTCTAGGCAGAGTTTCTTGCTTAAAATCGAATCAAAGGATTTGCGAGCTTAAAATGGCAACCAGCTTTTTTTTTTCTGCTGTTTAATTGGAATTGCATCTAGTTCATCCAAATCATCCAAAACAATTAATTTAGATTTAATTCTATAATTATCATCAAATCGAATAATGTGCAACCTAATTTAGATAGTTAAAAATTAACGTGCGTGAAGTTAATTGAGTAATTAAACTCCTAAACTGCCGCCTATTAATTTGCCTGCCTAATTAAAAATGAATTTGATTCTGTGCTGCTAAAGTAGGCATCAGTGTTGGATGGGCGTGTTGATAAGGCCTGTGTCTTTTTGGGGGGTATTGGGGTGTATCATTTGAACACCTATATTAAGTTGGCAAGCCTATGAATTTCAGTTATCTGGTTATCTGGAGTCAGGTGAGTGTGCAGCTGACAAAATCCTCTTACAGGAGACTCAGCCAAACAGACAACAACACAACAAGTTGGCATTAAAGAGACTTATTTAGAGAGGGAGAGATAAAGTGCAAGTACAGAGGGTTGACTTCATCTTATATCCAAAAACAAACTTTAAGGGATGTAAAGACACTCATATATATATATATATATATATTTCTATATGTGTCTGAATTCCTGTTTGGTCTTTTGATCCCTTCATTGTAAATGAATGAGTGACTGTAGAGTTTGTGTGTTAGGAGGACTTTCCCATGTACTCCATCAGTGCCACTGCAGTTTTTCTTCACCTAATTCATCACTATGGTGAGTAGTGGACTTACAGCCTTGCAGCCACCTTAAGAGCACTCCTAAGAAACTAAAGCAACAATTTAAAAAAAAAACACGAGGAATGAGGCCACAATACAGGAAAGCCATGACATGTGTGTGGCTCTTAGTATAAGAGGAAAAATATCACCTCATCACTGATATAACAGTCTCCAGGCTTCAGTCAGTCTATCTCTCAGTTAGTCTAAATTTAAATGGATCTGTAATGGATGGAGAGGCCTTTTTTATCATCCAAACTGTGCTTGAGGTGAAGGGTTACAAGACGGGCTTAAGCCTTGAGGTGGAAAGCTGTCACTTGCAGGGAAATATCAAACAGCAAGAGCAGCAGATGTCATGAAGTATTAATGTTGAGTTGTTTCAGAAAGTGCAGGTGGTTTTCTACATATTTTCCCAATAGCTTATTTTCAGTGACACCTTCCTTTGTTTTTTTCTTGTAAAGTGACATTTTATTCACCTATTTTTATTTTTTTTAACACATAAAGAAGAAAACACTGAAATGTGTTGGTGTGTATCTGTCAGCCTCCTACACTAATTTGTCCTGGAGTTTATCTCATTGGATAGAAAGTTAATCAATTAGTCTATAGACCCTGCGCTCTTATTGATTCAGATAAATGCAATAAAGACGATGTGTCCTCCTGTAACAGAAGCTCCAGAGCTTTAAATGAGAAAAAAAACAACATTTATTTGTATTATTATTTTTCCCTCTGAACAGCTGCCAAAAGTACCAGTTATAAAAAGGTAACAAGGCAGGGCAGCACTGCGACTGAATGCTGGTCTTGTTCGCCTTATTATCGGGTTAATTAAAGCTAGAATCTGACAATGTCACCCGTTGTAGAAAAACGGATTTAAATGCAATGTCTCTGGAGACTGTGTCAAGGGCTGCTTTTCATTGAGCTCTTGTGTGCGCCCGAGTTGAGCGGGACAGCCTATATATGCTTGGAATTGACGAAAAGCAATTATTGAATTTTTGATGTTCAAAAAAAGAAATGAATGGGGAGGAATTATTCATAAGATCTTGCCCATGTGCGTTAAAATTAAAGTTAAAATACAAAGAGGGAGCGCTTCAAAGACAAGCCCACTGCTGCTACAAGGGAAGATGGATAAATGGGCGAGATCATTTTCTGAGGAGTTCATTAAAATGTAGGGCTACACGCTGAAATACAGAGGGTTGTTATTTGGGCTTGGGGGTCAAGTGACGAGCGGATTATATACTTCCTCATAATAATATTAATTAAACAATTTGCATGCTAATAGGGTAACAATTATCGCAGCTTCTGTTGAGAGATTCAGGTTATTACAACATGCCAATCCGGGTGCCAAGGGTCAGGGAATGAGTGGGGTGCGAAATTTCAACTCTGATTAACATTATGACAGCGCCAGACTTGGGATAAATAAAGTCGAATTAATTATTTGAAAACCTAATGAGCAGATAGGATTTAGGCTGGTCACATTTTGAGTGCAGGGGTTGCACAAGTAGCTTTCCAATTTGGTTTCCTGGCATGGAAACGTTGTGACTGTCTGTGCACATTTGCATGGCATCCTGTTTTATTCTATTCTCTGTATTGCCTTTGTCCTTTAACAGTGATCTCTAATAGGTAGTTGAACCCTTCCTTTATGTAGTCATATATTTTGTTCATATAACACAGCCCTGGTCGTAACTGAAGCTTTCGTCTTGTAACAGTAAAATATTATAGTTTGACTTTTTGCCTGCAGCAGTGTCGCTTTAAATACACCCATATTTCAACAATCACCCTGTTTTACGCCCTGCACGTGGACCTGCCTGACTGGAGCTGAAGGTTTAGTGCATGTAAATGATGATCCATAACTAACATGGGGGTTTAGTTTAACTCAGTGCTTCCCATGCAAATAGAGGGTCGTGAAAGGGCATCACAGTTCCCCGCAGAAGGTTGCAGGCGCCCCCAGAAAAAGGATTGTTTCAACTAGTTTTACAGTTCATTTTTTAGCTGTTATTTTTTTCTGCAACCTCCCCACAGATGTGCCAATATCTTAAAAAAAAAAAAAAAAAAAAAAAAAAAAAACAGTCAGTCAAAAAACAGCGAAGTCATTTTAAAAATTTGCTTTGCAGTAGCTTTGATTTTATTACATATGAACAATTTGGTTTAATCTGGTCTAATGTTCATCTATTTGCAGGTCCTCTAGTGAACAAAAAGTCCGGGAGCCTCTGGCCTAATCTATCCGCCTGTAGCCTTTTCTTCCCGGGATTCAGTGAGCCCTTCCTCCCGGTGGGTCCCCCGTGTAGATACGATGTAGTTCTTATCAAAGCCCTCCTGTCTTGTTGTGACAGCTCTGATATTGTTTATTGAGGTGGATGTCAGCTTTAATTAGCAATCGATACGGGGAGCGTTTGCAGAGCGCGTCTCTGACGTCAGAGTCCATTACCGCTTTTCATTGGGTCTCATATTCCCAGAGCCTGGGCTAATTATTGGGAGGTTCATGTGGATAAAGTACAGCTCATCCCTCCCTTCACATCATGTCCCCTACTCGTTGGCCACACTCACTGCATGCTTTTTAAATTCCCATCACCGGCCTCCAGACGTCGTTTCCTTTTGCCTGCGGGATGATGGACAGCAGGATACTGGATCCACCTCACGCCCAGTTCGGAGGCTCCCTCGGCGGGATGGTGGGCTTCCCGTACCATCTGAGCCACCATCACGTTTACGAATTAGCCGGGCATCAACTTCAATCTGCGTCCGCGGTTCCTTTCTCAATAGACGGATTACTTAATGGTTCGTGCACGGCTTCAGTGGGTAATTCCAACCACCTCTTGTCTTCGGGCTGCGGGATGAATGGAGATAATCAGCAGTACAAACTGACAGGTAAGCCACATTACATACTAGACAACAACCTCTCTTCAAGGTTTGCTTGTTGCGCAGAGGCAGAAACATAAAGAAACAAAGACAGGATATTGCGATACAAGTTATCCTCGTCGTGCGTTTTAAAAGCAAGCCAAACCTCGCACACACACGCAGATGAGTATTCTTCGCCTCCCACTTCATTTTCAGCATCGAAAGCTGAATATGCATCCGAGGACAACAATGTCTCTGTCAGTCAGTAATTACTAAAGCGGGGAAATGCTTGTGTAAACATTTAAATCGTTCATCTTAACCCAGAATAGGCGACGGGTTGAATAGAAGCTGCAGAATACATCTGTGCATGACTGCAAATTCTCATACGCGATCATAATCATCTTCAGCCCTGAACTTTACAAAATGCATTGCCCATGCATGAAAGTGATCCTGCTAAAATTATTGTAAAATGTAGTAATTTAATAAATCTAGCTCTGTGATTCTCCTTTGTTTACATTTATTCTCATCCTGCTGTCAGACTCGGGGGACCCAGACAAAGATAGCCCCGGTTGCAAGAGAAGAAGAACTCGCACAAATTTCACTGGTTGGCAGCTGGAGGAATTAGAAAAGGCTTTTAATGAGAGTCACTATCCGGACGTGTTCATGAGGGAGGCACTGGCTCTCCGATTGGACTTGATAGAATCAAGGGTCCAGGTAAATATTTATTCATTTTATGAATTTGATTTTAAGCTTGTGTGTGTGTGTGTGTGTGTGTGTGTGTGTGTGTGTGTGTGTGTGTGTGTGTGTGTGTGTGTGTGTGTGTGTGTGTGTGTGTGTGTTATCCCTTTGTTAACTCTATTATTTATCCAGGCAAAGGCTTGTTTTTCAATTTTATGTAATAAATAGACAAAAAAAATCAAAATAAATCTTCCATAAACCGAGTATATTTAAAAAAAAAAAAAAATTAAAATGTCTCACTGCATGAAGGTGTATAGTCTGACCTTTTGTGGCAGTCAAATAAATCAATTTTAATTACACTTTTATTTTGAAAAATAACGCACCATTTTTTTTCTTCCTTTCCTTTATTTAAAATAATTATTTTGTCAGAAACGTTGGTGTATATTTCTCAATTATAGTGACAAAAAAAAAAATCTATAAAAAAAAAAAAATCAATATAGACAACATATTTGTTTTTCCAATTTATTGTTAATATTCTTTTTAAAAACAGCAGAGTGGAAGCTTATAAAAGTTGCATCCAATTGCAGAGTTTACATGGGACAAAAGTTAATTGTTGTGGCTTGCAGTTATCATGTCTAACCAGAGCTTCTTTTGTTAAGATTTACTCCAACTTTTAACTGGTTGATGCTCAGCTAAGACCTAATTAAAGACCTGAAACAGCAAGAGCAAGATGTAAACTCGCTATTTGTTTAATTACCATATTGTTAAGACACGGTAATTTTTGGCCTAATTAATTTTCCCCTTGCAGTGACAGAAGTGCTCATTACACACGTTTTCACTTTTTTTTTTTTTTTCTTTTTCTCTGCAGGTATGGTTTCAAAATCGCAGAGCCAAATGGAGGAAAAAGGAGAACACAAAGAAAGGACCAGGCCGACCTGCTCACAACGCCCACCCCACCACCTGCAGCGGGGAGCCCATGGACCCGGAGGAGATCGCCCGGAGAGAACTGGACAGGATGGATAAGAAGAAACGGAAGCAGGAGCGCCGATTGCTCAAGTCCCAGAACAAGCTCCTTTCTGGGGATTTATTTCACACCCCGGGATCAGACAGCGACAGCGGGGTGTCACATGTGACCGACAGTGATCACACCACAGGCCCACCTTATGACTCTGTGGAGGGAAACCATACGCAATCGAGCTGCGACCAAACACTTCACCCTCTCCAGACCCAAAACCAGAACCAAAGACACTTGGACCGGGACGCTAGCGGATCCGAGCTGGACTCGCCCGACCCCAGCCACCGGTCAATGTGCTCCAACAACAACAACAGAGCCTCCAGTCTGCAGAAACTCAACCCTTTTAGCGTCGAAAGCCTCCTTTCGGACTCCAGACCGAGACGCAACCCCGCGGCCTTACCCTCCCCACGGCCTTTGATAGGGAAAGGACACTTCCTACTCTATCCCATCACGCAGCCGCTTGGATTCATTGTTCCTCAAACTGCTCTGAAGGCAACAACAACAACAACAGCAGCAGCAGCAGCAGCAGCAGCAGCAGCAAACTCTGACAGTGACACCGCGGCGGAGAGAAACCAGCCCAGTGCCCGCTGCAGCGTCTCTGCGAGCTCTACGCGTTGCAGGAGCAGCTCGCCGGACTCTGCGGACGCCACACAAAGGGGGCAGGTGGGATCAGAGAAAAAGACCAGTTCACCGCACACCAGCCCGTCCAGGGCCGCCTTTTCCACGGGCAAAAGTACTCAGACCTCTGTTATATGCAGCGACTCGACTTTCGAACACAGCCCACAACTCGGCCAGCCTGTGGATGCAGTCAAAAAAGAGCATTTAGAGAACAAGGACCACCCTGACATCCCCGAGTCTGTCCTCAGAGACTGTCCCGCAGAAACAAAAACAAACTCTAAAGAAGACGTCGACATGGAATAAATCAGTGGGGGTAAAAAAAAAAAAGAAGAAGCAGAAACGTACTGACATAGCCTCTAAACGACACCTTGCATTAGGCCAAAGCAACCAGAAACTACATCTTTGCATCTAATCTCTAGGTTTCCCCCACTCTGCTGATGTTTTGACAACGTGTGCTCGCTCTCTCTCTCTCTCTCTCTCCTCTCTCTCTCTCTCTCTCTCTCTCTCTGCGCGTGTGTGTGTGTGTGTGTGTGTGTGAGTCAGGAGTCTCTAGATATCCTTTAATGTGTGATAACTTGTCAAAAAAAAACAACACAAGACCACGAGACCAACAAAAATCCTCAAGAGCTGTAAGAAAGGTATTATACTATTTATATATGTAAGGTTTTTCTTAAATAAATCTATTGTATACAAGCACCTCAAACCGTGTGAGACCTTAAATAGCAGCACATCCAGTGCAGGACTACAGTACAGTAGGAAGGGCTTTCTTAAGAAATCTCATGTTGTACTTTGTATATTGCCTTAACAAATTTATTCATCTATAAGCCCCCACTGAAATGAGGTTACGAGCCCGAGGCGAAAAGGACCCGCTCGACTCCTGCAGAGTTTTGATATGAAAGTAATTATTTTCCCGGTGGCTACTGCAGGGGGATTCAGTTTATTTTAGCTCAAAGGGGGTTATAATACATTACCGATTTCTAGTGATATGAAATCACATAAACTTCCAAGAATAATAGAATTAGCATGAAAAGGCCTGGGTGTCAAATTGAAATAGGAAAATAATAGCCCCGGCAGCTGGGAGTGTGTGTGTTTGTGCATATTGGATAGGAGATGGGGATTCGTGGGGAGGCATTTTCATGAGCTCTTTTTTTTTTTTTTTTTTCCTTCTTCTTCTTCTTCCTCCTCCTCTCTCTCCACTTTGTCAGGGTCCCTTGTAGCAGGGCTATATTAAGATAGATGTTCGATGATATCCCTCATTGTTCTGTCGCTTTACATTGATGTTTCTGTGTTATCAGCCTATTGATCATGCGTCGGTTGTAATAGGAAGGGCTGAGGCAAACGTGCCTATTTACAATAGCAGAACACATTTGTTCTAATAGGGTTGGTGGTCCCCAGGGAAGCCGTGCAGGATCTGGGACATCTGCTCCCTCCTGCAATATTAGCAGTGTTGACCACAATATCAAGTCGACCCAAAGGAAGAAATGTCGAGGATGTAGTACATATAATTAAACAAAATAAATAATCATAATCATAATTCAAAAACACAACTAAAAAAAACAAAACAAAAAACATCCAGTCCATCTATATGTAGAGCTGTTGACCCTTGTTAAAAAAAAAAAAAAAACTCATGCCCTTTAGTGCTCTCTTTGGGTCTTGATTTGCAAATAAATTGAAAATAATCAGAGGGGTGAGCTTTACGTCTGAGCCGGCGCAAATGAATTTCTGAGCCAGTGTCCCTTTCAAAATATTTACATAAATTTCAACCCATGCAGCTGTTTGCTCTAGGAAGCAATGTCTTATTAGGTTGGTGGGGGGCAGGGGCAGACACAGCCAACATGGCACACGCGGTGAACATGCACGAGATTAGGCCTGCACGGCTCAGGGTTAGAGGTGTATCTCTGCATGGTGTTTATATAGATCCCTTATTGCACTTGTGATTTTCTTTTTCCATTATTATTTTTTTTTTTACATTTTGATCTCCCATGAGAGCACTATAACTTTCCAAAGCGTCACCAGCGAGTTTACGTGAATCTTATTAATTAATCCTCTTAATTGGAGTTTTGAATGGGTGTAGTTTTACAGTGTTGTCATAAAACGAGGCTACAATGGCCCAGTGTTTTTTATGATGACCTCACAAATCAAGGCTGAAATGAGAAAATTCTATATATTCATTAGAAACCCAGATTTATTTACTAAATTGTGGGATAACCGGGGCCAATTTGAAATAACCCCTAAGATTCTTCGGTTTGTGTTTTTCCATGTTACTCTTAGGCTATTTGGGACGTATGCCCAGTTCATCCATAATTCATTAGCACACTGAATAGGAGTATCGCTGGCTGCACATTGGTGGCCTTAAGGTGAAATTACCGATTTGCTTAAGTAGTTAAGCTTTTCTTGCCTGAGAGCTGCACGCTGCATGATTCAAGACAAACTACCAATCGATATGCCCAGGCAGCCTCCAGGAGATGTGTCGTCCATGAATCATACTTTATGAATTCAATTTATACCGCGGAGAAATTTTCAATTTGAACGCCGGATCATTATGGGAGAGTGTAAATTGTTTTTGCTCTATTATGCATCGGACGCCATCATTTTTCTTTCTAATTACGGAGGTGTCAGGTCGGGCTGTCATGCAGACGCTGATTTTCAATTTAACTGATCATCATGCATTCATTTTCCCATTTGATAAATCTGCTATCTCGAAGCTTCTCCATGCCCGGAATGCTAAAAGAGAGGCACAGATTGGCAAAGTAATAGGGGCCTGTATGCGGCAATAAGTGCAGATCAGGCAGCTAATTTAGCACCTCCTGGTATTTCCATTTCCATTTCTCATTTCCAACTCTCAAAGGGGGAAAAGCAGCCCAAAGGCAGAAAGCTGGTCTTTTCATATCGGAGAAAGACAGAGAAAAAAAAAAAATCTACCAAAACGGCTTGTTTTCAGCCACACATTTCCTAAATTAGGATATCAAGCTTAATTAAGGCTAATAGAGTTTTCTCAGTGTGTGTTAGTTTTATTTAATAGAAACAAATTTGCGCAATTAATTATGGTCATGATATTAAGAGTCTCATTTGCAGCATTCGAGCTGCAGCCTAAATCAGCGTCTTCAGACATAAGCCTCTCATTTCCAAGCCAAATGACTAACCAAATGTTTTTATAGCAGCTTCCATCACACTCATCATATCGGTTTATTTTGCATATTACATCCAAGTAAACTAAGTCAGATTAGACATAAATTGATATCTTTGACTGCAGCGGACGACTGAAACAAATGTAGATTTGTGCTAATTATCGTTTCCTGTAAAAAAAAAAAAAAAAAAGAAAAAGATAATTTTACGCATTGAATTGTAGATTTTTCTACACTGCTACACTTTAAAACAGCACAAAAATAATGTTTCTCTTTGAATATTATGTAAAGCATTATTATTATTATTATTATTATTATTTAGCTAGGCTACTGCACTATAATGCATTTTCAAAAAACAGTGACGGGGCGGGATTTGCAAGTTTCATGCTGAAATCAACTCAAATGGACAAAAGAGTTCTGCCCACAAATCCATCTGTCTGTTCAGGCTACTCTTGTGCGCTTTGTGTTCCTGTATGAGATCTTAGAGGCTCTGAAGGCTCAGTTTGGATAAGAAAGAACCGTGTCCCTTTAAAAAAAAAAAAAAAAAAAAAAAGGATCCTCCATAAAATAAAATGGCACTTGACATTTGGCTTCTCCTGCAGCAACTCTGCCATGCCTTTTAGGATTATTTTACATCTCATACTCATTAATGCGCCGGCGGATTTAATCATTCTTATCTTTCCTGTGCATACCTGGGATAAGCCTGAAATTACCATCTGCATTGATTTCTGGACAACTCTTAAAGTAATTTTAATTATCTCTGAGTATTTCGCGAAAAATCCTTCTAATCAAAAATTTTGTTAATAACGTGACGTTCAGATTTCTGTGTGCTGTGTTAACGTGGAAACTCAAATTTAGGCAAATTTAAAGAATCCTTGAAATATGCATGGTTCTGCTAAGATTAATTGCCCATGTAGACCCATTTAGCCACCTGCACTTTGACGTTTGCTTTTTTTATTTAGCTGAAAAGAAAGATGGGGTCGATCATTTTCTTGCAATCACAAAGTATTAACGATACAATTTACCAATTTTACTCAGTGCATTTTATGCCAAATTTATAAGTTGGTTTATAAAGGTGGATCAAATAAATTTGGTAAAATTAATTCTGAAAAAAAAACCCAAAAAATTGTATATTATGGAATACTGCTCTGCATTGAGCTGTGAATAAGGATAGAAATTCTCTATTTATTCATCAGAATTAGTGGCATAGAGAAACGTAATACGCAAATTGTCATATAAATTTCAGCTTTTAAAGTAAAAAAATATAACCTTGCTCAAAAAGCATTATAAATCAATTATCTCTGACATTCCCCAATGTGAAGGCTGTAATGTTAGACAAGAAAATACACTATAGCAAGGAAACATGTTTCCTAACCTCCTCTAACATGTTTTCCTTCCCCCACATTGTAAATGTGTGTGTGTGTGTGTGTGTGTGTGTGTGTGTGTGTGTGTGTGTGTGTGTGTGTGTGTGTGTGTGTGTGTGTGTGTGTGTGTGGTGATGGGGCAGTATGCTATTTAGGGGTTATAAAACTTAAACTTTAAATATAAATTTTTGATACTGACTACTATAACACACTCAGAATTTTTTTTTATTTCGGTGACCATTGAAACCATTAAAAATCCTCTTTTTTACACGATAGTGGAGAATGAGAAGGTGCTGTCAGTTTTATTAATAACACATCAGTTCCCTTTCCGTTTTAAAAAATTGTTTCTCATTAAATATTGCACATTTCTACATTGCGCCGACCGAATATTGTCTTGGAATAGCTGTAGGGAGGGATTAGATATTAGACTCCTCTTCACAATAAGAGCACTTGCATCCAATGTGAGAGGTGACAGGAGCCTTTTTAGACTGGTCACACCTGTTGCTATCTGTCTGGCCTCATTATCTAAAGAGGCCCGCGTTGTGCTTTTGGATTGCACAATCGAGCAATTTATGTGACAAAGAAAATGTTAGACAAAGCAGATAATACCTTAAAAATGTCTTAGTAGTTTTTGAATAAGAGGGGTTTCTAAGGCTACCGTAGCAGACATGTATGAACATATAATTCAGAGTATTTAAACAGCTACTTTCTGACATCTCGTTGTCTTTAGAGCTTAAATGTGACAGCTTCTTCCTTCCAAAAAGCCATGTTAATTTTTTTTATTTTTTTTATTTTTTTTTATCGAAATGTTTCATAAGTGACATTTGAGCATGTTTGGCAATGTCCTACCCTGACATTATACCACATCCAGTATCTAAAATGATTAGTGTATCACAAATCCTTCATTTCGAGGAACAATTTGAACATGAAATCTGGTGCAATATGACGCTTGTGTACGGACTCGACTCTTGGGTGAGTTTGGGAGTTTAAAACATCAGGTCATATCTTTTTTATGGATCATATCTGCTGATTCAGATCCTTGTTTAGGGTAGCCTTGGTACTTAAAGTTGGTGTACCTTCTAGAGTGCTGGCTGTACAGTAAAGTTATAGTCCAGTTTATTTTTTCTATATAAGAGTTAGTGGTTTTGAGGCATAGATGAGGCTGTAAACTTTGAAAATCAAAGATCTTCATGGCTAGAAAAATATTGAAGCCACAGTAAATCTCACAAACTAAGCTGCTAACATTTGTCTGACAGACCAAAGCATTATAAGCATTAGCTTTTACATGGGAACTCACCTTGAACGGCAGAGTGATATGTGAAGGGGCTCCATTGCATCTTCTCAGGTGCCCTGGACTGATATCTCCATCATAAAGGTGACACATCTTTCTAAGAGAAGACAATAACATTAGTACCATTTTACACTTTCATTACACATTTGACTTCAAGACAGTACTGCTAAGAAGTTTGCGTTATTTAAAACGAACAAATGCTGCTTTGTTGCTACGAACAAATCAGTTATGTGAATGTTTTACACTATTCTATGAAAATGTTTGATGCTGTTCCGAAAAACAAAATGTTGAAAGGCAATATCGTAATATATCAATACATCTATCTATGCACATATCCATATACCAATTATCACCTCCTCTGATGGCCTTATTTGAACGAATATAGTCAAAACATTTACAATGAAATCCTTGTTCTCTGTTTGGCTCCAATTTTATATTTGTGTAGGCTAATTGGCTGACTGTTGCTCATGTGTAATAATGTATTTGTAGCCTTCAAATTGTCTATTCAGTTAGAGAATGCTTGAATGTCGTGTTCTAGATTACATTGTCCAAAGTGGTGGTGCTCAAAATGCATTACAAGACGCACAAATATGTACAATTTAAGTGACAATGATATTTTTCAACAGTTCACCACATCAAGAAGGTGATAGTGCAGGCAAAACCAAATGAGCCAATCTTTGCTATAAATCATTTTGCGAGTTCGATACATATTGGGGTTAACAGTAGTATATACTGCCAGCAATCAGTAATAGGCATGCACTCTAGAGTTTGTCATAACAAAAGCTTAAATAGAGTTACAACCTCTTTTGAGAACTGTGTTTAAAAGGAAGATTCCTTTAAAAATTCCAAATGGTAACCAACTGATTTTAACTTTGGGCATTACCATAGTTTGCAAATAATACCAAACAGGCTGCTTGGGAGCTTTAGGCCTTGCCAGATTGAGTCATTTACAAAACATTTTTATGTTCACAACTCTTTTTGCCATGCCACAAGTAGCCAAAGAAATCAGTTCTTGCACATTTAAGTTTAAGGAACTGAAGTTATCTTAAGATTGTGATTGTGGTAAATGGAACAGAAATGCTACCTTCAAGTCAATATATTGCAATAGATGCATACGAATGAAAATTGCAGAATTGCAGATCGAAAATAGAAAATAACCCACATGACTGACAGTACGTTCAAGAGGAAATGCTCCATAAAAGAGCTGGATGACTCATGCAGAAATCACGCAATGTGATCCAGGACCTGTTGGATCATGGGGCAGCACATAATCACCAAATCCACCGTGTGCTGGCAGCTATGCCAAAGCAATGTAAGAGATGTAAGCAGAGTTAGGCTGTCACTTAGGAGTGGCTCTCGTTTACTAGGATGTGAAAGCTATCCTTGATGCAAGAGAGAAGGGTGACACTTACAGAAAACTCCAGGCTATAACATCAATCAGCCTCGTCTCTAAAAGGTTTGGTATACAGTAGTACGTGATGACCAGTAGCTATGATTAGCCAGCTGAGGAAGGAGCTCAGGCTCTTGAAACAGCAGTTCAAGGTGGCACAAGACAAAGTGCAAGTCACACTAGAGGACCATTTCATTACGAAAAGGAACCTTTCCAACATTAAGAGGGTGCAACATCACAAATTGTCCAGACCAGAAAACAGATTGGGTTCATGAAAGAGCTGTTTGGGTAACACTAGGATACTTTACACCCTCTAAAAAGATCACGTGTTACTCCATGACAATCCTGCACCTCCTATTAATTCCCAACAGTTGAATAAGGAAAATACTTTCCGTTGTGCTCAACGAACCTCGAGGGGAATTTCTTCAGTGCAGAAGGACAGAGTTGACTCGGTGACCACTGAGCTGATTAGTGGTGTGGAACCAGGTAAAATGTCAAGCAGAGATTTGGTACTGAAGCCATGGTGAATAGTGATAAATAAGCATTTGTTTCTTGGTGACATTTGGTTTCTAATTTCAGATTCCTTCAACTGTTGCCGATAAATGGACCCTCAAGCTTCGCAAAGTTTATGATTTCGGCTCAGCAGTTTTGTTTTGTATCTGTATCCATTCAAGGAACGTACAGTGAAGAAAGTAGAGACTAGTTTTGTACACACTCCTGCTTTAGGTGCAAATAGAACTCAGAGGATGTCTTCGTGTTTTCAGATTCGGTAGTTTAACTTTTCCTGCCAAACATCAAAATCTACCATACACAAGCAATGGTCCCTGGTTCCCAGAGATGAGATGAGAGAAATGGTTTACTGCTCAGTCCATTCATCTGTCCAAGCAGCAACTGGTTGCTACTCCCAAGAGTGAGCAAATTACTGCAGCCAGGTAACCTCGATTTTTGAGCTACTGGTATTGTTCGATAAGCCTATAATTTCTTTCTTTCTTTCTATAAAAATCATTCTTGCTGGATCAATGCGAATCATCACCAGGCTGCCTGTAGCACAGAAGAAGTACAACGGAGGAGGAACATCCTCAGCTGTTATATTAACCACCTCCCAAAGGCCTGCAGAGGCATCATCCAAGGCAAGACATTGCTGTGAACCAAGAAAGACGGGAAGAGGACACACCAGAGCAAATTCCCACGTGGACTTTTTAGAACAGCACAAGACTGGGAACAGATAGTTATGCACAAATAGTCAGACCTTCATATTGACTACAGTTGGACAGAACAGTTTGGGAATGAGTCTTTTGAAGTATTAGCACATTTGGTGTCCTCCCCCTAAAGGCGTGCAGAGATTGGATGTGAGGTGAATTTTTCTCGCCCGTGTATACATGTGGTTGACTAGTTGACATATTGCTTTGTATAGGGTAAGGGTTACACCTTTAGATTATTCTTCACATTGCAGAAAGTCTTCCTTGTATTTGGATGAGTTTAAATAATAGAACAACAAATAAAGTGGCAGTGATTGTACAACTGAGCTAGTAGCCAAGATACTGTGCAGCATACAACATGCCATTGCATGGGATGATAAAGACATCAGGGAAAAAATACAATTCATTCTTTACTTTGAAAATTTAAGTTTTAATAAATTGCAAGGTTCCCCAGCTCATGTACACGCACGTATGAGAGGGTCGAAGAAGGTCATCGTCAAAGTAGGACTTTCACCCAGGAGAACAGGGTTCTCTTTTAAGAAATTGTTTCCTAACCAAGTAGCACATAACCATAGTCTTGGTGGCTAAACCTTGGACACCTTAGTTTTCTAGCCTAGACGAGGCAAATGTGACACTGAAACAGCATCTTGTAGTGGACTGACAGGTGTATAACAGGCTTTGGCGTGATAACGGGTTGATCAAACTCTGGATTTAAAGAGGGCCGTTTTCGAGCGTTTCGTAACTACAATACATTTTCTTACATGCTTGGAAGTATCAGGTGAGGGGTGTTCAATTGGTTGCAATGTGCAACCTCACCGCTAGATGTCACCAAATCCCACACACCTGTACAATGTTTACCTAGCTACTGTATCTGCTATGGTTCGCTAGTAATCCGAGAAAATTTGCAGCACCCGAAAAGTCTTTTCTTGTAATATATTTGTTTACAAAACAAGTTTTGTTTGCATATTCCCCACTTACAGTTATATAGTGACTTAATAGAAATATGATTATATCACTTTAAGTTTACAATCAAAACTTGAAAACAGTATATTTAAAAAAATAGATACAGTTTTTGTTTTACATGTTGAGAGTTTTGTGCTGCTAAGGAAACAGTGGAATACAGTTCATTTCAGCAGTTTTATTATTTATGACAAACATCCATATTAAAATACATATGTATACTAGACAAATATTTTTTTTATCAGTATCGTTGTATTGATTTTAGCCAGGTCACACGGCCTCGAAGAAAAGTATTACTCATATCTGTATACAATAACAAAAAGTAATCCATTTCACTGTTGCCTTTTGTGAAGAAAAAGCTCTGTCTTTGTGATCAAAATCCGTAAACAAAAAGGAAAATAAATTTAACTGGGATCCATGTTGGACTACTGTCAGCAGGTATGTGTCAATTTAATCTGGGATGCTGAGACAAGTAAACTTTGTTTTATCCCTGTTAATGTTGTTTTTTGCGATTAGCGCAAGCTCGTTTTTCACAGTAGCATTTTGGAATATTATGTTCATTCATGTGTACACGGAAATTTGTGATCGAGACATAAAGGTGGATATTAAGAGCAAACTGAATTGCACCCTAACCACCAGTTATTATCTGGTATATTGTGTGCATGTAAATGTTGTCATTGGGGGGGCTTACCGCTTGGTGGTGATTTATATGAAAAAGACAAGCATTTTCCTTCCTTGACTTCCCAGGGAATCTCTGCCCTAGAGGTTAATGAAGTGTGAAGTGTGAAAACTTCCTGAGATGGGATGAGTTAAGTAGTGTTCTCAGATGTTAAGGCAACACTGTCCAAATTTATTTGTGTGTGTCAGTTCTTTGTAAGTCTTAAATCTGGCGAACATGCCCCATGGGCTGTCTCCTACCACTACTGGGGCTAATGCTATCTCGTGTGTTCCAGTCAGTCCACATTAATGGGTGTAATAACAAGATCTAAGTGAGAATATGAATTGAATTCATGGAATTTACCGACATTTGTTTTACTGTTCAGTGTTTTTTTAATACTGAATACATTGAGACATTCTGCATGCAAATGCGACAAAGCAGCACAATCTTTCTGTGCATGACTTGACATTAATTATTTTTATATTTTTCATTTCAGCATGTTTGCAAAAACTTTGTTTGTGCATGATCAAGAATAACCACCAGTATCACTCTTGAAAAGAACACAAAAGTATTAAATGCTATTAGATGTGGCAGTAAGTTAAAGATGTGATGAAGAGAATAAGCTGTCAATAAATGTCGCTGTTACATACAGCATAACTGACACAACTTTGCAAGAAAAATACAAAATACACAACAATTATAATAGTAATCATAAGAATAATCAATCTTTTCTAATATAGTCCAACCAAGCAGTATGACCTCTGTAATGGTAACAATATGAGCCTAAGGGAGACTTCACTAATAGACATTTTTGGCTGCAATTAAAAATGGTTCCCATGAAAGACCTGACATGTCCGCCAAGGCAAGAGTCTCAGACCCGGCTCTTTCTTTTCGTCATTAAAGTGGTATTGCAAATGTTCTTAGCACATCAAGGCCAAGACCTCAGATCTCACTATTACATGCGCATTATTTAATCCTTGGGCTTTCTGGTAGTACTGACATGTACAATTTCTGTCTTTAAGCCCAAGGATGGACCAGATTCAGAGATCCACTTGAGGTCCAGTTTTTTCTTTAATGGCCCAGGGAAAGCAGGGTTCAACTGGGCCTGAAATGTTTCTATAAAAGCACTCTGTGGAGGAGCATGTTATGACTCTGTAGCCGGTCCAATCGATCACATTAGGGCTAAGGAAGTGGCGAGATGTGACAGCCCAGAAACATTTCAATACTGACATAGTGTCTTTGAGAGCTTCAGGCACACCTCTGAAAAAAAAAAAAAGATGTCGTGTATCAGTCCTGTAAATGGGTGTGATTAGTCATAAAGGAGCTTATTGTGCAGAGGCTGGAAGCAAGTTAGAGGTGATAGTGGGACAGAATCAATGCTGTTTACCTCTCGGAGGTGTGAGCATATCCATCAGCAGCACCAAGGACGGTCGAGAATCCCTCCTTCCCAACTCATTATTGACAGTTTGAAGAGAACCTGAGGAGGGAACATTTTAAGACATAACATTCATTTCTCTGCTATCGATGAGCAGACCTGGGCTTCCAAAATAAGTGATTAAAAGAAGGAGGACATAATTAAAGCATATGTATTATATGTAAAGTATTATCTGTGCAGTATCTTGTCATGTCCTGACACACAAGGCTCCAAACTGGTTTACTATATAATACAGCAGGAATGGAAAATGCTACAAAGGTCAAGTTTTCAGTCTGTTTAAAAATGAAAAACAGATGCCCGATTTGTAAGAATGACAGAATGATTATCGGTGTTCCTTTGCTTGAGTGATTCAAACTGGAAAAAATGAATGCATTTTATCATGAAACCCAACAAATGGCTGTCAATCTGTTGCAATTATAGACATTGTTATCAAGTATGTAGAGGTGTCTGAGCCTCATACTTATATATGGATTAAATGTTTTTCATCACCTGACAAAATATCCCTAATTTCGCACACCGACCTTTAAAATGTAATACACTAAGGCAAATGTGTAGATTAATTTGTCTGTCTGTTACAAGACTACCTGTGGCTTTAAATCGCTGTGCTGCAAATGTTTGTTGGTGGTTTTCTCGCCGGCAGTGGCTCGAGAAAACACCAAACAAGTCAATCACAAGGAAAGTCACACACCGCGAGAGAGACCACATTAAGGAAATAACAGTATAACTTCCAGCAAAGAGGTGAGCTGACCTAGTTCTCGCAGCAGACTCACAAGCCACCGGTTCTCCCAGAGGACTCGATTCTCCTCCAGAGGAAGGTGACTTCGTCCTTGATGAAAGGCAGTCAATGGCCTCTGCAGTGCAACTCAAGTTTTTCCCTCAATATGGCAGATGTGATACGAAGGTTGATGATCCTTTTAGAAATTATCTGTAAAGTTAGACAGAAATATGGTCACTGTTGTTTTGTAATATTATACAAGTTTGAAAGTGTTTTGTGTTTTCTATAAAATATCAAAGCTGAAAAAGTTACTCTTGGTAGAACACACCATTTTCCAATTGTAGCTAAACAACCATAACCTTTTCATTTTTTCTTATTTTCTACCTTTTTCCTAAACAAAAAGTAATAGATTCAACTCTGTGTTTCTTTGTTCTGGCATTAGCTTGCCATGCTAGAACGCTACGTTAAAATGCCAACCTATGTCAGAATGAAATAGCAGTTTGCAGCTTTGAGCTGTCTGAGACTTTGACAGTCCCGAGAAAAACGTGATAAAAACTGTAGTCGTCATGCATTCAAATGTTACTGTTACTTCTGAGAAGTGCAACACCGCAGTCTGTGGTTTGAGACGACAGTACCCTGTCGAAACACAAGTAAGAGTCCTAACATGGAAGAGTGCTATGTGTTAGTGTACTAAAGGAAGTGCACTGAAGGTACATCATTTGGAAAACAGAATATACCTCAAACAGGATAAAATTCTCATAGCGTGTCTGCTGCTCCACACAAAAACAGTTATACATGCGCAGACCAAAATGATGGAGGAGAAAGAAAAAAATAATAAAACAAAGAAATAAAACAATGCAAAGGACACCCAGCAAAGCTTTATTTTCAAAAGATAAGAGCTCTGCAGAAGGATAGTACAACTTAATGACGTGACCAGTTGGATCCATCTTGTACACTGTGAGAAACAACTTATGTAGTCGTTATTGTTGCAGAGTCTAAAGGTGCCTTTACTTAATATTAGGACTAAGGTCTACACTGCAATACCAGCACAGTGATGTGTCTCATTTCCATTTCTTCACCATGAATCGTGACAGAGCGACATGTAGCTTTAGCATCAGTCTTTCAGCACCATGTAATGCTGGCAGCCATTAAGTGCATATTTGAAAGATTTTCTTGCTTTTAAATGAGTCAGCTTGACTGACTTATAGAGTCAGGCTCAGACAGCATTTTCAACCAACTCATGAAGTGGAGTAAGCTTAATGAAGAGGATAATTACGGATGAAAAATATCTGCTAGTGGTGATTGTCATTTCAGCTCACCAAACAACTGAAAAAGGCTGCTGAAAAGACACTTGCATTTGCCTACGGTGTCTAAAATTAAGGACCTGTTGTCTTGTTAGTTAGTAAATCTGCCTCCATTATAACTGTAAACAACATGTTGTCACCTGATACACCAGAACATTTAACAGGTTCAGCAGCAGAAATTAAGGGAATGGTCAATTAATGGTTCTGTTCCTTCTCTGAGCAGAAAAGCATGATTCAAATAAAGTCATTGTATTTGTAAGTCTTCTAATTTACTTTTATTCTATTAAATAATTGATGGAAGAATTTCTCAGAGGATATCTAATTTGACAAATTCATAAATTGAGCTGTCAGCGGACTCTTCTGTGGTCATGTTTCATGTTTTAGGAAAGATACCCGCTGAGTCTATTCCAAACAACTGTTTAGAAGTTGAATCACTCATCAAATGTAATTTCCAAGTCTCGTTAAAAGCAGCCTTTTCTGAAATAATTGAGCAGGCAACACACAGCTTTTGACAACAGCCTGTACTTTCACAGATCTTACACCGTAGCATGTCTGCAAATTCAAGATATCGTCCACTACAAAAGTGCTTTCCCATTAATGAACAGAACATGAGCCGAGGAAATTATTCTTTGAATTCTCTGGGCAGATAATGATTCTCATCTTTATCAGTGGTTTATCTTCTAAGGTCAAGATTAAAGTGAAAAGTGATGTGAACCCCCAGTGTCTCCAATTAAGAAGAGAGAGAGAGAGAGAAAGGAAAGAAGACAGGGGGTGAGAGAGAGCAGAGGTGGACTCCGCTGCATTACTCTGCTTTCTGGTCCCTCAAGTATCCGTGAGAAATAGGAAACAACACAATTAAATTATGACACCTGACATCTAGACCTCACATCAGTGTGAATCATAATGGACTAACCGCTGAATGTGAGATCCTGTCAGACAATTAATGTGATCACACACATTAGCACCTTACTTACTTGCCGTTTTTTGATATTTTTTTTATTTTCTGTTCTTGATGAAGACCACAGGATAGACATCTATAGAAACTGCATATTTGAAGCCTAGAAATAAAGAAAAAGTGAAAAATACATTGCGCTGAAATGTCTGCGTGAGATCTATTGAGTCGTTGTCCCAGTACAAGAGCATACCCTCAGCAATTAGCCAGTTGTTAACAGGTAGAAGCAGCCCTAACTTTTAGAAACTTCCATAAATTAAAAATCAAATGATTCTTTCTGATGGCTTTGTTTGATTCTGAGCTTCAGGTGAACTCACATCTCTTAATATCTGACAGGTGAGCTGGTCACATGGGTTAGGGTGTGTGTGTGACTTTATTAATTTGGTTAAAAGTAAATGAAAAGTTAATGAAAGTTAATTTGATAAGATTCTTTAAAATATCATGCATCCAATTTAAGTGGCTAAACGAGGGCAAAGGTCATTCAATCTACTCTCTATGTGGGGATGTAATGAGATATAACGCCTACCCATAGTCTTTCTTTTCCTCAAACATGCATGTGGCTGGTATTGATTTTTTTTTTTTTCTTCATATGGGCAAAGGCAAAGAAGCTTAGAAGGTTTTACAAGCAGAGGTGCTACTAGAAATTCTGCCTCCACTGACAAGATGTCACTCTGGACACCCCCACCTTTCACCTTAACAGTACCCTCCACCTCGAGGTCTTACTAAAAATATTCAGTGCATTTCCATGAGACCCTTTAACAGTGGCCCAAATTAAGAGGTTTTCAACACCAGTGAAAATAGCTGCCTCGAGCAGCGCCTCCCCACAGAGTGATTGACGGAGCTCTCAATCAAGTGATGAAGAGAGTTGTGACCATATATTTTTTAATGTGTAACCAATCCAATACCAAATAAGTAACTGCCCCTTTCTTGATAATAGATTGCTGGTCGGCTAAACTAGCTGAACTTCATCAAGTGTAGTTTAGGTACAAATCATTGCAGATAAAAGCTGACTTTTTTCTTTGGCAAAAAGCTGTTATTTCAACAGCCATTTTCTCATCCTCGCAAGATAGTAACAAAATCAAATCTTCCTACTGTATTTTCTCAGCACATATCAATCAAACTCTCTTATTTTGTCTTTTATAATAATACTGCCACTCATAACAAGTACTTTACTAAATCAAGAGAATCTGCTTGTAGAATAATTGGAATGGTGCGTCTAATTTTTATTGCTTTTGAAAAAAGGAAACTTTGAAGATTACAGTGATAACTCACTCTGAACAATCAGCAGTCTGCAGTTAGTCATCTCAGCATGCTTGGAACCTCAATGGAGGTGATACCCAAAAAAGAGTCGAGTTCATCTATACCATGCGGTGGAAAAATGGCTGTATTCCAACATGCCTCACACGCTTTAGAAGATTCATCAGTTGAGCAGCAACCATTATTGCTCTGGGCCCCTTTCAAACTTTCTATTTCAGTCCATTTCCTCTGGAAACCCTCTGAGCAGTGGTTGCTCCAAAACACGTTTAAAGTTAATGGTCAGAAAGAGCCCATACGTTTCTGGTGCCTATATTAGGCACATTACATACATTTCACACATACTAATGTAGTTCATTGTAAGTATGATTTGTCCTTTAATCTTTTTGCTGTATATATAACTTTTTTTTTTTTTTTTTTTAAAGGGACGACAGATTGCAGGTTTGTCTGCACCGCATTCATATTTGGACATTCAGGATGCTTTTGTCTTCCCCTTCGAGCTCAAATCAAAAACCAGCAAAGGACAGATCGAGTATAAAGAATAGAATTGTAGAAAATACTATACATACCGAAATTAAATAATTTATTAAGTAAATAAAAACTAAATTAACCAGCAGTTGTTTTATGGACAGTTAAACTTAAAAATCAAAGCAGCATATGTGTATGATTTCTTAATTGATTTGACAATCTTGCCACATATCATAAAATAACAGAAAATGGGGTTGCATGTTGGAAACTGAAGAACAGTTTATTAAAGACATTCAAAGGCATCAGCACCTTTAGCATTATTGGTGCACTTTGAGCTACAGAAGTGATCCTTTGTTTCCAAATGATCAGAAATGTTATTTAAGCACTACAAACTACCCAGAGCACATACGCTCACATAACAAATAACACCTACACATTATGCCCACATTACACAGTAGGTGCTTTGTTATCAACATGAAGCTTGATTCAAGCAGGATATCCAGGTAATTCAGTGGCAGCGTAAGTGCAACACATTTAGTTGGTGCATAGTAGCCTTATGTGTCACCATAAGAAACCAGAACAATATCTGGTATTTAAATGAAAAACCCTCGTAGATGAAAATATCTCTGCAGCTACAGAGAACCAACATAATAGTACTTTATTGTGTTAAACTGTGACCTTAAAATAAAAACAGAACAAGCAAATCTTCTCTCTCCAATATAAAAACACAGATCACTTGCTAACAATTTGTAAGCCTTTGATTCTTCAATCTAACAAAGAATAAAAGAATACAAATAAAATAAAGAAAAGGAAAGCTACCAATTAGAGCTTTCTAAGTGCTTAGTGGCAACCTATTTTAATCCTTTTGACAATGTTTTTAAACCTTTTTCATATTTACATATTTTTTATTAACTGTGTTTATCACCAGGGGAGCAGAGCTGAAGATAGACTAGGAATGTGACTGCAGTTAGGGAAGAAGTGTTTAAATTCCTAAACAGCCTGTCATCATATGGAAAACGGTGACACTAGTTGATTGTTGAAAGTTGTCGAAGGACCAGTGTGTAGGATTTAGGTTAATCTAGTTTAAGAATTTGAATATGATATTCAAACCTACGTTTTCATTCGTGTATGAAACTAAGAATGGTTATATTTTCGTCAGCTTCAAATGAGCTCTTCATATCTATATAGAAAGTAGGTCCTCTTCCGCAGAGCTCTCCATGTTGCACAGCCACGTTTCTACCACCATTACAGAATGTTATCGATGTATTTATTAGTCTGGCTCTGCTCACCTATTGCTCACAGCCCCAGTCTTCTCTGTGATTACAGTCTGGAAACCTTGTTTGCAATAAAGTTTGCTCAGCCACTCTGGGTGGGGTGGGGGGGGGGCTAAGTGCAATGATGTTGAAATAGTTTCGTTAACAGTGGCGGTGGTGTACTTTTCGAACACAACATATTGAATATGGTGGTCAACACTGGATGATTGGTTAAAAGCTGCTTCAATAGTTTAACAATTAACCCAAGACTGCGCTCAATAGGGTGCAATAACTGTAAACAATCCTCAATGAAACGTGTCCAGACCAATGTATATGTAAGTGAATTTTGCTCTTGTAATATGCATTTGTCACTGTCACCATGAACATGGTGGGCTGGTAGGCTCGTTGCTGGTACTTTCCAAATATCAATGATGACAGAGGGTGCCTAAACTATTGTGTAGTTTCGGTGTAAGGATGTGTTTTTTCCTTTTAGTAAAAGTAGTAATACTTCATAATTCAAAGTCTTGCATTCAAAATGTAACTTAAGTGAATAGTGTTAGTGGTATGAGTAGTTGTATTATCTGATGTATTATTTGCAAAACTTACTTAAAGTATTAGGAAACAAAAGTGGTTATTACTCAGCATGTCCATGTTAAGAGTGGTATACAGTTATACCACAATTTCGTTTTTTTAATTTTTTTTTATTGCTGAGTATAGTTTGCAATTCCCAGCAAATTTAATTCACAACAACAATTCTTCTTCTTCTTTTTGACCCCATTAAGTGCAAATGTCCCAACACATAATTTAATTAAAAAGTAGAAAAAGCAGCAACCACTGTTGGACTAGTAGTCAGAGTTATTTCCCTATTTAGCTAGTTATATCCCAGAGGAAAATTTGAGTTTGAAAAATTTGGTTTGAACTTCAATTTAGTAAATTCTAACTCAACACAATTATTTTCACAATGAATAGACTGACATGTGGATGGCGTTTAACCTGTCGTCTTAAAATTTGCACTGCATGCTAATGGAGGTCATAAAAAGGTGTTACTCCACGTAATGTCTGCTGGAACTGTTTAAGTGACAGAATCAATTAGTCTTCAGTCAGTTTAATGTGTTAAAGAGTCTCACTTTATTTTGTGCAAATAACCAAAGGGACAAGGCAACAAAAGAAAAGCAATCATTTTGCTCCAGTGGTCAATAGCAAATAGATGATTCCTCCAGGTAGATTTTTTTTACTTCAGTTGAGCTGCATTGATTTGGCAGCATCGGGTGGATGTCACACATGCACTGAACAATGCTCAATGACTTTGCTATCCTATTCCCATTTAAATTGCCTCTACGTTTCCTTCCTGACACCTGTTTAAATCAATGCCTTCCTCTGCAGGTCATGGGCTGAATGTACTAAGGCGTACACCAGCCGCCTCTCAAATCCGCTAAAATCAACACAATAATTGAAATATTTTCAAGCTGATTACACCGAAGCCCAGGGCTTGGCTGGTTGCTAAGAGTACGCTCCCTAGTTGCTAGGGGGAGTAAATCATCTTGCATTATTTGATTTTTGTTACTGATATGAAGCTGCTAGTCCCTCGATTAAATGTCTCACAGTCAAACACCTTGGGGATGGACAGGAGAGAAAAAAGAAAATAGTCATTGCGAACCTGTAAAATAGCATCTCTAACTTCTCTTCTCCGTGGGGCTTCAACACAAATCTGTCTGCTTGTTTATGTTTGTTCCTGCTGAAATAAACAAACTCCGGTTTTGCTCTCATTGAGGAAAAACAGAAAAGACAGCAAAATATCCTGAAATCCCATATCGCGCTCAAGTTTGGTAAGATCGTGAGAAATCTACCTGTCCCTTTTATCAAAACAGATTGCACAGTGAAGACCATGATTTTTTTTTTGCAGCAGCAATCTTTGGGCAGTAAGAATCGTATAAATAACAGTCAGTCAAATACAAAAGGGGAAATATTGAGTGAATAATATACTGTCAAAGGAGATTCAAAGATAAATCACAGTTTCTACAAGTGTCCCAACTTATGGAAGATCTCTTTGTCTTTGCAGCAGACATCTTTATAGTCAGCTTAATGTTATATGTAACAACAATTTTTCCTTCTTTTGCATCTGAAACATGACATTACTTCTCTATAACACCTCTGTTGATTATAACAAGCTCCAATACATTTTTTCCCCTCCTACAACACGAATAAAGAAGGGATCCCAGTCTATTGCACTATACTCTTGGATCTGATGCTCACTGATTACAACTGGACCTTCACTCTCATTCCATTTAATATTAATACTGCAATGAGGAGGATTTTCTCCAAAGACTTGTCAGACATTGAGGGCTTCTCCAGCCGGCTTTGTCAAATGAGATCAGTGCTCACCATAATGGTGAGGTCAAGTGGAGGGGCAGCCTCTCAACTCCATAACAGCCTGACAGCGAGCATTATATTATGCTCAGTAAGTATAGCGCACATAGACATACGCGGTCCATGCACATTACAAACTACAGATGCACTTGATGCACATCCAAGGTGTGCCATATCATTTAAAAAAAAGTGTCAAAGTAATCCTCCAAATGGGTGTCAGCTGAATTAGTTAATCTACTTATGCAACATTAGATTCTATATCTATCAAAGGACTAAACTCCCGTGAAGAGAATACAAGCCATTTAACAGTATTCCTTGACCTCCGCTATGAGCTAGCCCCTGATGTTGTCATCCTGCAGCCAATGGGAAAAAGCCGCTTGACAGCTCCACTAAAGGGAGGCTGAGCCGTGATCAAACCTGGCTGCTAAGTCCCTTCATTAGGGGGCCGTCAGGTCTGGCTCACGGTAGTTGGATCAATAAAGCAGTCCCACTCTTTTTTTTAATTTTTTTTATTTACCAACTAGCACATTTCTTGTAGCTGAGTTGTCTTTAAACTGTGCTGCTGTTTAACTGCTTTATTCAGCCTCTGTATGAGACCATCTGGTCCCCTGTCCTGTAAGTCTCTTCTAAAGCCCAGGCCTGACAAGCAAGAGATATGTCAATGCAGTCCTCAGCACAAAGCAACATCTGCCATGCCTGACGCCCACTATTGTATGGCCATTTAATCTGTCCCCCTCCTCCCCTTAACGGCACACAACAGTTCCTGGTATTATGTTTTGCCACTCAATTAGCATTATCATCCCGCTGAAATAGAAGCCAATTTACCTTTAATGACGTGATTGTTAGATGAGTGACAGCAGTCGGTGCTGCCACTATTGCTAGATAAACGGAGGCCTGCCCCTGTTTTCCTGACTGGTCATGCCGAGGGCTGGGAAGTCAGAGCCAGCCAATCGCGATGGCCTGACTTCACCCCTTCACCACCAACATTGTTTCCTCCGGTTCATAGAGGCAGTGTGCTGGAAAATTGAGTCCAGATTCATTAGGTTTTCAGTGTGCCGCTCGAGTCAGTTAAATTGATACATTTCCTAACAAAATTGAAGTGCTTTTGTGGTGCCTGCGGATGGCTGGTGACCCCACTCGGCCCACTGAGCAGGCGAAGCAAGCTGATGGATCCATTAGACCGCTTAGACTGCTTATTCCTCTCTCTCCATCTCTGACTGACACTGTAAATCTGAACCAATTTCAGACTCTAATCACCATTACAAACCCCTTCCACTGTCCATTTGTTACTCTGCAATTCGAATACACTACCTAGATTGGTTCAGAAATACCAGTTTAGAGGGGCCCTCCCGCTTTCCCATGGTTAAATGGCTCATGACTGGTCCCTTTTCTCAGCTGAAGCAGAAAAGTAGTGGCTACTGGAGAGAGGTGGAAAGGGGGGATGGGGGGGGGGGAAACATACAGTGAAACAAAAGGCCTTGAACAATTCCCAAAAGATAAACTGGAATTAAGAAAAATGATAGATAAATGAATAAATACGAGGGAAAAATGGGAAGTGTGAAATTCAGTGAGATGACAGACAGGTCTCAAGGCCACACTGCCGGCTGTGGAAGAAGGGTGTCCCTTGAATAACAATCACTGTTACACCTCCAAAACATTTCCTCATCCACTAGCCATTTTTACCCAAGCTTTTATCTGCTCAGTCAACCGCACAGCACTAGCGAAGCGGCTGGAGGATATTATTTCCCTGTTGGCCCCAGTCATATAACTCTGCTTAATATGCACTCTATAATTTAAGAAACTTGAATTATAACCCGAATACGCCTTGCTTTATATTATCTATCTAACCTTCAACTTTGTTCAACTTTGAATTAGTGACTCCGAACATTTACACATAACAGGTAAAAAAATGCTCCAAAAAGTCTGAAAGTAAAGCCTCACATGCATTATTTATACCCTTAAATCATAGCAGTTCAATTGAAGGGCTTATATTGAAAACCGGTGAGCTCACCCGTCAGTCTCTAGATCTAATTAACTGCTGCACCTCATATCCTCTAAGTGCAGTGGAAACACATTTTAATTGATATTGAGATGTTTATGCCCTTAGAAAGTAATTAAGATTTTCAATTAATCCCGTCTTATTTCTGGACATCTTGGTTCTGTGTCCTTGAGCGTCCAGCGATTAATTCCCCAAACCTTCTCCAAATGAGGGAACTTCAATTACTTTGTACTGAATCGCAACCCTGTGAGTGACCTCATCCGAGGCTGCATCATCATTTAAATTAAAGGCAATACAAACCCAATTAAATCATAGAAGGCTGCTGAAATCACCGGTAACTGCGTGGCTCCTTGGTATATCCCACATAGTGAAACGAGGTATTTCGTTTATGTCTACTGTGGTTGAGGAGACAAAAACAGCTGTTTTTACATTATCAATAGTTCTACAGCAATCAATTACAAATTAATGTTAAATTTCCTCTGGGTTTAAAAAAAGCTTTATGTGCCATTTACACTGACCTCTTCCCACTCCTCTCTCCATTTGTTTACTATATTACATCCAAACATGCACCACACGGAACTACAAAAATGTAAGCTTGCCGATAGGAGAGACACTTTATCAATCAACTAAAAAAACAAACATTTGTTTCCACTTCCCAGGTAGACCCACACTGATATGTGTAAAAGGTAACGACTGATATGAAAACATAATCCACGTGCTACAGTATTTTTATACCTTTGGAATTACATCTCCCCAAACCTCAAATGTGTACATACAATATGACAACACTCTGACTGTCCAAACCTCTATTGTCATGCCAAGAATAAATAATAAATTTCCCTTGCTGCCCTTGCAGTACTGCTTTGCTCACACATAGAATCACCTGCCCATCTAGGCAACAGAAAGCTTGCTTAGGGATTATGGTGACATAATCTTAGCAGTGGCCTGTGAGTCGGGGGCTGAATGGGTTTGAACCCTCTATGCCACACAGAGATAACATTTGTCACCGGGGTTCCTGGGCGCCCTATTCATAGATTAGTGGACTGTCGCCTTTTCAGAATGTGAAATGGCTTTGGCACTGCTGCATGTTTATTTTCAAAACCTATGCCTCCAAGGATGAGGAGAGCATCTTGTCCCCTTCTTGAGAACACAACCGCTTGGCTTCATCCGAGCACACAGAAATCAGTGGCCTCTGTTGTCTATGTGGATCTGTGAGGGCAGTGAACATCGGGGAATACTGTTACATCTTGTTGTTGCTCAGTGGTTCTCCTGAGATAACACATGATATGTCTAGTAGGAATGGTGTTTATGTTGCGCATCTTTAAAGAAAAAACAGACGGGTATTATGTTTGCCTTTTTTTTATTGCTCTGAACCATGCAAGCAAGAACAAGCAATAGCCTTTACTAAATGTTCTGTCAAAGAAATATTTTAATATTTTTGTTGGAAACAAACACCATCTGTGCTTTCTATTTGAACTGGGAAATTGGAGTTTGTGAATTCTTGGTGGTCAATTTGACCTGAAATGCTCCCTGAAATCAGATGTACAACTTGGAAAGTTGGAGGAATCTTACCAGCTCTCACCTCAAAGTGCAAGTTGGCTACTCTGTGCATCAACAGTAGTGAAAGCTTTAGAAATGCTAGCACTTCTTTATTTAAGTCTCACTACAATAGCCATACATACACTACTTTCCAACTTCTGTCTGTGGACATGCTGCTATGGTATCTATATGCGCAAAATACTGCATAATGCGTTGTTATCAACTAATATGCTAACAATGGCTCCATCTTCTTACATTAGAACGCAATCAATTTGGGTGTGACGTCATTTCGAGCCCTGTTTTCTGAGATAAATGGGACGCACCATGTGTTTGCTTTCTCGACAAGAGTCATGAGGAAGGAATCATGTAGTGTAGCTTAACGCAAATAGCTTAATGTAAATAACAGTTAATGTGGCTCTGTAAAGGTTAAGAGAAATTTGTGTGTTAGCACCTCTAAAGCTCTCGGGTTAACACACTCACATCTCATTTGTTTAATTTGTACAAAAATGTCAATTTGCCATTTTATAGTGGGCTATGTTTCTGAGCTGTTCCCTAGCTGGGAACAGTGATTTCCTGCTTCTCAGCGAACTAACTGCCTCCTTTGAACATTATTTCTACTTTTTTCAGTCTTTAAGCAAAACTAAACTAAACTAAGCTAAGTTAACTGCCAGCGGTAGCTTTGTCTTTGGGAAATACTCTCTTCTTTTTTTTGGCTTTCTGGAGTGTCACAGGAGAAGACGAATAAAATTATAAATTACATTATAAATGTCTTACTATTCCTTTAAGTGACGAACGCTGCTTTTCCTTCTCATCAAACCAGTCATTGTGAGCCACGACTGATTGGTTTCTTAGTTATTTATTCACTGGAAGTCATTCAACAAAAGATTTGGGGATGTTCACTGCTGGAACATCCCTGCTGTCCCTCTCTAAACATCCACAGTTTATTATTTGAGCACGCTTCCAGGGGTCTTTAATCAGCCTGAGCGGTCCCCACATTTAGCATTTAAAGCGAATCTTTGCATCACAAAAGGGTGGGATGTGTAAATGAGATGTGACATTTTATTTGTGCGGGGCTATGCAGCAAATAAATAAATATCAGGCCATGACAGACAGAGACTGCTGGGAAAATCTCCTCTACATTGCAGTCGCTGGTTAACTGTCACACCATTAAATTGTCTTTCACGTTGACACGTTGCCTTCCGATTGGTTAGCAGATGTAAAAAGAGGGAACACTTGCCAAACAGTTTCCAAGAGCATGAAATTGATATTGTGAATCATATGTGACACTGACTCTTCTGCCCTATAATTGATCTACATTAAGGCTACAAGGCTTCAGCCTGTGATTGGAAAGCGAGGCACATCATGAGGCTCTGTGTATCCCCGGCTGGCAGCCAGAGGAGTTTATTCTTGCACTGGAAAGATTACATCTTCAATTTTACCTGGGGTGTATAGACCTCAGTGGGCCAGCAGATATCTCTCTATAAGTGGGACCTTACTTATTGCTCTTTCAAGTGGTAGATCTATCCATTCACTCTAATTAAATTGAGCTTTTTAATCTGGTTCTTCTAATCCAGAGTCAAGTGTGTTGGGACTTGGATGATGTGATTTGAAAGGGAATACTCTTGATTCTCTGAAACACTGTTATCTCTCCTCCACTATTGAAATAAATTTGAAAATGAGGTTTGTGCACTTAAGCACCACACACTCAGATGACCTGAGCCGGGTGCTTTGGCGTACAATGTGTTCCAAGTAAAGCAGAAGGATATAATGGAAAGTAAAAGCCTTCAATCAGCGGCTGCCATCTTTTTTAAACTGAAATGAAATTACAGAAGCAGGAACTAAAACCAGATCTCAGCAGGGATCAGCAAGAAACATGCTCTTCATTTTTTTTTTTTTCTCGTCAAAGCAAACCTGGCATCAGCGTGTGGTTAAAACCTTATATAGTGGTGAAAATGTAAAATCGAAATTCCTGACTAACCTGTGATTTTTAGTCCCAAACTCTGCAAGGTGAGTATTGAGAAATTTGATTGATAAATGAGTTGGATCTGTAAATTGAAGATGACCTCTCTTAGCAACGCCAGGGTCCATCTAGTTAAAGTTAAGCCTTCCATGTGAAAAGCAGTAAAGCATCTACTATATAACCTTTCTGCTGGGGGAATTCATGCAGTTTGGTCTTTAAGATCCAGATCAGGACGAGGCTTGATAAAGCTTGTTCTAGCTGGGTATCCAGAGATAGGGGTCTTACCTATGAGTCATTTTCAGCATGATCACCCTTATCTGTGTTGAGCTGGGCTCCCCTCGCTACTCGGGGGCCTCTGTTTAGCCTCGGCCCTCACATGGCTTCAACACCAAACACACCAAAAAAAAAACCACTCACAGCCAAAGATGCTTGTTTGTCAGGGATTAAAGGTATTTTCCCTGCCTCTGTCGCAGCATCCGTTTTTGGCAACAGCGGCCCTCTAATTCAGGTCACGGTGCCATCACTCCCACCAACAAACTGTAGGCCACTTTCCAAGTTACACTGGCTCACATAAAACTGTGCAAATCATGCTGTACAAATATCAGAAACTGCCCCCAGTGTGGAAAAAATAAAATGATATAAATTCAAAGTTTAATGGTCATTATTCAGACACGATTTGAGTCAAAATCATGAGAAAATTAAACAATCTGGGTGGAGAAATGTTGCAGCAATATGAGTGAAAATAATGGGACAACGAATATATTTTAGGCAATAACCTGAGAGAGCAGAGTTCCATAATTTATGTCTGCTAAGATAAAAGTAATCCACAACACAGAAACTAAAGAGCTGATCTCATAATGGATATTTTTAATCAACTCCCTTAAAAAGAAAGAAGAGCCTATTAAATTCCAATTTTAATTTATGAATAAAGAAATGATTTTGCTCCTTGGTGAAATTACAAACGGCGCCCTGACAATATATTATGCAGGATTAAACATTTAACTTAAAAATGCAAAAAAAATACTTTGTAAATGCTATCCATGTTTTTTTTAAGGTATTTATTTAAATACATATACATATATATACACACATATATATATATAAAAAGGTATATATATATATATATATATAGTAGTTAATCCATCATCATACGCTGTCACTGTGGAATTATTAAGTAGAGCTTGTGAAAAAATGTTTTCATCAATATTTCATGGAGGTTTGAGGGACTCGGTTAAGGCCCACTGTAGGTTGAAGTGTTGTCTCTATGGAAACAATATATCTAGTATATTTACATCTTTACCTCATGGGAGTGTGCATGCATGTTGGGCTTCCATCCCCAAAAGGAATATCACAGTAAACTAATCATGAAGCTCTGACACCAGCAGCTCTCATGTCTGTGTATCCCAAAGTAGAATACTCTCCTACAGACTAATTGCTAAAGTTAGCCGCACTGCGCACATCTGCAGATAGAGCACTCAATATGATTCCACTGTTTTATTAACATTTATTATAAAGAGACAAAAAAAAAAAAAAAAAAAAAGAATCATCATATTTGTTTTGTTTCTGCACATTCATCTGGCAAAGTCAGTAGGGGATCTCATTTTAGGTTATTATTTGGATAACAGACAAACACCAATTCAGCAGCCCTGATTCCATCTATTTAGGCTAACATACATTACCGCTCAAATAGCCCAAATGGATGTCTAAACGGCAGCTCGTAAACAAACAGCAGCGGGGTGGGAATGATCTTTGCTACAGCACAAAGCGTGACACTCTGGGGGGTTGCGGATGGGATCTCCCCATAGTGACAGGATGTGATCAGAGACGTCCCTGCTGAAATCTATCCAGGTTACATGATAACCAAAGCAGAGGAGTCTGAATTTTAGAGAAAAAAAACTATGTGTGGCTGTTGACCTCAAATGCACGTACCTTTAAAAAAGCAATTGTGCTGAGATGTAACAAAGGCAAGACCTTGGAGAAAAGGAGGAAGAGGGTATGAGGAAGAAAGTAAGACCAAAAGGGAGAAATAAATGGGGAGATGGGGCTAAAAAGAAGGTAAATGACAGAAGAAGGAAAGGAAGTATTGGGGTCACACTGATGGGTGCTGAATTGTGTTGTGAATTGAATGAACTCATCTTTAAAAGACTACTGTGTATTTTCCCTTTATTGAGAGAATAGCCATATTAACATCCTGTTCTCTTTGCGAAGCCAAAGCCATATCCGATGATGATTGGGTTTGGGAAATGCTCTGATGGAAAAATAGAGCCCATTGCATCCACATCACCATCTCACACCACATTGGCATATGCGGCTCACTGCCTCCCACTTTTGGCCAAAATTGAAGAGCTTGCACAGAGGAAAATAAATAGATGGTTGAATAGCAATGGCCTCTGCCACTGAACCTTTTATCAGTGGGAATCTAACAGCCGTGCCGTTTCAGAATTTCAGTTTAGCTTCCGATTACGGTATGTCCCGGCATTTTATTCCCTACATCTCTATGCTTCATAGCCTTCAAACACTTCTTGGTAACTGCCTATTATCCAACAGTTCCACTTCACTGACCCTGCCAATAAAACTTTTCATATCCTTATAAATGAACTCAATTGCAGCGTTCTAAACATTTACACTGCACTAACAGATCATCTCCACACCTTGGAATTGGCTAAATTCTCTTTTCCTTATGAATATATAGGAGGAGATTAGAGATATGATAGCTTTTCAGATTGCTGCACCCAGTGAAATTAGTTTAGCGAGCATTTACAGACTAAATTGGAACCATTAAATAGCGGATTGAATTGATGGCACATTCATTGTCTCTCCATCGGTATCACTGTAAAATCAATTAGCCGTCACTTTTCCATTCTCAATAAAGTATGATTGTCAGCTACGGATGAATAAAGAAGACCCTGACAGCCACTCAGACCAGAACACCATGTGAAAACAAATCTGTGTAGGCCAGGGACTGGCAAATGTGATCTGTAATTGTGCAAAAACGCACAATTGTCTTCATCAAAAGACCACTATGCATTGGATGGGCCATTAGTTTGAAAATGTTCCACATCAAAGTGATATTGAGCACATGAAAAGCTGCAATCACTGTTTCAGTGCAAAGATTTGGAAGGAATGCTTATTGATTTTTTGGATGAATAATGTTATTCATAAATTCTTTGCCATTGTCAGATAATTGTGACGGTCATGTATCGACAGTCTTCCTAAATGTTTGATAGCTTTGCGATACTATGAGAGATGAATGAGTGAAAAATGAATATATAATACAGTTCATTTCACAAGTCATTATAAATTGTCCAAAATGAATACGGCAACAGTGTCCCATGTCAGTAATTTCTGCTTTAGACACACAGTGAAGCCCTCGTACACAGATCAGGTAAAATATGTTTTCTAGGGTTACAGCGGGAAAAACATGACACCACAGACGCACATAAAATACAGACCCGTATCACCCCGAAGTGTGAAATACACCTGTCGGTCCAATAGAGGATACCGTGTTAGGGCCATGTTTTGCCTCGCCTACACATGAAAAGAACACGCATGTATAACGAAGAAGGAGGTCATGTGACAAACAACAAAGACTGCTGAAATTTGTGTATGGAAGATGACAAGGGGGATTGAATTAAAAAAAAAAAGGCACAACTTTTACCTAAGAGACCGGTATGAGTCTGTAAGAAAGCAAACTCAACGTAATGCATTTAACTTGCACTTTAATGCACAATGCACAAATGCTAAGTGACAACGTACATAATGACGTATAAATAAATGACTTATCTAAACCCAAACCACAATCCTTTCTTAACCCAAACAACATGGTTTCTGGTGCCTAAATCTAAGACACCGTACTTTTCACGCCTACACGAGGTAAAGCGTCACACTGACACGCTATCCCCTAGAGGACTAAAAGGTGTACTACAGACTTTGGTGTGATACCGGGTTAATACATTTGGTGCCATGCTAGTTTCCTGATCATGCGATATTACACCACTTGTTTTCTGTATCAATACAGGGAGTGCTATTTGTTTAACTAAGCGCTCTGTTTGTACCAGACGTTCATTGTTAGTCAGCTGTTCAGTTTGAATTGCAGATCAAACAGCATTATGTCTGTCAATTTGCCAGAGGCACTGCTAAGTGTCCTCTGAGATCAAGACTTTCATCAAATTTTTCTTTCTAATGAAATCAAACAGGGTCTCCCAATATCCCCCATCACAGCGCTTTGTGCAATATCTGCAGAGAGCCTCTGCTCCAACAGCTGAAGTCCCACCTCTTTATTTTTCTGTACTGTATAGCGTAACATATGAGCATGCATATGAAAATTACCAGAGGCAGCAGCATCACATATGCTGTAATGCCATAGATGGCACAATGAAACAATGCCAGTTTTTCATTAAGCCATTTTGTTGAATTGATAGAACAGCTGAAGCTTTTTTTTTCTGAATATGCCAACAACAGATTAAAACAATGTGGCCAACAGCCTGATGGACAGCAAACACTGCAAGTTTTAAGACCTGCCAACAATCACTAGCCAAACGCACCAGCTCCAAAGCACTGATGCTAATACAGTACAGCAATAATATAGTGATTTCAACATTTGGTGCCAATTTTCTGTACTTTTTGCACAGAATTTGCAAGTTTCAACAAATTGTTACCACACTATTCTTTAAAAAGCAGAGTGGCAACATCGTTCTATTTCGTCCATTTAAACCTTCTTATCACAGAAAATGTCAACACTTTAATGTACATTCAAAATGTTAATTCCTGCATTTTAAAGGTGTTTTACCAAAAGCCAGGGAAAATTCAAACCTTTTCATTCTAGAATAAGTCTCCTTACATCTGAAGGGAATTATTATGTGCAGCTAAAATGCATGTTGAGTGGATGATTAAAAAAATAATGTGTGCCATAGCATTTACAGGTAAAGGTATTAAATTCACTGTCAAGACCACATTGGTCTAATTTCTACAAAATTAATGAATCTTCATCTCCCTGCTGCAATTACTCTCATGTGCATTGTACTGGCAGAGGATTGGTTATCTCCACACAAAGTAAAGGGCTTTGGGATTCCAGATGAAAGGTGAGATGGAAATGCGATCGGGTATTATTGCTTCATGTTATCAACACTTCAGCTTCCAGTATATGTACCAATACATAGTAGATGCTCATCTCAGAGGTAAATACTTTGATTTCATGAATACAAATGGTTGTTCACAATAGGTAGGGTAAGAATTCAATCTATATCAATCTGATTCAGCAACAATTCCCGGCCTTTAGAGGAGAATGAAGGGATCCAGCGGTAGCCTTTAGATATGAGCTCAGTGTTTGGTTAGAGCAACGAGGGAAGGTATAATAAACCGCCTGTGTGTTTTGCAGTCGGCCAATGGCTGCTGTGCTCTCGGGTATGGTGTGAGATTGACAATGTTTAAGGAGGCAGGCGGAACAGCATCGGGGTCAGAGGATGTCCCAGGTAACAGATCAACCTCAGACCAGCAGAGGAGCTCTTTAATGTTCGAGAAGTAGCACAAGGTGAGAAAAGCTTACAGGGGGCTTTCTCATGAACCATGGCTGACCTAGGGGAGAGGCTGTAGGGGAGGCCTGCAGCATCAGAGGAAAAATAGACAGCTGATGTTTGGTAGCAGGTGGGGTGCTGCTCTGTCCACAGGTGCTGCACAGATGCCTCCGAAGCAGAGCAAGCACCAGTTATCCTGGGACACTGGGACTCGCCGCAGTCTCCTGATTCAGTCTCACCACAGCCTTCGCATCTGCTCAGCCATTCTCTAGGAGTAATTACACATGGCACCGGGTGGGCACATGATGGATGCTCGGAAACAAGGACAGAAATCTGACATGATTGTTTTTTGGGTTCAATGGCAACAAATTAAGCCAGATCCTTTTTTTTTTTCCCTTTTAAATTATTTTCATCATGATCTAAATTATGTTTTGTGTGTAGAAGTGAGGTCAGGCGCAGCTGTTCTCTTCTAAGGAGATTTCCAAGATGTTCAGTATTTCAAAGCCATAATGGAGAATAAATGAAATGTATGAGGAAATGCTGTCCAATTGGTGTCATAATTGCTATTTGGAGGATTCATAATTACAGAGTGCAGCCATCAGATAAAGGAGTGCAGATAAAAACGAGATGGGCTGGTAATGGAAATCTGTTTGGAGAGGAATAGTTTCTAATAAGTAATTTTGCCTAATAAACTATAACCGATTTAATCTCCACCTTATCAGGCCAAGATTTCACCACTTTCCTTTTTAATTGGCTATTTTGTAATCCCGATTCCCAACAGAGCGGATGGTCTGTCTCCCTCTCCTGAGAGTTAGCATGAAATCAGTTTGAAACACTGTGTCAATCTCATTCTGAAGTGGCCATCTGGCCAGTGTACAGAAGCTGGGGATGGCACGCTGAACCATGGGGTCTCTGTGAGGCAATCATCAGCAGATTTACACAATGTGTTAATGCAAATTTAATAGAGACTTCCTATCGGCCACTTTAATCTTCCATGTGTTCTCAGTGTCAGCCAGACCAAAACCTACACGACAACAGGAAATGCAGCCAGATCTGTGAGCTATTTTGTTTGTTTGTTTTTGTTAAAAAAAATTTTTTTAAATAAACATATCATTTTCTGCATATTTAATGATGAGTTGAGATGAAGTCGCAGTAACAAAAATAGCAAAACGCAACAGAACTACAAAGCTTTCTAGTCCAGCATCAAAACTTAACATTGGCATTTTATGTGGAGTAAATACTGACGGTACATCTGATTAATTCTAAAATATTTCCCTATTTCTTTATTGTAACATGGCGGTTGCCAAATCCATAAAATACACAGATTTCTGATTTGATGGATTAAGTACGAACATGTGATCCTTCCACATGGATTTAATGTGGATTGTAATGCTGTAAAAAAGATTTTGGCTTACAACTGAATTTCAATCCATCGGATGAATATACATGAAATTCTTCACTTTAGAATGTGAAAAGCAATGCTTGACATGGATCATACTTTATTCAGTGCTATACACTCAGTCCTGGCACATTCCCAAGAGTCTTTGCATGAGTGCAAAAGCTTGCGTCAGCCAGAACAACAGAAGTCAAACAAACATCAGTAAGGGGCCAGCTGGTGTGACATGTGTCAATATAGGAAGTATCGTGTCCAAGACACTAAATAATTAAACTATATTTTGTTCTTTTATTTACAACAACATAAGAAACTGATGTTAAATTTTTTTTAACATCAGTATAGTCTCATTTAATTATGAAAAATCTGCCGTTTAATGAACTGTCTTCTAAATATTAATTCCACTGTGAGAATACTGAGCAGTAACTTTTAGTCTGCTTTACAATAAATTCCTTCTATTCATTAAAGGGGAATATATCATGCAGGGCCATAGCTAGGAATTCTGGGATCCTCGAAAGAATATTGCTCTGGGCCCCACTTAATTAATTCATGCACCCTACTAAAATTTTAATGGTCCCTCTCCAGCTGCGGGCCCCTAATATTATCCCCACCTTTCGCCCTCCTGTGTTCACACTGGCATTTTCAACAATCTTAGAATCTTTGATTTCAATTAGGGTAACACTGTGTATTTTGAACACCTGCACAATAAAAACGGTATATTTATCATATTTACAATACTGCACTGTACTGACATTTTATTGCACTTTGCTTTCGGATTATGTAGCATTTATATGGAATCATATACATTTCAGTAGTGTAGAGTCCTTTCTTGATCCTAAACACCTCTTGGTCAGAGAACAAAGAACTGCCACACAGCCTGAGGGTGGCTCAGTGAATGGGACACACTCTTATTGTGGTAGTGCTCTTTTTCCCTGATGTGGAATATGTAGTCTGATCACCAGAAAATTGTCCAGGGCAGCTTGCTCGCTCACTCTCTCTCACTCTCTCTTTCAGTGACCTCTGCATTTTTTCACTCCATTCTGTATGGAGGGTCACAACAGAGTGACATCAGAGATTACAGTGTGGAAAATCCTCTCTTTAGTGGCATTGCAGAAATGGGGGATTCTGTTCATTGAAGTGTCTTAACTAAAGCAATAGCACATTTCAACGCAGAATTACAGATGTAGTTAAGCACGAATCCCCTGAACAATTTGGATCCATTCAACATCTTATTTTGTGTTTCTGTCTCTGAGCATGTTTTCCTTTCCTCTATGTTTATCTCTGGTTTTTCTGCCATAAAAGGATGTGAAAGTTCAACTGAATGAAATTCAATTCAATTACATTTACATGGCTCCAAATCACAACACAGGTTATTTCAGGGCACTTAACATAGTAAAGGCCTTACAACAGAATTTTAGAACATAATACAGAGGAACATGGAAGCTTAAATGTATACAGCTTCTAAATATCATGTTCCATTTCTGCCAATAGAGCCCCCTAAATCCTATACACTGAACCTTTAAAATGTATGTAACTATTGTGTATAGTTGTATTTACATTAGCGATGTGACAGTTATCAGTTCAACACACAAGGAAAGACAGTTTTGGTGTCAACATGGAGTGACTTAATGAGCAACATTTACTGTCAACTGTTCCGAAAAAATATGCCTTAGTATTTTTGCTCTTTTTACCACAATAACTGTAAGGTCCCTTTGTAAAAACACTTTTTATTTAAAAAAATTTTTTTTTTACGTTTTGTCATTCTGCCCTATGAAAAGTTTTATTTTTTGTCTACAATTAATCTCTTTCATTTTCATTATTTAATCCACCACAGCTTCTGTATTTGCTCCATTTTGAGGAAAGAAGAGTTGAAGTGAAAGATAAGACTGTTGCTCCTCGGCCAGAGGACATTTTATGCTTTTGTTCACAGACAATAAACAGACATTGTCTTGCCAAGTCCCTCTCTGTATTATTTGCTCTGCCCCTGTCAGGCCCTTTGTTGTTTCATAATGCTGCTCCACAATGCTACGACACCAGTCACATATGCATCAATAGTCTCCAGTGGGAGTATTGTTATGTAAATGCATATTAATGAACTTCGCTGGGAACAAGTGTACAGCCACTGGTGTTGGAGGTGTATCAACGCAACAGAGGACGTTATGTCCTTTTTTTCCCCTTTACTATTGATATACATGGAGTCAGACATAAAAATCTATTAGATATTTATTCCTTCAGAATAGGTGGTGAATGAATAGTGAACCAGTCTCTACAAATCAGGGCCTTTCATCGACTAATAGTGCCGTTTTCCCTACATTCAGCAGAAGTCACAGATGAGCAGAGGAGTGAGTGAGACATTTCCCCAACTCTCCAGAAACTATTTGATAAACTGGTAAACTCAACACAACATTATTTATTCCAATCAGTTAAAATAGTAAATGGACTAAATTGTTTTGTTTCAACAATCCAAACATTGAAAATGTCATCATATTTACACTTGTTGGACCTCTCAGCTTTCAGGCACTCTCAAATATTTTTTTGTCATGCTAAATTCTGAACTAATTAAAAGACGCAGAGTGGTTTTCAACAAAATGACATTGTCATATCTGCATAATACAGGGACCTGAATTTTTAAATGGCTAAGAACAGGTAAATAAAAACCTTTGATTTCATTTCAGCTTGAATGATTTTTTTTTAACAAAAGAGACAAGGCTAAAGACAGAAAATGGATATCAGGAAATTCCCTGGCTGTTTAATTGGATGGCCACTTTTACTTAACTTATCTTTGCAGCCCAACTCATTCACTGGAAGTGAACATTTCCAATTAGAGAAAATAGCAATTTCTTCTCAGTTCAAAAGCATGTCTTTTTACTGTGGTATTCAGTTTTGACAGCACGTAGCAGTGTAAACAAATAAGACGCTCAGCGATGTCCTCTGTTAACCCTGCTCGTGTCTGTCAACGGGTTTGTAAAATAATACCACTATACAAAAACATGTCAGAATCACACTCATCTGAAAAAAAATTCAATATCATAAAACACATCCTTATTTATAGCTCTGGAAAAACTATTCTGGCAGCAGCAACCACCCTGGAGATCATCCCCAAGTAAGTCAATATGACATGAGTCATGATGAACAACATTTTAAATGGCACGCAGTTACGATCTTAACAATATTGCAAACTGATTTAAGAACAGATGATTTCATCCTCTATAGCCACAGAATAATGGAAAAGACTCCCATATTATTGCCCTTTTTTCCCCCCACGAAAGCCATAGAGACTAACATTAATCCCAACTGTCTGTAAAATTGAAGCAATAAAAATCACAAGCAGTGGCTTCAAACTTCACCATGGTGATGCTCCTCAAAAATATAGATCCGCAGACAAACAATGATATACTTGATGGTTTCAGTAAGGATTCCTGGATCCTTCCCTTTGTTGTACATGAGAGAGACATTACACCAATGGTGGAATATGACCTCATTTGCTGCAAAGAGGAAATTTAATTAACAGAGCAAACAGCGGCTGCCAATATGCCTCCATAGAGACTGCAGAGAATAAGAACAAGAACCTGCAATACTGTCTTAAGACCGGACCAACAGCTGGACGAACAGCACCGACGCTCTGAGGCTTTTAACTCACAGCTTTAAAGTGCCATTAAATCGAGATCACTGAAAGGATACACTTTACGTACACTATAAACAATGCACAAAACATCATAAGGTCCTGAAAGCTGCATGAGGCCAGTTTAAAGAACAAGGGCCAATAGTGTGCTTCTGTACCTTAGTAGCAGAGTAAAACCTCTAACGTTTTCTCTAATATTATCAGCCTTTTTTGTCTTGTAAAACTGCTCACTTGACTTCATCGCTGTTCTTCTTTGCTGCTTCTATTGTGCCAAAGTAAAGTGAAAATCCTCAGAGGAGCTATATGTGTATTTCCAATCGAGTTAATTTTTTGGCGAAACTTACTTTAAAACAGTAATTTTCACACTTCACACTGGTACAGTGACTTAACATGCAGAAACAGTTAAGTAAAACTAAATGAAAGTGATTAATATCCATGTTTTTTAAAACTACAATCCATGATTCAAAAGGACAGCCCCTCAACATTAAAAACAATATTTGTAGTCTATATTTATTAAATATTAACATTCAAAAACTCAGTTATAAACTTGATCAGGACTGTGAGTGAAGTTCGATCAAATTTGATTGGCAGTGATCAAAGAACCAACCAAACAACTGCCACCAGATTTTAATTCAAATGTTTCTTAAAGCAGATTCGTGCACGAAAGTATGTGGTATCATCGCTTTTTAACAAAGCGCTGCCAACTTCAAACCATTGAGAAGAGCCCAAACAAAAAACACAAAAAGTCTATCCTATAAAATGACCAAAAACTAAACATTTTGGCAGGATGAATTGCGTTTACAGGGGATCCCATCACTCAGTAATATGCTCAACATGAAAATATGTTTTGGCCTTTAATACATGGATGAGTTATTGCTTACATGATGCTATGAAATGCTTGTTGGCGCCAGAAATATTTCACGAATAAGGCGTGACAGCTCTGTAGATTAGTTGATGAACACACAAAATGCAATTTTTTCATAATTAACACTCACTTTACTTATAAATCTGAATTTGGCTCAATTTTACACAGAATAAGGAAGACTGTTGAGAAAGACATGTTCTTTCTGTCTGACGACCATCTCTACTTAACATTTGGCTCCAGCACAGTCAAATAAAGTTAACACCTATCATCAAGTGTATACATAAGGACAGCAATAAGGTTGTTTGATTTAATTAATGTGTCACCTTTAAGGTTTGCTAATGACTTGACCTTTCGCTGCCTCGACAAGGTGCCAACATCTCAAAACTTGTGTGAAAAAAAAACACCTTCACATGGCAAGCAGCAATAGAGGTGGTGCTCCATTACCCATGTAGCCCATTCATGGTTATGATTATTATGCCTCTTTGGGTTCTGCCTGAGACTTAAAACACTTCCAGGGAGGACTAGCTTCACTGAACCGCTGCTACCTTGATGGTTCAGTGGACTGATTTGTTTGCCCACAGAATTGTTCATGAGCTATCAAGAACCGATAAAATACACATGGAACCCGGACTGCTCGATGTGGAAGCTCATCATCTCCTGTCAGAATAACAAAAAAACAAAAAAAAGGAACAATAGATACCCAACCTAAATGTCACTATATCCATGTTTTTTCTCATTCTTAATCTTTAATGTAGAAGCATAATTGGTTTCTGGGGTATCAAATTCATAACTAAAGCGAAAAGCATCCAAACTTCAGTAAACAATTTTAAGCCTAATTTGGTATGAGACATGACTGGCCCAGTGGCAGTGTGCAACTCCAATTATGATAAGGATTAAGCACATGCAATCAAAAGATATAACAAGATAATGTGCAAAGATACATTTGGCAAGCAAGCAATTAATTGGAGAAGCATGACACCCTGCCTGCAAGAGATGAGGCGGGAGATGATGGTTCAACACTTCAGTATTATTAAACGGCAAAGACAACTGATTTCTCCCCCATTCCTGTGAACTGGTTGCAGTCATCGCAGGAAAGGCTGTCGGTATGATTTGGAGGAGCCAGACGGAGCTGTCAGGGAGTCCACTGCGTTCGGTGGTCGCTGTCTGTAACTGCTGTCTGTGCCTACTGAACCCAGGAGGCAGAAAATGACCGAGTTCACAAGTTGATTAATGAGCGCACTGCCACCAGTTGTCAAAATCTGACACTGATTGTGAAGCTTCAAGCTTTTTTTATGGGGCAAAAAAATAAAATACTACATCCTTTGATGATTCAATTTAGTGCAGAGAATTAATTATTTATGGGAATATCTGCTGCTGCCTAAGAAAATCAAATACATTAGAAGGCTTTGCAGAATTGGCTAAATTCAAACAGATCAAACTCCGATCTTGACAGACTGCTTGAAAAAAAATATAATGACATATCAAGTTTTCACTTTGCAAGAGAAATGATTGCAGAGTAGTAGTCGTAGTGATGATAACATATGTTAAATCTGTTTGGCTGCTGACTGTCCTACTGTTCGGAGAGATGATGAGATTAATTAGGAGTGGGATGACTACTGAGGGAGAGATGAAGCTGTCATTATACAGTAGGTGTTGAGTAATGATGACTACCTCGTCTTTATCCTCGGCGAGACCGTCTCCGCCGCGCTTTTAACTCTGACCCAATTAATACCCCAGGTAAACAGGCTCCTGCCGCGGTCACGGGCTCATTCCTCCTGAGATTACCAGTGAAATGAAGCTGTACATTTTATCTGTGCATCATGGTTGGAAAGTCAACTTGACAGAACACGGGGCGCTTGATAAACAGTCTATCTAGGGCACACACTGTATCGCGAGTCTCTCAGGGGGGACAGACAAAACCCAAGACATTACAGAGAAACCCAAAGCAAATTATCCTGACATGGATGAAACAATAGCAAATTGGACAAATGATATAATTTGAGTCATATAGGCCCCAGCAGAGTCTAGTTGTTTCTTGCACTCGGAGGGATTTGGAAACAAGAATAGTGTTTGATGGTAAAGGTCAAGAAACAAAGGTGGCTCCCTCCATGGTTTCCAGAGAAGGAAGACACAGTGTCCCTTTGAAACACCCCCACCGCCAAATGTATTCATTATTTTGTTCCTGTTTTGTAATGTGCCTCATATGAGAGGAATGCTGCTTTCATTATTCACGAGTGTTTTCTTTTGGTCTTTGCTCAAAATACAGAGAGATTTGAGGGATTGTCGAAGGTGCCAACCAGAAGGCAGCGTTGTCTCATTTTCCGCACACTATAAATCATTTTTGTATATTTCTGACACCAACACTGCTCCTCACCAATACTACTACTGGATATCTTTATTGTCAAGCAGCACATTGCTAATGCAAAACAACTATTTATAATAGACCTTCTGATTCCAAAAACACTACGTCTCCACTTTGTCCAGCTAATTAGACTTGATTAACCATGTGGGAATTGAGTGATGTAAATGTGACTTTCCACTTAAAAATCAATTACGTTTTTTTCAGTCAAAGGAACAAATGTGTTAAATAAGTTCAGGGGGACAAAGGTCTCTATGGGATTTAAAATTCCTCTACCGGTGTATGGATGTCTCCTTGGTGAGGTGGAGGTAGGTTGGGGAAATCTTAGTCTAGACTGAGTATGCACTTTTCAGCAGGAGGGAGCCACAGCGAGCCATTAATCACCCGCTACTGACACCGAAAACCTTCTGCCCCTCATAAGGGCAAAATAACCTCCAACAATGAGAGGAACTAAGTGGCCAGAGACAATGGGATATTGGGTGGTAGTTTATGTTCCTCTCATAAGCAGCCCAGCCAGCCTCAGAAGATGGAGCAGCCATTTGATGCAAGTCCAAGACCATACGCAGCAGCAGGGAGGGACATTACATGGTCGGCCTCAGTGAAGCGGCCACAGAGACACAAAATGCGAACTGGAACGTATGTCGTTTCTCACGATGAACCTGACCCTAAACAGCATCATTACATGAACATTTGGGTCTGAAAAACAAAACAAATGAGCTGTCACAACAAGAAAACTGGCGACCAAGTTTAATGGTGCAAAAATTATTAAACTTCAGCTATAGTTAGTGGCACCATTTACAATTGTAAACAACACCTGTCCTGTCACTGTCTTTTTACTTGTTATCTATTGCCACAAGCAAAGACAGCAGTGAACAAAGTATTCAGATCATCTACACATGACACCGAATGAATAATACTGTTGGTTTCTAACTTCTGGATGAGTACATGCAACCCATTCACATCCCAATCAGACATGGACGAGGCACCAAAAATCATGTGGTTCGATTTTGGAAAAGAATATGGTTTGGGCTAGGTAATTTTACGTAGAAAGTAACGTTATGTTGTAGTAGAATGTGTTACTTCATATATGTTACTTACAAGAAATACACGCTTTTGCTTTGTGACGGACTAGAACTCTGGCCTCCCGAGTGAAAGCCTTGCCACCCCCGACGTCCTCCTTCTCTGATTGCGAAAGATCTGACAAAGCAAAAGTATCTGACTCTCTGGGAATGAGAACTGGCAGGTAAATGATCAACTGTTTGCTAACAACTTTGCCATACCAACTAAAAAGATGATGTCAATCTTGTTTTTCATTGCCAAAAAGTCAGTTATTGCAAGTTCCAGTGTTTTCAGAATTTTTAAAAAAATATAAATTCCAAATATAGAATATCTATACCAAATAGATATATAGATATATACCAAATATCTATATTTGGACTTTGCTGTTTGCAATGTGGAGTTATACTATTTTATAGTTTTATGTAGTTTATTATGTCACTAAATACAGCGAATTGCTATGTTTTCCATCAATGGAGACATAAAATGTTTTCTTTTAATCATCATATATCCAGATTTTAAAAACGTTTCCTTCATGTTAACAAACATTAGACGACACTATCCAAGCATTTTATTCATGTCTGACAACAAAGGTGAAAGATATTGAATTCCAACATGGTCATATTTATAATTTCTCTCACCAGTTATGTCTGTATTGGGGAGAGCACACAGCTGTCTCCAGAAAACAAAACAGCTGAGTTTGTTCTGTTCCCTAAATTGTGTTGTCAGTATCATCATGCTGCTGCTCTCCAGTGAAAATAAACCGGGAGAGAAATGATAGATTTGACAGAGTGAGACACCGGGATGATTTTCATGGAAGCTGTTGTTGTACAGTGAAACAGAGAAAAACTTATTTGATTATAAATCCTCAGACAGACACTTGTATCTATCTGCAGGTCTATTCAGTCATTACCAGCTACAGTATTTAAAATTGTGGTCATGTTCAGTGTTTCCCAAATGTAACTGGAGACTTGTAAATTCTTAAACTGAGAGATGCTCTTCTTTGCTTGTTATTGTATTAGTCACATATTTGAGCTACATGTATGTCACAGGAAATTGGCACTTGAGATCTGAATGATTAAAGTAGAAAAAAAAAATCCATAGAAATGGGAACTTCAGCAATAACACAAATTAGCATCGCAGATCTTGTGAAGGCATGAAGCTGATTGATTAATAGAGACAGAGCATGCCAAGCCATATCAGGGCCCCGGCACAGGTTAAGTGGTGCTAAGATTGTTTTATATAGTCTGTGATTAGAGCATGAGGAGGGAGAGTTTGATCTCTCAGACTTGCTGACCTCCTAATCACAGGGGGTCTTTCGATCCAACCTGCCCCAACAACTTCAATCAGACACACTCGGCGAGTTTGAAACTGGCAGCAGGGAAAATGAAACACTGAGAGGGGAAGGAAATCAATGGTTTTGGATCAAGTAATTATATATAAATATTATGAAATGTGGTATTATATGATTAACGATATTAAAGTATTGTTGTGTAAGCAACATTTTGTTGATATAATTGGTTGAGGTGGAACTAGCTTCAACTACTTTAAATACCAGTTTGTTCTTATTCAGAGGGCATCAAATACTGCCTTTTGTCAAAGCCATTGGTGTTAGAGAGACACGCGCAGGGTGCTCTTTGGCTCTGTTATGACCTGGGGTCAAAGAAGGAGGTTATGTGATGGAATAGAAAGAGCAAAAAAGTCGCTGTTAGGAGGAGGTCAGAGTGATCAGATGAAACAAACTTTCACTCTGGAAACTGGTGTTCAAGTATGTGAGAAAACAAACGTTGACGTGGATTTCTTTTTTGTAAGGTAATATATTTAATTTATGTAATAAAGTAACGTAATGTGACGTATATAACATTACTCACGTAAAATGACTTATTTTAACCTAGTCAATGATTTTTTTTTTTTTTTGTAACCCGATAACCAATGGTACCTAAACCAAAAGAAATTGCGAGCTTTTCACAATTAACCCTCTTTTCCTCAACCTAACCATGTGGTTTTTGGGGAGGTCAAGAAAAACTTTGAATTTGGGCATATTGGTAAAATATTATTTACATTGGACAGTTGTAGCTTTAAGGTTTTTCTGTAATTTACTCAATACAAAAACTCTCCGGAGTACAACATAATTATCTACATCATCAAAAGCAATTATGGATGCATAAATTGAATGCTTGTCTACGCCCCCATTGTCCCTTGCATATTTGTCCCTTGCACAGATAACTCGGCATTAACATTACAATGGAGGAGCAATAATGGAGTTGCCCAGCTGGGGTTAAGGGGACGTGACAATAAGCATGACAAGGCTCAGTCAGATGCACGACTGCAGAGATGAACTGTGATGTTAAACATAAACTGACCATCAACATAAATAAACTCAATAAGAGAACAACACCATCCAAATGTGCCGTTTTATACCTTCAAACAGACATCGTAATTGTAAGTAAGTAGTAATAATGATAATAATTAAAAACTTTAAAAACTTCTATGTAGTAATAATGACATTTCTAGTTGTTTGTTTGTGAGAAATGCGCCTAAAGTTTCTGATAACATCAAACTCTTTTGCCTTTATTTGGCTATACATAAGAGTTGTAACAAGTAAGGAATAAAGCCTAAATATAATACATTAATGCAATTGCTAGGCTAACATATTTTAGCATGAAGGCCACTGAGTAATCTATAACTACTTACTTTTGATTTATACAGGTGTCCATTTACTGATTTATAAACAGATGCAGATATAGACATTTTACGTTTAACATAATTTTGGGCACTGTCTTTCCCTAAAAGTCAACTGCATCAGTCATTTTAGCAAATGACAAAATACAAGATGTGCTTATAATAGATTAAAAAAAAAAAAAAAAAGCTATTGTAGGAAGTCTTGTTTGTTGGGATCAAAGTAGGAAACATAATTCAGTGTTGTTGATGATCATTCCCAACAAGTCTTGTTGTGCCTCTATGGTACTAAAACCTTTAATTTTTGTATCTGGGCACCAATGATTTGGTTTTAGAAGGCACTGGGAAATGATGTTGTCCTGTTGATAGTATCCAGAAAAAAGAAAAAAAACAAAACGATGTTACTATATGTGTGGTTCTGGAGATGAAAAACAATGATTTCCATCTCCAGAACCACACATATAGAAACATCGTTTTTTTTTTTTTCTTTTAGTTTAATTTTGAGGACTAAAAGACAGTAAAGAAAAATTAACTTTGACGCCCGTGTCCAGCAGTCAATATCAGTCAAATTTTCCCACTCCAATCAGAACTGCAATTAATCCTGGGAACCACAATTGATGACACTGATATGCAAGATAATTATGCTATTTTTAGAAACACGTAAATACAGGGCACTGCAGTAGCCTGATGGATTAAGTGCATTCCATGTAATTATAAAGTCCAGGGTTCATGCTCCGGTGCATGTCGTACCCCTATATCTCTCTCATCTATAATGCATTTATCAAATGAGGCAAACAAAATTATATTCAAAAATAGTTGTGAGTTTGTTGTTACATTCTTTAAGACTTTTTCAGATTTTGTTTTCAGAGTAACTCCTCTGTCATCTTGTGGTAAGTTCACCATGAGTTAATGAAACTAGGAGAAACACCAATAGTCCAAGTCTGTTTGTTGTAGTCTATGCAGACACACAAACTGCTGTTACTTTAAACGCTGGGGACTAAAATAGGCCAAACACAACCACTGCTTGCAAATGAATAAGCACCGTATTCAATATTTTGATAACAGGGATGGAGCATAAATTGTTTGCTGTCAAATAAAATAATTATTTCTAAGCCTCTTGAGACTTTCATAAATTATGTTTCTCTTTTTTTTTTTTTTATCAGAGGACCAAATTTCTCAATAAAATAAAGAGCCACAAATGGATATTTTCAGACTAGCTACAAAATATTTTAATGTAAATCAACTAAGTAATTATTTGTCAGGAGAAATCTTCACGCTGAACATTACTTCTTTACACATCCAACAATCTGCAGTGAAATGATCAACAAAACCCAAAACTATTTAGACATTTTCAATATTTTAGCTTTTTAATGAGAAGTTGGCATTTGTCAAACAGCGAAAAACATCTCTGTAATGACGGATCGTCAAACATCAAATCATCCTCCGATCTAACATCCGTATCCTCAATCAACAAGAAGTGATAAACGTCTCCAAACGCTTGATCCACATTATTACCACAGTCTGCTGCAGTGGCTCATTTTGGGCCCGTTTCCTGAGCTGCAGTCAACACACCAGGCCTTCTCCTCCTCAGCTGAGACACTCTGAGAATCCCTGGCAGCTCATATATCAAGGGAGATCCTCACAGCAGTACTCCTCTTCCTTTTTCAATGCACAGGGTAAGTATTTTAATTAGTTGGCTAATTGTCTAAGTAATTGGAAGACAACTTAGCTCAAACAGTAATCAATCTCTACAGGGCTGTGTTCTATCACATCAAAGGATCTGTAATTAACACTGCAAACCATGGGATGGTCTTTGACTGAGCTCAATAGCGTGGGGGCGTATGATCACAGATAACACAGAGGTTGAGGAGACGGATCTGGGAGGCGTCCACTGAGCACGGAGAGGTGTTATCATTTAGACACAAACGGACCCAAACACTTTAAAGCCAGAGACAGTCGGACCCTCGTGCACAGACTGTGATGCAAAACAAAACAAAAGACAAGATAAAGCCACTGCTTATTAAATAATGTGTATGTGTCTGTGTGTTTTTGGCTCACGCACATCTGAGCAGCTTTTACTTGTTACTAAATTTTGGAAAACATTGGTTTTATCGTCAATAATAATAATAATTAAAAAAAAATCAATATGAATATTTCCCTGCAAAGCTCGAATGTCCATATGTGCATCCCCTCTTAAATTTCCCCCAAGAATATCTGTTAGCTTGATTTTGACAACAGAATTGGCAATTCATTAAATGTTTTCATATACCGAGTATCAATTTCACTTTGCTGCACAGCTCACGCCAGGCATTAAAAAAATTATACATTTGGGATGAACAAGACTAATCATGTCTCAAATTCATCCATTTGAGGCCCCTTAATTTCCCCATTGTAGAAAACAAGACGTATAATGAACAATTATACATAAAGTCAATTTCAGTGTTGTGCAGAAGACTTAATTAAAATTACTAATGAAAAAAGAACTGCTTACAGTGTGGAAGTTTACTTGTCAATTTCAAAATGAGTAAATGCTGTGTCTTCATGGACTCTAATGAAAATGACCCGAATGGCAACACACCCTATTTTTTTGTTTTGTTTACAAACAATCATTATGAATAAAATTAGTAACCACAAACCCATCTTGTTATCCATTCTGAGGAGAAGTTGGCATAATTGGGGGAAATTGCTGAAGGAAACAGTAGCTAAACATCAATACCATTACATTGTTCTGGGACAACGTATCATATTATCAATTAACAAATGTATTCAAAATGCAGAAATGACTGTCATGCTTGTGGTAGCAGCCTAAAATGGATAATTATGATGAAACATCCAGAGGAGAGCAGTCATTGGAAGACATGATATTCCCTGAAGTGATCCCCTCCCCCCCTCGCAGCCCCACGCTCCCCGCTGCAAGGCACAATCAGCGCAGTGGCACTGACAGATTGACAAATAAGGTTAATAAGTACTTTCCACCCCTCCTAAAAGCTAATCAAATATTAATCCTTGAGGTGTGGTCAGCAGAAAAAAATACAACAAACAATTGGTAGAGGGGCATTGATCGAATTGATTCTCTCTCGTAATGCTTGGGGCCGGGAAAGAGGAAGAACAAGAACCAGAAGAAGTGGGGAGGGGTGGTGTTGAGTTGGAACTGTAGGAATTCATTTCAGGCTGAGAATGGACAAATATTTGGATATAAGCGCTTAAAGCAATTTCAATTTTTAATCCATCTCCACATTCTGGTGGCTTGGTGGGCGCAGTTTATATGCTGCATGCTCACAGTATTGTGGGTGTGAATGTGGCTCATGACCCCCCATCCCACCCACGCACACCCAGCCCTTCCCAAAGCCTCCACACACTCACACACAAACCCCACGCCTGAAAAACAATCGTTTTTATGTTATTCTCCACTGCATTCTGCATGGAGTGCAATTGAAAACTGTCTTTTGTATCTTTCTTTTAAAAACAACAACAACAACAAAGCATAGAGCATAGAGTTTAGTCAGTACTACATGTGCATATGAATATGAGCTTTATAAACGCTACCTTGTGCACACGGGTGCAAGAATTTAAAAAAAAATGGGAGCCTTAAAAAACGTACTATTGGTGACAAATTTGAATTTTACACAAATCTCTTTTCCCCCCTCGAACAGTTTTCACTAATCGGAAGCCTCGGGACATCTCCAGGCCTGGTGGACCATGTGAGCAGAGCCACACACTCATGTACTGATAGGGCAAAATTGGATCCAGTGAGAATGCAAAGAAGCTTATCAACCAACACTTCCAGGCAGTGCTCCCTGCAAGAGCATATGTCAACATCATTTATTAGATGTGGCCAGGGACTAAATTATGTATGATCACAAAAAAAAAGGGAAAATAGGATCACACGCAGCAGGTGGATAGAATAATATTTGGAGAGAATATGAAATTATTAATAGAGGCCCTTAAGGGAGAATATTTGTTAACATTAACCGGTGAGTCATTTGTAATGCTTCCAGTCTATAATTAATCATATTGGACATTTCAGAAGCGCATATAGAGTTAAGTGAATGTTTTATTTGCTCTGTTTTGAGAGGAGCAATACATATTATTACTGTCACATATATTTCTATATTTATGTGTACTGATACAACAAGAGGTACATTTTGAAATGGCATCCGGTAAATTATGTATAAAAAAAAAAAAAGAAGCTGCGAGCAGAATTTAAAAACCTGTTAACTGTACTTCCTTCATTCCAGCCAAACATATACTAAGTAGCTTTAATATTGCCAGATGAGCAATCTCTCAAGCAAAATACTCTTCAGAGATACTATGTAATTGACTCCACATCTAACAGTATGGAACAAATCCCACTAGCAGAGGGAGTTGACAAATTGCATTAAAAACACTCAATTGGGCCAGGATTGGATAGAAGCTCATGTTCCTCCTTATCCCATTAAACATGAAACAGTTTAATCTCTAAAACTTGCTGACATACGGAGAAACGCTTAAGCATGCAGCTCGTATTTGATTTGTGGAAGCAAATCAAGGTACAACAACATGGCCTCTGAACCACTGTGCGCTTCTGTATGTGCGGAACACATGTAGACAAGAGCAGAATTTACTCATGCCGCAACATAGAAATAGCACTTTTTTTAATCAGCGTCAATTACAACATCATTAAAGAGCACAGTAACAGCGAAACCGTAGACGTGCATATCATTTGTTTCAGCCTCCTCAAAGTCGGCAATATTAAAGAGACTCAAACTGTCAAATCATCCAAGTTTTTTCTTCAATAGCTTACCCGATTTGAACATGTTCCGCTTCTTTTCATGACATGTAAACAGGTTTTGACATGGGTCTAGTTAAATGTGTAAGACATGCTGGAAAAAAAGGAAAGGGAAATGCCTGTGCAAAAAAAAAACTGAACCTGTCAACACACAGTACCTGCTTTAAATCTGTTCCCCATTTCAGGCAATCTGTGGGAACCAGGCCTGTGGAGTCTAATCCTGTTTTCATCCGTACCCCTTCAACACCCCCCTCATCTGTATCACACTTTCAATTCCACTTGCTAGTGCCTTTGTGCGATTTTCATTTGATCTAGCTTTTAAAATTCAAAATCTATTCAAGGTTTTTTTAGTTGGATTCACGCCGTTGCCGTGAAGCCCTATTTATGGTCTAGATTTGGAATTGCAAATCAAGAGTGTGTGATTTAGGGGGGAATGGAAGTCTAAAATTCCCCGGCATCACCTTTTATGATTCTGGAGGTTTAAAATGTTAACAAGGGTGTTTTAGCAAGCTGATTTGTGCACTATCAGCCCGTCTCTGGCTGTGTGTGAACAGAAGACTCTTTCTGATTGTGGCAGAAAATAATCGTGGTAAACTTATTCTTATTTAGTCTGTGGTACAGAGGCACTAATTCTAAGGCCTAGACGCAAACTGACTTCCATATACTATAAGTCCCACATCATCTACTTAACAATGCTCTATTTTTTATTTTGTATATAAAAAATTTGATTTATTCTTTACAGCAGAGCACCAATGAACAATAGCTCTGGGTTGAAATCAAAAGATTTTCAAAAAAGAGTTAAAATATATTCTTTTGCAAGAACAGTTGGTTTGTTTTTCGTTTCCAAACTGTCATAAAAGCGGTCACACCGATATCATTTATGTTGCCATTTTTAGGTGTTTTGTAATTTTTCCAGTAGAAGTCTCAGCAAACAAATATTTAACGTGAAATCTAAAAAGATATTGGTTTAAAGTTATTGGTTTTATTGGTTTGTTTCTTCTTTTTTTTATATATATATATATATATATATATACTCTGACAAAAACAGTCAATCTCATTTTTTACTTATAAGTATAGCTTTTTAATTTTAATCACAACTTTATATTGTAGAGCAAACATATGTGTGCTGGCATATTTAAGTATTTTGTTTGTTTTTCTTGTATCAACACAACCAAACAACCACTTATAGTGAAATATTGATTACTACCAGAAATGGTAAGTAAAGGCTTTTTTTTTTTTTATATTTTGTTAATTCACCAAAGTGGTCCCATTTCTTACACAAAGAAGTATTATCCATGCCGACATTTTTTGGAATAGCTTACTTGAATTACTCTTTTTTTGTGTGTGTGCAAACTTACAGTATACTCTAGATTTTGGGACATTGTTGTGATAGGGGACAGTTATTAATGCAGCACCTCTTTGGCTGGTTTAATCAAGCGTGCAGGCCATGATGCATTGCAGCGCCTAAAATAACCATGAATATCAGGCTGACTGAACAATGCACCTACCTCTTCATCGAGGTGTTCTTCTCTTTATACTCCTCATCACTGCTGTCACCAAAGTCTCAACAAGGTGCAGGATTTGAGGACTGCGTGAAAACAATGAAACAGCAGCACAAAGATAACCCAGTGAGTATAAACACATAATAACTCGGATAGATGACAGCTGAAAAATAACCTTTTCATCTCAAACAGTGATGCCAAATGTCAGCATAAATTGTGGTGGGTTTTTAAGGAGGAAAAACATCTTGGAAACTTTGATCAAAAGTATAATAATCTTATATGTCGATATACAATTTCCCTGCGAGAGCAGAACAATAAGTTTAAGAAAACACACAACAAAAGGATTAGCATTCATGACAGCATGCAATTTGGATTGATTTTCCCCTTAGACTTAACCATTATAGTGATACCAATGGGAAAATATCAATATCGGCCAAATTAATAACTTCCCTACTGTGAAAGATCTCCGGCTGTGCTCCACCTGCATGTACTCACAGTCCATAAGAACTAGTGAGGAAACTTTGGATCTATTGAATAAATTCCTGTGAGCAATTTATGCAAAGAAATTTAATATTGCTGCCGACTCTCATCCGCTCTGCAAATAAATGGTTACTTTTGTACTCAGATATGACTCTAAAGAGCACATCAGAGAGAAACCACAGCCGGCCCATTCATAATCCTGAATCACAGACGTTAACATTTAAAAAAAAGACACACTCTGTTGTTTTTCAAATGTCAAGGCATAATAAACAACTGAATATGTCCTATGTGTTTAAGCTCAGCAGTATCAGCTGTATCTAAAGATGAGCAGCAGTAAGTATATGTGAGCCTTTGATGACAACAAATGTTTGTTTTGGAATAAGTTGCGACTGATAATCGTATTACGGGAAAACACTGTATCGGCTTATCAGAGAATATTTCTGCCCTGCTCGATGCCCAGTGAAGGATTTAGGTGAGCGTTATGAACTCAGCCATAAAAAGCCACACTTCTTGTGATTATCCGACACAAGGTGCTGACAGACGCTCACTGTTGACATTTCTGTTGATATTGGCAGTGGAAAGGACAGCAAAGGCAGAGGACTTAGAGCACTTACAGGACAGTTGTATTTTCCTCTTTGTTGGCCCGTGTTTGTAGGACTCGGCGTGTCATCTGCAGCTGAATGAGCTGTGGTACTGACCTGTCGTAGCAGACCGGGATCGTACAACAGGGCTGTTTTCTCTCTGTCATCACTGTTGTGTGGCCAGGCCTGACACCTGGAACAGCTGAAACATCATAAATGCAAAATGTAAAAGCCCCATTGTAGAGCTGCATGTCAGAAAGTAGTATGTGTAATGGATAGAGGGTCACCATGTCAATGTTTTCTATGTTGCAGTCTGATCCTAACCTGATTGGCGTCTGTTAGAAGTTATTATTAGAATAACACAGACCCTACTTACCATAAAATAACAGGTGAGGTTAATGGCAAATGATGTTCTGCATTAAAACCACAGTTTTTGCATTTCCCTCTCCTTTTTTTGCCTTAATGGATTTTGTTTTACTGACGATTCTCTGAAAGCATACATAATTCTGTGTGGAAGCAAATCTCTGTTTCATGAATACAAAGCAATATTAAAAGCACAACTTAAGAGGATCTGAATTAATCATTTTGCATTACTAAAAATGAAAAATGAACAATTAAGAATATTTTTCCACACCCTCCTGTGTGGTGGCATAGAAGATAAACTGTATCATATTTTACTGTGGAAACAAATATTGAGTTGTTTAGCTCTTGTTACACAAACCTTACAAACACAAGAGAGTGAGTTTAGACGATGCACAAGGGTAATTTTGCAAGCATCAGAAAAGTTCATGCAATCGCAAAAACAAACAAAAAGCAACTTACTTGTGGGATAAGAGAAATCTACTGCTGGTCAATACAGGTCAATCCTGCATCCATCCACAAAAACATTGATATTTATGTCATTGTTTGACATCTCCAGAGGCCTCAGGTAAATTATCTGGTAAGTGCCTAGGAGTGATTAGACATGATTAGACCTGCATGTTAAATTATACATTTGAGCTAATATTGGTACATGAGCGATATGACAATATTCTGTATTTTGTAAATATCAAAAAAATCTTGGAAAAGTCTAAAACCAAGCACACATTGTGTCTTAATAGTTTCCAACATCTTTACTCATCCTGCTTCACACCATTTTAGTACAATGGAAATGGCTATGCAATATATATATATTTTTTAAATATATCTTAACTTAAGAGACTATTGACTAGCACCTTTTGGTTTCCTGTTGTTTCCTGATTATAGTTTGGGAACCCTGTTCACATGGAGGTTCGCTCAGCCTAAAGGGCGGAACAATCAGGGACCAGGTAGCCACTAGGTACTTTCTAGCCTAGTATTACCAGACCAAATTCACTTTCTGAATATAAGGGTCTGCCACACTCCATTGACTGCTGAAACTCTACTACTGCAACTGTTGTTGGAACTCATCGCACTTAGCCACCCCCACTGTTCACTGATTGGTTCATGATGTATTTTTAACAGTGTTTGAAGATATTTTTTTTCTTTCTCTAAAAAGTCTAAACTTATCAGTCGGATCGTTTCTGATCTTTTCATGTTTTTTTGTTTTTTTTGTATCCCCAAACTCTATAATCTACAATTCAACTCAATGTTAGCACTATAAACATCTAAAACTCATTATCAATAATGTGGTGGGACAACATTTTCGCTATCAACAGCTCACTAAGGTCAATAATCAGTGACAAATGGGACCATTATGGTTCTGCGTTCAGCAGGATGAAACACTTGCGAGGTCTGTAGCAGCAGCTCTTCTGCCACCAAAAGCTTTGCTGTCTTTTGGTAAAACAGCTAACATGTAAATCATACAACATATTTTGTATGTGCTTAAAAGTCCACTGATACTGATATATCATTTACAAATTTATATCTTAACACATATGTCTGGTATAATCTGTCACCAAGCTTTTCCTACCTGCAACGCTTACAGTAATGACTGTGGCACCGGCTTTTCCCATGACATTTAGAGGTTAATTTGCGCTGGTTTCATGGTCATTTATCGATGGCGGGTTCAGAAATTAGCATTCTCCACGCTCTTTATTGACAGAAGTGTTTAATAACCCATCAAATCAAATAGGATGGTCAGCCAGACTGTGCTTCTCTGCAGAGAAAACGGGCGCTATTTAAATGTTCAGTTTAGTTTCAAGCATACGGATGCTTGAACTCATAATGTTGGAGCTGAGAAGTTTCTGCGCAGAACTAATTTCAGAATATTAAAGGAAGCACCGAGACAGATTTATGCCAGGGAAGCTTTGTGGTAAATATTCTCATGATGCCTCATGTTGGGATAATGTGTGTGGAGGGATTTGGAGATGACGAACCTGCATGAGTTGCTTTGATCTAGATGGACCTGGTCAGTGTAGTGGAGACAGATGAGGAAGGAGGAAGGAGGAAGGAGAGGGTTCTTGTTCTCACCACTGGTTTCCCTTTTATTTTAAGAGATTTACAGCCTTGCTCAATCTATTATATCTTTTTTCAGCTACATTCTGCCGAGCACTGTGTCTGAGATTTACTGTCTTTCTTTTCACTTCCTTTCACATCCCTATTCCCAAACTTTGCCACATTCCTCTAAGCAACAGTGAAATTGTTTACTTGTGTAGCTCAATGAATGACTATTTTATTTCTGAAAGGCTGCAGAGGAAGCATTGTAGGTTATGAAACAACATGCCGTGTTCACAGACATGTATTTCATTTGGATTGAACTTATCATTAGACAAAGTGCTCGTAACAGCTGAAATGCCAAAGAAAATCATTTGCATTTTTGTCTAGGAAATTAGTTCAAACCCATAAAATACATTGCACAGAATTTCTGTGATCTCCTTTATAATTCCCAGCTTCCTCCTCCACCCTTATCTTCCTCTAACCACTGTTTGCTCAAATGTGTATAATTTCTCATCCACAGATTCACACGGCATGTCACCAACTCCGAGTGAAATATACTTATGTTCAAAGGAGTCCTAATGTGGAGTGATAGGTGGGCCTACAGTAGCCTCAGAGAGTTGACACACAGCTGTCTTTGCTATAAATCTTGTAAATCCACACACACACACACACACACACACACACACACACACACACACACACACACACACACACACACACACACACACACAAAGGAAAAAAAACTGTCTCTTGAGACTTCTTTGAGTGGTAAATTGCTTCAGCTCGGAGAGTAAATGTAGCACGAATCTTCCTGCATGTGGCATTATTGAGCAAATAATTTTAGTCCAACAGAGAAAGGCAGTCAAAGCTGCAGCTGCATATAATAACACTAAGCAATTCTTTCAAATTATGTGTGTGTGACCAAATGTAAATAAGTAAACAAATCTGACTTCTAACGTATAGTTACTGGACAAGGTTAATCCTGCAGGTTAATAAATACAACGCATTCCCCTCTTAATAGCACACATGGCCTTGTCAGAGTTCCTTTATCTACAAGACTTGTCTGTGAGGCTATTATATAATTATATCATTGCATTTGTCATTTGGTTTCACCCTTGGGGTGAAGAACAAATTAAAGCACTGAGTATGTTAGCTTTATAAGCAGCATGTGTGCTACACAAACCAGAACAAAAGTTCATATTTTCTGTGTAATGAATGTTATATTATTTATACTATGAATTATGGATGAACTTGTGCAGACCTGCGCAGCCCTGAATGGGATGGCTTGTAATCAATCCTTGTCTGATGGACCTCTCCAACAAACATTTATTAGCGGTTACTCTGTCTCAAGTCTGTAACTAACTGGTGCACAGCAATAATAGGAACTATTATTACCTGTACTCAAGGTGTAAATTACACTACTATTCACAGGAAATGGATTGCCTGTAATTTGGGAATAAATATTAAGATAGTGGTGATTTGAAGACAGAGATTAAGGAGCTTGCTGATTTAGCATCATTGAAAAGCTTATTGAAGCGGGCTTTTGATACTATTCACAAAATACTAAAGAGAATGTACATTAAATGACAGCATCCTTTGAATTAATACACTTTGTAACTTCACAGGCACTGGTATAAGCACTGAGCTGAGATAGGGTGGAAACATTATTCATGGTGTTTTTCATCCTAACTCTGCTTTATTAGCTTATTTGATTCCCCATTCTCCTCATAGTTGATTCAATACATTTCCTATTTGCATAAAACTGTCCGGTAAGATTATCTTCACTTATTCGATCTATCCTAAGAGTCACCTTGTTCAGGATCTTATATGAATAATGAGATTTTAAATTGGAAGACACTCACACAGAGAATGAGGCATTTACAGTTAATTCATCTCATTGAGTTACATTGCTTAGAGGTATTGGAGGGTTTAGATTTTCATTCAAGCATCATATTTAACAGTGTCTGCTTCCCCCACTTTACTGGCATTGAAATTTAAATGGCCTGAGCCTGACAGATCCAATATTGCGACCCACTGTTGCTATTTTCCAGGGAGCAAATATATTGTCAAAATCCGTATATTCAGAGAATGAGAAGGCAAAAAAAAGAGTGATCACATGGAGCCCCTCACCTTTGTGGTCTCCCTTCTTTACAAATATTTGAATAGGATAAAACTCCATGCTTTATTTGCCTATTTATAGAAACCCATCCGAATGTTGCAGGAATCGTTTCACATCTCTCATTCACTTTTAAACACTGCTTTAAAATAATAGTGTGTCAGTTTTGTGAAACAATACATATTTGTACAATAGCATCACATGTTCAGATTTCTGTCACACACATTCATGGTGATTTGACAGAGAAAGACACAGAGAATGAGAGAGTAGGAAAGAGAGAGAGGGGGAGGGGGTTAATTGGCTTTTTATGACTCCAATTAAATAACATTATGCATATACTGGCTTAACGGCTTATATGTGGCCTCCATTAACAATGTCCTCTTGATTGGTTCTTGGGCTTAAGGTCTCCTCAAACTCAGGCAGTGCTTGTCATAGTGTTTAAATCCATATGTGGGGAAGAAAAAAAGCTCACGACAGATAGAGACTTTATGCGGGTGTGAATAATTTAAATGGAAAACTACAAATCTGGAAACGATCAATGACCCCATCTGTACCAACACAACCTGCAACAAGACCACTTGAAACACTATCTGTCCGAGATGACAATTGAATCAAATAAATCTCATCATTAAGGCCTGGGTGCGTTATCTTCAACGCAAAAGAGAGAGAAAGAAAACAAGTATGTGCCTGTCCTGAAGCGCAGCTCCTGAGGTGTTAACTAATCTCTGGTGGCCAGTCTATGCACTGCCTCCTCTAATTGCTCCCTGTATTTCAGTCTGGTGTGAGAGCAGCCATTGTAGCGAGCGCCCAGTCAGCCCCCAGAGGTCTCACACCTTCATTATCACTCTTTATTGCAGAACCTTATACGGGCACTCGGCACCAAACAGCCTGCCCGTTAAAAATAGAACCTTCTCCTCTCCTCTCCTTTTGGTGGTTTCAGTTTTAATTACTAACACAGAGCCAAAGCCAGAGTCCTCAGCAGGCCTGGCGTTTTTGTTCACTAATTAAAGCGAGGATGGAGTTTATTGAAGGGACCCTGACTCTGCTCTCTCATCTATTATTAAGAGGGCAGGACAAATCATTTTCAAATTTATATGCTGAAACCTGTCCAGGGACAGGCAAGGGGCGGCAAAGGTTGGGGGAAGGTGGGGTGAAATGGTGCTGAACACAAGGGAAGGTGGTTGAGACGCTGTGTATGAGGAGAGTCGAGGAGACCCCGAAGAAGAAGGATAAATGCAAGAAAATCAACTGTTACATAACACATCGCAAACGGAAGGAGGTGCAATAGATTAATGCTTAACTGCTCTACATGTGCAACGTTTGTGTGATGCAGCAGTCCCTTAATTTTGATCATTAAAGGGGATGAGAGTGTGATAGGCCTGCACCAGTAGTATTAGCAAAGATAATGGCATTGATTGGAGGACCCCCTCTGTGTGCTCTGTGTAAACAGTGGGCATAAATACCAAAACAGCAGGGTGGTAATGTGAGAGCACAATGTCCAGCCAGATTGATGTTCTCAGTGATTCACTAACCTCCTCCGAGCTAACAGTCTTAATTGTCTAAACAGCCACGACCCTGACAGCTGCACAGGTACCTCGGTGAAGGAACAAAAAGACAAGCCTCTTACCGGTGAGGTGGGATGAGGCACGACAGCTGGCAACTGAAACGTCAAGTAGAGCAGGAGAGGCAGTTGAAAGTAGTCCTTTAAAGTCTATTTTTTTCTAAGTAAAGTATGGCAACGATATTTCAAACACAAAATAAATACAAAGGTTTTAAAGTTTCTTTGCATTATTTTGAGAGTCCTGCAACATTCAATTTCTGCACAGAAATGTGTCAAAGTTTAACATCAGAAAAACTCATCATAGTGTAGCATTAACAGAAAGGCTTCAACATAAAAAGATAAATAAAACGTACTTTTATAGAAACAGTAACGTACAAATGAATGCTCTGTCAAATTGCTGCTAACTGCTCTCTAACAGTTACAGTGTTGTGAACAATCCATGCTGAAAAACACAACTGCGAACAAGTCCACATGGAAAATTAGCAACATACAATTAGAGAAAGAAAATCTTCATATCTGGTTTCTAACCTTTATGAGATGAGGTAGAGTGAATTGAAAAGGAGAAATAATGAATTTAGCCAGCTGAAGAGAAAGAGAATCCTCCCTTAGCCTAACAAGCAGCTCGCATCCTCAGGGCAATTAGTCACTGTCATATGAGGGCAAATGTAGAACCCTTTGCATGCTTGTTAAGTAAAAACTTACACAGAGGTCACTGACATGTAAGAGAAATGCAATGTAACCACTGAGCTATAGAAAATTTCCAGAGTAAAAAGAGCCAGACAAAACTCCTGCATTACAATAAATCAGTGTTATTTCAAATAAAATCTGACTTATTAACCCTATGCTAAGTAGGTAAATTAATGAATGCACAGCAAAACTCAGAAACACAGCACATTAAAGCACTTTAAGATCACTGTCTTTCTGACATTCAAAAATGTAGCGTAAATGTGTAATAAGGACTTTTACATTATTTATAAAAACAAAAGTAAAAGCAGAAATAGCAGGGTTTTGGCATACTACACAATCTGGCAACTACTGTTTCATTTAGCATTTGTGGAGGATTTTACTGCATGTGCTGCACATGTATCCGACTTACTTCCAATTCTTCATCCTGTTAAAAGCAAACAAATTCTCCATGTGAAGCAAACTGAAGAATAAAGGGAATTTCACAGTCACTCAATGCCTGATTGTTTAATTTGGCCACTTCTATGTATTACGAATGTACACTTCTTTCAGGGGGGATTTTTCCAATACATACAGGGAGGGATATATAGGTCAGAGACCCCGGTGCCTTATCAGTAATTCGCCATTGCCTGGTTATTAAGGACAGCTTAGGTGGAGAGGGCTGGAGTACCAGGAGGGGTTAAGGTGAATTGATTGCCTGTGGACATGTTAAACATGACCCTGTCAGGCCTCCACTCCACTCCTAAAATGCACCAACCTGTGCACCTCACTCCAAGTAATCAGCTGTAGAGGCTTTAATAAAATTCAGAAAGCCCTGAGAACCTCCCCCCAGGGACTGTACCAAGTTGGAAATAATCGAAACCCGAGGCAAGAGACATTTGCACTGTGTTACCGTAGGAAGCATAACAAAATGCCTCGTGCTCTGACCCTTTAAAAATGTTTTCAGGGTAGAAAAAAAAGAAGTTGTGGTTTATGAGCGTAATGGAAGCACATAGGTTGTTGTTGTTCACTGTTAAACAGATTGGAAAGTAATCACCAAAGTGTCTGTTCCTCTGCTGACAGTTCAGATGCAGCAGCTTGCAGCAGAGGGGCAGTGGCAGGGTAATTACGGGGTAACTTGGGCTCAATCTGTCTGTAGACGCCCTCCCTCTTGGAAGGGGGTGTTTCCCTTGATTAGCCTGACGCAGGGTGAAGCCCCCACTGCAAACGGCAGATTGAAGTTCATCACAGGGGTCTCAGCTGCCAGTATGTTGCAATGAATTGCTTGGTGTAAGAAGGTGTTGACAGGAGCAGCTGGACATCAGAGAGTGATGAAAAGAAAGGGAAATTCATGGAGAACCCAGACAGAACAGTCCACTGGGGAAAGGACACAGGATTGGTCATCTGCCGGTGGAGAGCAGAACTGCAGCTTCTGTAGCCCCGCCTCAGGGTGTGTGTGTGTGTGTGTGTGTGTGTGTGTGTGTGTGTGTGTGTGTGTGTGTGTGTGTGTGTGTGTGTGTGTGTGTGTGTGTGTGTGTGTGTGTGTGTGTGTGTGTGTGTGTGTGTGTGTGTGTGTGTGTAGACAAGACATATCTGTTTATGTGTGGCCTTTATTATGGAGAAACCCTGCGTTTCAGAGTTGAGAACACTGAAGTGTATGAAGTTCTGTCACGCTGATTGACTGGATCACTGACGCCTCTGGCAATTTACTAAAGTGATAACCTCCCTGAAATAGAATTTTAAGTTAAATGATAATGTAAACCATTCAAAAAAAAATTAGGATATGCCTGCAGCATGTTGATAAAATGACAATCATAGTAAGACTACATAATAAATATTGCTATTATCTTTTAAGTCAACTCTTGGCAGGGAGACTGAAACTGTCAGTGATTTGTCTTTAATGTGTCGCAGTTTAAAAGACAGATCACATCAAACCTTCTTTAACATCCAAGTGATAAATAATGACATCGCACAGGCCGTTCAGAGCGGCTGACAGCAACTGTAGGACATTACATGTGTCTATTGTCTCAAATTCTGCTCCTTAGCTCAGCAATGGTGACTAATGTTAGTGAAAATGAGAAATGTGTGTGTGTGTTTTGATGAATAGAGATGGTGCCCTAAGGTGAGGACAGACTATATTGGTGTGATTCTACCATTCACTATATTAATGAACTGCCTAAAGGTGCAAATTAGGTTTTAATGGGTGTTACTTTACCATCCTGGTTCTACCACACACAAAGCCCTTTCACTCAATGTTACGACTGCACCTTTATATATATATATATATATCTCTATATATAGAGAGATATATATATATATATATAAAGCAATTACAATTTGTAGTAATTTTAGTGTTGCTAAAATACAATACAAACTTTAGCAGCTCAACTTGTAAAGATAAAAATGTGTATTGATTTTGTTATGACTAGGTTATGACTTTTTCTTACCTCAACTCATACTGCTAAATTTTGTTTTCCAATAAATTAGAAAATAGCATTTGAACATAGCCAAACCATTTTGCAAAACTGCTGCATAATACTACCGCCCGGTATTTTCTAGCAGAAAAACTTGGGAAAAGAAGCCGTACATTGCCACATTTGAAAAACAATAGGGTGACAAAAGATGAGTTTAGAGATGAGAAAGACTAATAGAACAAAATGCCTTTTTAAGTCAATGGTTTGAGAGAGCAGCATCCTGCTTAACGTGCTCTCCTAGCACACTTGACACCAGCCACTACTTAATTAGCTGCCATCATTTCGGAGCCCTGGAGGAAGAAGGACAGGCTAATAATTAATGATACAAATTCATAGAACGTTTTTTTTTTTGACAAAACACAACATCCTGTGTCCTCCAAATATGTTAAACACTGCTGTTATTCACTGTCTTTCATGCTGACGAAGATTATATGAGCACACACTGTCCCTGTTTTTTCCCCTTTTGGACACTTTACATTTCTGAATTATTCTGTTTCCAACCCAATCGGTGATTGATAAGATATTTTTGACACACATAATGGCTGACTGTGCAGAGTCTGCAGGGAAATCTGAAGAGTCATGTTTCTGTCTGTATGGTCAGGCTGTATTGCATTTTTCATGCTTTAACTCATCCACTGAATCTCTGAGCATACTGCAAAATCAATTGCCTTATTGATCTATAACTAATTAGGGGAAGATAAATGGTTCAACTATACAAATACAGGCTCTATAATGAGCCTATGTCGAGCAAGACATTTTAATTGAGTTCTGCTTATTAGGCTATTCTTCTACATTAGACTTTGCATAGTGTTAGATACCTGCAACCGAGACTACAGTGGAACATGAAATAATTTTTACATATTTTCAGATTACAGTTGTTGAACCTCCACACCAAGGTATTTTGTGCGCTCGTGTCAGATCCCATGGTAAAACCAGCTTTCGGGTGTGACTCGTGTTGTGTGGAGTCACCAGCGATCAAAGGCTAATTAGTTTCAGCTGACACGGAGTACGGCCCTCAGGTCAAAGATCATGACTGATGTTATGGAGATGATGGTGGAGAGAGGGAGAAAAGCAAGGGAGAGCCGAGGGATCTGAATCCTCATTAACCAGAAATTGTTGCTCTTATATCAAATCCCAGGGCAAACTATTTCCTATTCTAATCACATGTTTTACACTTTTAAAAAAAAAATCTCAACTTTGGGCTGCTTGTGTGAACACCTCACCATCGCTTTGGAGAGCATTTTGTAGAAAAGGCAGAAACAGAAAGATATAAAATATAATAATTTTGCTGTATATTTCCCCAGAGGCTATTTAAAAATCCATAAAAATATACACCATGCAATTTACATTATACAGTACTAGTGCCAGTGTGGTTAATAGACAGACATGTAACCAGGGGCTCCCTCTACAGGCCGACAGCTAACTCCAACAGCTGAGTCTCTTACTGACAGCATGCTCTCTTGCAATGCTTCATTTGTCATAGCAGATGTTCAAAACTATTTTCCCTGGAAGCCTAAAATCTGAAGAAGTAAATTAATATCCCCTCCCCTCCCATTTTAAGTCCCTCAGACTCAGTTCATAGCCTGCACTAAGTGCCCTTGTTGACTCAATTGGATTAGCACTAATATGTAAACACAGGAGGTAAGAGGACTAATCCTCTAATGAGAGGAGAAAAAGTGAAATAAATAACTTGAAATGCCATGCCTTGCATTTAACTGAGGCATCTGTCAGGTAAGCTGGATATGTGTAGATTGAAAGTAGGTATTAAATGTGGACCAGGGGATATTCGGAGGCAAACAGTTGTGACCATTCAGTGACAGCGTAATTACTTGTTTGTAACTTAGTTGGATAATAGGAATAGAGCCTCCAGGGGATAAGACAAAGACTTGTTAATTATTAAAGCTTACATCAGCCGGGCACTAGAGAGTTGCAATTATTAATGTTGTTGTTCTTGTTTGTGCTTAAACACTACTTCTGCTGTTAATATACTCATTAACCAAAATGAGTGATTTTATTACTCTTGATTTGGTTTGGGGTTTGTTAAACATATCAGGGCTCAGCTGTCGCTGGTTACTGAGGGGTAAACGCTTCCAGCACATGTGACGAGAAAAAACATTCCAGTCTTATTTTAAAAAAATCTAAAAGATAAACTTTTCACTTTAGTTGAATTACACTGTGGTGAAGTTATGTGTAATCACTTCTATTAAGAAATACTTTCATTTTGATCTAAACGCACAAGACAGCAGGAGCTGACTCCAGTCTAAAGTCACTTATTGTACTGCAAAGAATCACTCACAATTTAAACATAATATCAAAATGAGTTCAAGATTAAACAAGCTGTGCATTAGGCAATTGTTCTGACTGAAATTTTCCTGTGCAATTATTTAATAATTCACTGCTATAACAATGTATTCTTGTAAATGTAAAATTCTCTTATTTTTGTTGCATAGAACATCATGGCACAAAACATGAGTGAGTTTCAGCAGCACAAAGCATAAAACAAATTCAGTAGGAAACAACTTTTTTTCTATATATGTACAAACGTTTCTTTTATGTCCTGACATATTAGAAATGAAAAGAGAATTTGGTGTAGAGCTGACGAAATGTTTTGTTAGTTAAACTTTTACCAATGAACGCTCACTAACCTCCTGCCAATAGTGACTTCAGGTGTCTTTACTGTTGTTAGTGCTCAGGAGGACTTTCTAATTATACCTGTCTGTCGATGCAGGGCTACAGCAAGAAGTTGGGCGATAATGCACCACTGTGACATATCATTAATAAACAATAATTAGTTCATTGAGTTATTTACTAAAAAATAATCTGCTTTATTTTTGTTTGATATTTCTATTTTCAGCTTGCTGTTATTGTTCTTTATTTAGTTCACCACTTCAGATACAGTGAGCTGCACAGTAACTGCTGTCACTCCTAAAACTGCTCCAAATCTACACGTAGCCTTTGTCTAATTTGGCAATTTTTTTTTTTTTTATCCAAACAGATTCTTGAAATACACAAACAAAACCAAAAAAAACAAACACGTAAAGCAAACAAGCAATTATATTTGTTCCCTCTCCATTATGAGCTAAAACCATATGCAGCTTTAAAGGGTGTTTCTCTTCCTAATGGGCCCCGTGGGGATGAAGGGGTTAATTGATGCAGATGTTGATCGCTTTTACACACGATGCAGGGAGCATCTCCCCGGTGGCTCCTATTAGAGGCAGTTTTAATGAAGTGCTAAACAGAAGGCCTTCCTACAGTGTGGCCCGTCCTCAGGAAGATTCAGCAAAGAAAGCACTTCACAGGAAAACAAGGTCCCCTATTGATTGTCATGCCAAATAACTGAGTCCTTTCCCAATCAATGCTTATTTCTCAATTTATAGAACCTAATAGAGGACGGCGTGAGAGGAAGTCAATCAGAGAGGTGTTATGTTGCTTAAGGCACATGACTGAGTGTGTGGTTGTCATGAGGAGAAAAAAACACCTTAGATTTTAACCTCTTGATGGTAATGGTCCCAATAATTCAAACGTAATTTATTGCACTTTACTTAGTAAATGTAATACAGGATTAACTGGTTTATTTAAGACAAATATATTATTTTGTAAATTTTATTTTATGTTAGATACTCTGAAATAAACATTACAAATGTAAAATGCCGTGATTACATGTTCTGAACTTTGGGCCACACAGACAAAGAATTATCATATTTGCCCCCCCAAAAAAAATCATACATGAATTTAATTCTAAAAATGACATTTTTATCTCCAAGATTACACATGAAGAAAATCACACCGCATATTATGTACTAGTAAGTGGAGGTTGGTTAAAGTGATGGTAATGCAATGGGGCTTCTCACGCAGCGTTACCAGCCCATAGTCACTAAATTCTGCTCATTAAAATGACAAACCCAAACACACAGTTACTCAGGCGTGATCTTCAGCTGTGTGTGGCATCTGGCCCTGACGCACCTCCACCCCCAACTCCCCAGAGTATCTCACACACATGCATGCACACAAACACACACACACACAGAGAGAGAGAGAGAGAGAGAGTAACCCCAATCAAATTTTAAAACAATCAGCATTCTTTTCATTTCCAATTTAGTCACCTGCCACAGTTTCCTATTAGTGTCCACTATGATACAGTATTAGTGGTTTATAAATGAGGATGGTGTCTTCTTTCCCTTCGGTCTGACAGAGTTCTCAACATTTTCCCCAGCCAGCCTCTCACTCCATCCGTCAGCGTTCTCCATCCTGATTATCAGGAGACTCCAATTTCAAAGAGACATCTTAATAGTGATGTCAACGTATTAATTAGAAGTGTTAATGAGCTAAAAGCAACCCAAATTAAATTAATGCAGCAATAGACAGAGAGCGAAATTAGCTTCAATTTCTGTAAATGATTCTGAAGTGTGCACAACATATCAGCCTGTCTGAACATTCCCATCCCCCAAAGCTAATCAAGAGCTACATTGCAATTAGCTGCTTAATTAAAGCAACACTCTGCTCAGAAAATCCGGCACAATTAAGTAATGGCTGTTATAGCATGAAGACAGACTGTATTTTTCTTCTGGAGGAGAAAAAAAAAAAATAGAACACAACATATTCTATCCCTAATGGCCTGCAGGGGATTGAGCCAGCCAAGATGTGCCAAAATGGAGGGGTTTCCATCTCACGCTTCAATGGGAATCTTTGCTCCAGCTGGAAGCCTTGTGAATCAATGACAGCGAGGCAGATCAAACTTCCGTGCCCAGGGTTGCTAAGACATCTGAATTGGCACTGACTGGGGTGACTGCGTCCTAATCACCAGTTCTATTTTAGCAGCTCAATGGCTTCCAGTTGGACAGAGGGGCTCCAGACTATTGACACTTTGCACATATTTCAGCAGCGGACCTGTTACTGATCCCTGTGGCAGTGGACACTGTTGTCCTTCAGTCCCTGCTGGTGTGGCTGGAATATAACACAGTGTGGAATAAACAGTCTCGGAGCCAGAGGAAAACGTGTCAATAGCTTTAAATTTCAAGTTTAAATATCGATGGATAATCTGGATGTGTTTATGACTCAAAAATAATGTAAACTAAGATAAAGTGGGGACTTAATTGGAAAGCTGTGGGCCAATTAGTGCCTGAAATTGAAATTTCCATTGTAAGGAAAACAAAATGCGGACCTAACAAGAAGAGCCCACAGGTGAGGTCATTTGGAAATTTACATTTTAGCCAATCAACCCCCTGATGTCAAACGGCATGACCTTTCTGTACTTGTTTTGCGGTTGAATAAATTCGTACACATGGCTATTCAGGATATTTGAAGAGCCATACTACCCCTTGAGGTTGACTGTTAGCTAACTGAGTGCTTCTCTAAAATGTTCCTAAATGTGAGCGAGCTTCGAGGCAATCACAGGAAGGAAAAACTTAAGTAGCTTAATCAAGATGGACCTTTGGTTACTAAACCGTAACTCCAGATTCTATAATTACAGGCGTCATCCGCCAAGCAGCTAAATTAGCCTCAAAACCAAATCTTTGCTGTAGCTAAGACCACAACAAAACCACCCATATAACACAACCAAATTTAAACATTACAGGCACATTAATGCTAAATGAAAAAAAAAGTTTCCTCAGAATGTATACTTACCAAGAGTAAAGTATCTCTGTAATGGTCACCTGTACTTTTCTGTTGTTTATCTTGAATCACTTCAGTTAGTTTGACTGGATCAGGTCAGAGCGAGGAGGGCATTGCAGTGCTGCTGCTGCTGCTGCAAAGTGCAAAATTAGTGCAAAATGTGTTCAATCAAAAATGACAAAAGGCACCATAGCATTCAAAATCCCAAAGATACATTTGAGTTTTTAATCTGAGACTCTACATCCTTTGATACACATATACTGTGCTATCCATTGTAAAAAAAAAAAAAAAAGTAATAATAATAATAATTACTGTAGATGTTTTATTCTACATTGATAATTTGACATTTTAGACTAGCTAGTATGAGAATAACAAAGCTTCATATCTTTAACATAATTACATATTTCCTTAAAATACCCAAAAATGTATGCTTACTTACCAAGACTAAAGGCACGTTACTTCTTTGCTCCTCTTGTGGGTTGTACATTTTTCTCTGTATGTAAAGACAAGCCAGCACTCCTGAGATAGTTGACTCAATTTGAATCTTTGTGTTCATTCAGTGTGTATCTTCCAGGATTTAGAGAGCACAATGTAACATGCTGTCCCAACTAATTCAGTTAGAAATGGGTTAATTCAACATAAATCCAGATGTCCTTTTTAAAATGTGGAGCAAGGGCATTGAGGTGGACCTATTGTGTCCTAAATACTTACTATATACAGGGCTTTATATACTGTAGTATAATTTTTGCAGTTATTATAGAATAAATACATACATTTTACTGTTATATTTTTAACAGGAGATGATACAAAACACTACTCAAAGTTTTTTTTTTTCAGAAAGTCTTTTGTAAGTTGATACATTTTTGGTTTTTCGTTGTTTTGTAACTGTCAGCAACTCCTCCAGTATACAAAGACTGGATTGTGCAACAGTAGTTTCCATCAAAAGTAACTCAATAATGAGGTGGTTTTATATTGTCCTTCTTTGATCCCTTCTTTCTGTTGTAGAACAGCTTTCAGAGCCTCTTAAATGCTGTAATAAATGAACCAAAAGAAAACAGTATCTTAAATCTAACTAACAAAAATGCGCTCAGCTAAGTTCAAGTGAGGAACCCTCCCATGCCACCGAGTTATTTTTCCTTGTTTTAAAAGTGCCTGAATGAGTGGTGAGCTGTGATTAACAGCTTTCTCGGAGGTGGAGTCCAGGGACTGTGGTGTAAACGCCATCCTTCAGCAGGTGTAGGCCACAGCAGAGCATATGCCGTCAGGTAACCAGGCTGGTTCGCTCTACAGAGACTCAACTGTGATCATTTCCCTGGGCCTGCTTCTGCTGGGAACCAGTGTCACTCACAAACACCATCTGCCAGAAATCAGGTCTGCCTGCTAAGAGCATTTATCAGAGGGTCAAGGAGTGGTGCCTTCCTCTCATAAAAAAAAAAAAGCCCACACACCTGCTGATGGAAACAAAAGGAGAAGCTGTTTTGCACGACTTTTACAGCAACTAATTTCTTCTTTAGGAATCAGCCATGTAAACATAAAGCAGTAAAAGCACCAGGCACAAGAGATGGCGCAGACCCCGCAGTGCTCCGGGATACCTTTCCCTTTGCTGAAGAGAGGGGAAAAGACACCTGAAGTGTTTGACGCTAAATTAGCTTTTCAAAGACAATAATTAGACTTCTACCCTAAAGGTAAATTACCTGCTAACCAACTGAACTGTGTTCTAATTATAGGATCTTGCCTCTGAGCCATTGCCAAAGATCATTGTTCGTAGCAAGAAGATGTAAAACACATTTAAAAAGGAAAATACATGTTAAAGTGGTAACGCCTATACAGAATACAGAGTGGAAGTGCGTTCAGTTCTCCCATCGCTCCTTGACACAGACCTGGAAAACTGATGGATCACTTGCGTAACTGCAATAACCTTTAGAGGATTTAAACAAGATAATTTCATACAGCAAGCAGATGGCAGCTATCGTTCCTTATGTGGATCCTGACAGAGGAGGTTGACTGAGCAACACTGGATGGCTGACAACTAGGTACTTATCTGTGCTTTGCATATTTTGCAGTTGATGTTGTGACACTGCAAATTGATTTGTAAGACACACAGTCACTGAAAGGATATTGAATATTTGCACTCGCCAAGTAATAAAACCTATCATGCCTGTGATGGGGAGGGTTTCGGTGGCCTTTAGGTCTAGGTAATTTCTCATTGTTCTGCAGGGTTGAGCGCTGAGCTGCCCGCAAGGCGGCACTGTTGCTGCGGATCACGGCAAAGGGCCACAGCAAAGGGCCATGCATTTGAATTCATCAGCCGTACTGATAGCCTGCCACTAATTAATATGTAAATTTAACATTGTTTGTTTGCTGCTGTGTCAAACTTTGATGTGAAGAGAGGCTTCCAGGTTAACAGAGATTTAGTGGAGATTGAGGGCTGAAGACCCACTGCATATCCCAACCACTCTGTAATCTAATATTTTATTTAAATACATCAACTAATACTGTACGTCTCCACAGCTTAGAACCTGGGAGACAGGCTAATGATATTTTATTAAGCCAGAGTAATTGAGGATCCCATCAAAATATGTAATTAAACACTTAAGCATAATTATCCAACACAGTAGGAACCCAAATGAATTAATTAAAAAATGTCAATACATCAATTTATTTGAATTCCTTTGTCCCTTTTCTACTTGTAATGATTAACATTTTAATTGCCTTAATTTGTGATGAGTAAAAGAAATTCACACTTTATTTGACACCAGCAATAAAGCAAGAAATTTGAGCTCGCACTAATATATTCGCAGGAAAATTATGATGAATGTTAGCCACATATTGCAGCTGAGAGAAGAGAAAAAAAAAAATCTAAAATGTATTTTTTTTTTTTTTTATGCAGTAAAAGTGGGGGATGTGATGAGGTGTCTATCTGTGTGTGTGTGCGCGCGTGTGTGTGTGTGTGTGTGTGTGTGTGTATGTCTTTGCTTGCTTGCCTGGGTATATGTTCATTATCAGCCGGCTGCCTGGGTTTGATGCATACCTGGAGAGCAACTTAATATCCTCAGGCCACTACTACATGTCAGGCCATGAGAAAGATACACACACAGGACAGAGGAACATCTCTGGCCCCGGTGGAGCCATTTACCTTTCTCCAAGTAGGTTCAAGATATTAATTAAGATAAATCTACCTCAATTCACACATTCTGCCATCTGCCTATTTATCAGAATTATGTTAATCATTTCTGCAGGGCAGAAGAATTATTACCCATTTTGTACGTAATTCGTATTAACATTCAGAACTAAATGATTTTGCATTCTGCTCCTTATAGACTCCTTACACCATGACATCTTTTCAGCGTACTGTATTAAAATAAGGGACACATTCATAACGCTCATACAGAGCGTGTGACAGCGCTCTCCCCCCAGTACTCCCACAAACAATATGGAAATGTATCCATTCTAATCATACACAGCCTCTCAGGATTTATTCGTCATGATGCACCTCGTGCGTTTGAACAGCTTTAAACAAAACAATAATCTTATGATGATCCGTTCTGTCTCGGTGGCTGTGATTTGAAGTGATTCAAGGCGGCTTCTTCTTTTTTTTTTTTTTTTCCTTTTTCCTTTTGGCCAATAGATGAGGTAGTTAATTAAACTCTGAGGAGATAATTAAGATGAGACGGCTGCTTGAATCACTCCGGTCATTCTGCCATTATCTGGGGCAGGCCGACAGGTGGCACAGGCCTGCATCAGGTGACAACTCAGCCAACAGATCGCACCATATGATGGTATGGGCACATTTCATGGCATCCCCTGGTGCAAGGCACTCCTGCACACCTACATGTCATGCAAATCTACTGTAGGTTTACCGAGTTGTTGGCTTTGATCTCAGTTTTAAGTTTGTGCCTGCATGGATGCTGCTGGCACGTTTGGGTCAGAGTTGGGGGCTGGAGAGGAGAGTGCTAGGACTGAAACAGGGCAGATCATACTCCTGCACAAGCCAAGGACTAATGAGGGTGAAGACGGGGCCAGGCAATGCTATGTGATTAAATTTAGATCTGGTGGGAGATCTTGACCCATGGTGGCCTATGTCTAAGTGACATTTACCCAGGAGGAACACACGGCAGCTGAGGCTTATTAACCTTTTATAGATCTAAGCACCGCCACCTGTCTTAATTGGCAATTGGATTATTAAATGGACAAAATTCAGAGTGATTTGATCCAACAAGGTCTACAATGTGAAGGCTATTTTGGAAGGTCCAGTCTTTGACAATGTGTGCATCCAATCCCTGAACAAGGTTCAATCTTCTAAAGTAAATTCTGTGGGAAGATTCTCAGTCAATTACAGGATTGTAACAAGCGTTATTGGAGGTAAGTCATTAGGTTAACTGTGAATTACACTGTCATCCATACAGTTTGACTTATGTTTCCTAGGAACTGATTTAGAGCAAAAAAAGTATGTCAAAAGAAAAGACCAATGAAGGAATGGAAACTGTGTCCAGCACTTAGAATTGAAATCTCATCAAATGCTTTTTTTGTCAATTGTTACAAAAAAGAAATTCCTAACTTTCATTCTCATTCAGTCAAATAATACAAGATGCTTTCTTTTGCAGAATTGTTTGTGCACGGTCCGAGTACCAATTCAGTTCATTGAAGTTTAAATTAACCAGGAAGGTAAAGTTTCCTGTCCGGTAAGGAGAAGTAGACTTTGGCCTTTCACATATACGCATATAAATAACTTCTGCTTTGAACAAGATAAAAGATGAACAGCTGAAAACACATTTATTAAGGTTTAAACTAGATTTTTGTTGTTGTTGTTGAAATTTTCAACGAGATATCTTAATTATTTTGAGTCATGCAATTTACACGGCTGTCTTTTTTGTCACAACTTCTTGAAAGTATTTTTTGGGAATATGAATCATGTGTGCTTAGATTTCTTTACAATTCTGTTGTGACATTATTTTGTGGAAAGTCTCACTGGTGATTTATGTATTTCCCTGTTAAAGTCACACATACAGCAAGTTGTAAGCTATAATGTAATTCTGTATCATGTGCCTTGCAGTGCCAATGTTTGATTTTTGATATTCAAAAAGCAGATTATAACTGCTTACAGTATAAATCTGTATCTAGACTGACCACTGAAAACCCATGTTTTATGTTGCAGGTAGAATAATTGGGGCAGCTTAAAGGTTTTAAATCATCAGTCTGACTGGGATGATTATTTGTTTGAAGAACACTTTATGAACACAGTGTGTCGAATGTAAAAGAAAGAGGATGAGCGGCTGAGCCAAATATCATCAGTGCAACCGTTTTCCCACATGCTCTAAAACTTGTGTCTGTCTTGTGGTGTTGATGCAGATACTCATTCAGTTCAAGACGGCCACTTTTATAGACTTCTTACAGTCAGTTAAGATGACCGACAAGCACTGGGAACATTAGTTCTGTGCCACAAGTCCCATACATCAACTGTCTTGTGGCGAGTAAGGGAGGGGATCAACATATTCTAAATGAGCAGACATAATCCCACTGAATGTGGAGTTAAGCCATTTCATAATTAGCAGATTTTCTAATGTATGCCAGGCTTTAATGACCTTTGCAAATGAGAATGGTTGTTTGAATTTCCATCCTTCACATCGTTTTATCCCTGCCATATCTGCCTGATAGAATGAGTGCACCAGCTGATGATATGCATAAGCTTAATGAACAAGTGCACACACTTCTGAATGGAAACTGATGGGCTCAAGCCAGGGAGATTGGAAATGCATTTCCACACCTTGCATATCATCATCATGACCATAAGTGGTGTCTCTCTGACCCGTTAACAATGCATTTCAAGCCTTTTCCTTCAATTAGGTACACTTCTCACTCAGATTTCGCTCATCAAAATGCTATTAGCATGGTCTAGTTTCAAAATATACTAGACTTATGGAGCAACACAACCTTTTAACTATTGTAAATGACAAAATTATCATTCATTCAGCAGCGCAGATGACAGTTGTAAAAGAGCAGAGTGTTGCTAGATCGATGGGTTGTTTCGAAGTATATCTAGATAGCAAACCTGAAATTCTTATATATATATCAAGCTTTAAAGCTGATATAATCAATATTTTACATAAACATTAGATCATGACTATGGTTAACGTAAAAGTGGTCACACGGAGTAACAAATTTCCCTCAACACTCTCTGCTGTGTTGTGTTCAGTAACAACATTTATTTGTGAAACGGGTCTGACAAACATGCTGTACAGAGAGTTCATAAAGTACTGCAAGTAGGTATTTCCAGTACTTCACGGTGGAGACCAAAACCAGAGTTAAAAGATCGGACTGACATTCCAAGTCCAAATGAAGGCTCATCTTATTCTCTGTCTACTGGATGAGTTGTCTGTTTGCTAAAAACTTTATATATTAGCTTAAAAGTGGAGTCAGCGATTATACTCCGATTCACTTTTTGTGTAATTGATCAAATATCTCGTCACAGTTACGCTAGCGGTCCGTTCTGTGTGTGCACAGGAAGAAAAAAAAAAATAACGTTATTTGTTCAGCCAAAGCTCTCTAAAAATGAAACCGACAACATGGCTTGGACCACGACATACAACCCTATTCCAGCCAATCCACAACAGCTCGTGTTCTTGCACAGGATGGGGAAGAAGAAGTTTGAAGAAGAAATGAGGGAAGTGGGACAGTGGGAGCCAGAGGCACGGTAAAGATGGCACATGCTAACTTGTTGAAGTGCACAACATAAGGACGTTGCAAAGGAGGCGAGACGGGCGAGAAACAGCCAAAGAGGGAAATAATTCAAACTGAAAAAGAAGAGCCCGGATAAGGCAAGGACAAAGCACCACGTTAACACTGGTGAGGGCTTTCCAATAATGGAAAGACCTCGGAGAGTTGAAAGGTAGATGGATGCGGACGTGACAAGGGTGGATAACATTAGTTTTGCAAAGCAGATAACGTTGTCATATTTATCCGCCAGGTAATTTTATGTTAGTTTCCGAAGCACATTCAGATTTCCTTCTAGTTTGTGAAGATATGCTGTTGTAGTGATGCCAGCTGTAGCAGCGGGAGAGTTGTTAGTGTCGCGAGCCGGAGCTGGCGAGCCGACTCTGGAAAACTAGGACGCAAACCCACAACCTAGATACGGTTAGTTACATTATTTGCCGTGTCGTCGTTCACTGTATTTGTACATAAAATGTTTGGAAAGCATTTTAAATCCACACGGGGCAAAAATAATACAAGTTTGCACTGTGGAATTATTATGTTTGATGCAAAAATCAAATGTCAAGCCAGGTAACGTCACCTTTTTTGTTTTGTTTTTAAGCTTAGCTTCAAACCTATGATCCAGCAGAGTTTCTACTCAGGTGGGTTTTGTTTTTTGTTTTTTTTAGTCGAGGCAAAGCTGTGACACCGAATTGCTGTCCTTTAGTGGACTGGTAAGTGTATTACACGTTTTGGTGTGATACCAGATGTGCTCCAGATGCTTATGTTTAGGATTTCATAAATAACGCGTAACGCTTATAAAAATGTAAATAAGGCTATTGTGTACAAGCTATTAACAAAGTGTGTTCACTTGCCTTCAAACTGCACTTAAGCACATAAATAGACAGACAGGATTGTTCATCATTTGGAAATCCCAAATATCGAACAACCTTTTTATGTTTTCAATACAGCCAGCAAATGTAGCAGGAAGTGACGAGCTTCAGTAAGTGCAGATCCCTCTGGAAAGAGAAGTTCCAGGATATTAAACTCACTGACTCACAAAAATAAAGTGTCATTAAATGATACCAGGGATGTATTTACCACTCCACTGTCACGCTGCCTAACTTTGCCTCTCGTCAGACGCCCGCTACGAAGCCACATGGTGGGCTCTGCAAAAAGCCACCAACATTCATCATGGCTTTAATGCTATCAAACTCTAATCTGTCTGGGATTTCATGTGTGTTAAACACGGCTGCAAACGCAGAGCAAACACTTCAACAACACTACATAAATGTCTCAATATCTTAGCAAGACAATAAACAACCCATTCAATTCTGGGGATTTGCATGAGAAACGTGAGCATTAGCGAACAGAGACAAGTCCTCTGCCTTTCTGCTGAGGGGAAGGATGGCTTCAAACATGATCCTTTGTCAGACGGGATGGGAGACATGGACACAGAAGCCTCTCGGTTTTGGCAGATCTGGGCTCACAATGCCATAGATTAGTAGCAGCCTGACCACAGAGCTGAAATAAGCTAATTGCTTAATTAGCTGACCCAATTCTATAAGCTTCTTTTAGCATATTAACAAGAGCTATGTAACAAATAGTTGTGTTTCACAGAGGCAGTGTTTGTTTATGGAATTACAATAATGGGGATCAAACACAAAACATACGGTCAATGGCACTCCTTTTATGGAAGAAAATCAAAGCCTTATGCGATTTCAGAAAAACACTGAGGTGCTTTTATTTATGTAAAACTGATTTCAGTCTTTGTCTGATCCACCAGCAGGGGATCCTACTGCTTATTTATTTCCTTATGTTTTTATTTGTATGTTGCTTTACGCCGCACACCCTTGTATTCTGTTAAACAATTAAGCAGCTTCGGGGAACCGTTTGACCGACCTCTCAATATTTCTGGACATTTGAGCAACGAGGGACAAACGAGAGAAGGGATGGGGAAAAGAAAAATCTTATTAGATTGAATAATGATTGAAATGGATTAATTTACATTTTCTGCATGCATACTTTACATACATGATCTTTGCTCAGCAGTGGGAGTTCTGGGCAAAAGAGCACTATTTGTATGAGATGAACTCATCTATATGCTAATTCATTGGCATGTAGACCTGCTTCATTTCTCCCATTCAGGACTGTTTACCTATTAGCTCTTATAGATGCAAAGGGAATTGGAATATTAAAACCAAAAAGCTAAGGAATACAGAACATTAGCAGTACATCAGCTGTTATTATATGTATATTAGGGCGGCATTTCTGCCCTTTGTTTAAGATGTAACCACGAGTCAACTTCCAAGACACTTTACAAATAAACCAACTCTTTCACTTAAGTGGGACTTGTTGCCGCTGACAAAGACACAGCAGGTTTTCAGAAGTCCTTCAAAAGGACCAGAACAGACTGCACCCTGCTGAAAACCACGTGAGCTCCCATGATTCAAATGAGGAATGATCTGACGCTCAAAGGCGCAAAAAAGTCAATTTCTCGGTTTTAAGGTGCTCTAATGTATTTCTGTGCACAACGAGAATACAATCCAAGCACAAGAGCAAATTTAAATGTTGGTTAAATGTTGCATAGAAACACCAACATGGCCTTATAAAGAGATGTTTGACAGATCAAGTTACAAGTGCTGCCTAAATGCTAATGTAATTTCATATGAACCAGGCTAAAAGAGATGCGATCAACCATCCCTGATTCAGAAGACTGTTGTGTTTAAGAGGATGACAACCCCCTTTCTTATTGTCTATGTAATTCACCAAAATTGCCACTTACAGCCGCTAAGAGCAGGACGTTTCATCTCCAAGCTTCCTCTGGTCTTTGCTACTCATCCCATTTCTACTTCCTCCAAAAGTGCCACCACTTCATTAACCTTGCCAGGCATGAGATAAGAGAGGCAGTGCATCAAAGCTGCCTGCCCACAGAGAGAACAGAGCCCTGCATGTCTCCACTACACAGCAGCCATCACACACACTGGCAGATACACAGTCCACAACCCATCCAACATGCAGAAAAGACCTTTTGTGTTTCAAACTGTCATTCAGAAGTGGGTTTTTCCTGCGTGTCTGTGTGTGCACATGACATCATTATGTTTGAAATATAATTCAGGGTAGGGTAAAAACCATTTGGTTGTTCTTGAGTGAAGGGAGTTTGCGAAATAATTGGTCTGGGTCAGACTTTTCATTGCCTCAGACACTTATCTCATAACACGTATTGTCCGTTTGCACAGTTATAAGAGGAGTCCAGGTACACAGCGCTGTCACCACTATGACCTACACTCTTAAAAATGAGAAAATGAGAAAATTAAACAAGAAAAGCATCAAAACCAACTTCAGCCCGATGAGTAACAACTCCCGACTTCCTCAAAGCCTGAAAGCAGATGGTAGGAAATGTATTAACTGAGTCACAATATTGTTTTACTTGCACCACATACAAATCTCTCTGGTGCATTTAATCCCTCTACCCACAGTTTCTCAGAAAGGAGGATATAAATTATTTTCCTTTGGTGGAAACGGCAAATCCCTGTCTGGATTCTGTTAAAAGGCTTAAAATGTCACTAAATGCCAAGGCTGAGACTCCTGCTAACACGTAGGTCTTTAAGACAAGATGTTAAAGCGTTGAAAGTTACCTGAAATTGATGAGGTTAATATTCTTATCGCAAACTGAGGCTTCTGAGGAAGTGGATATTGAAAATAGCCAGGTAACCCTTCATATTAGAGGCTATCATACAGATTAGCAGCATAAACACCAATTACACATTTCATTGTTTATTGTCAGTAGTATTTAGAAAACATGTTAGAATGCATGAATTAAAAGGATTTGGTTGTGAAGGGAGGTTATTTTCCGTAATACAGTATTATCACTCGTGTGTATTTCAGTAAAGAAAACAAGAAAATGTCCCTAAAAATAACAAGTCAAAATGCTGAACGCTGGGTTGTAAATGAGTAATTTACCATGAATATCCTTCTATATCCCTTTACGACCATATGAATTTCCAAACCACATTATACGAGCATGGAAGGGTCTGTCACTGAAATTTGAAATAGAGGACAAAGGGCCACCGAGCAAATAGGTTTTTTTAGACACCATCCTCTGAGTTCTCTGCCAGTGTGAATCAGAGGTAAAATACAGTGCATTAAGTCGACCTCTGAGGCAGCACAGAGGAGGGTAGAGTGAGACATTCTGCTATCTATTAAGACTTGCGTTATGTATATATTGTGTTTTGAAGGAATTTTACTGATCCACAAAACCAGCAGGAAAGGATAAGAGTGAGTCCCTAAGACCATGTGGTAAGCAACTGCAGTGCAGAATCTCAGGCAAGTTGAAAGTTGCTGTGCCGTTAAGGAGAAAGTCTGGCAGAATCCTGCATGCCCGCTGATAACATGGTTGGATTAAGGATGTTTAAGGGAAGTGAAAATTATTCATTTGAGATGGATGAAAGCTGCACTTGTCAAGTCTACCAGTCATGCACTTTATACATTTCATTTCCACTAGCCAGCATGCATAATTTCCCCTCAATGCAAATTTCTACACACTGGAAATTGTGAGCATATTTACACCGCTCCCTTAACACATTCTCTGACACAGAAAACGGATAATCTCTATTGAACAGGGAACAAAACAATGCAATTTGGTTTGCAGAGGTGTGAGAATCTAATTTTGTGCAGGAAGATGAACGCACAAGATCCAGTAGAATGCAAACAATAGTTTTCATTTGAAATCACGTCTGCATCAAAAAGAGAATGTTTCGTGCCCTGCTCATCACAATGAGATGTAGGCACATTATTTTAGCATTTGCACAATTATCCAAACAGACTTCTGTAATGAGCACAATTACTCATTTTAAGTCACAAAGTCTTGGCCTCAGTGTTGGTCTGGGTAACCGAGTATATGTATGTTGTTTATACTGCATCTCTCTATTTCTCTCTATACAAATATTATGATCTCTCTGATGAGAATTAAGTCTCCAGCCTGGATGGCCAATAAATTAGAGGCACGCTTCTCGTTTACTCATCAGAGCTAATGAGCCTGATAAAATTACCTCGAGGATCATAATTACAGGCTAGTGGCAGAGACTCTGGCAGGGACTGGAATAAGACGAAATGCACGCACATACACACACATGCACGCACACGCATACATACATACACACACACACACACACACACAGAATCCAGATTGTGTTGCAAGAGGCAGAGTACAACAGCAAACCTAAAACATCACAAAGCACCCACGCCTTATTAATAGAATAACAGACCAATATCAACATGCATAACAATTATACATTAAAAACCTATATAATTCAGCTAATGAGACAAATAGAAACCAATATGGGTTGACATCATCACATTTTAAAAATGTACAGGATTAACATAATGCAAGGTGCTGAACAATATGAACAATTTCCACCTCTCTGTCAGAGCAGTTCAAACTGATTTTACCACCCTTTCATAAAGATTAAGCACTTCATGGGTAATGGCATATTTTAATGAACGATGGCAGCCTGGACACAAGAGCTCACCTCGGAGGATTCCATTTCATCACACATTCACAGGATGAATTGTTTTACTTATGAATATTAATGTCCCTCTAATTTGAGGCTGTTGTTAATGCTTGTCGCTAGGAGCTTGGCAAATCAGGTCCCATTCCTGTTAAAACCATGTATTAGACACCCCCCTGACACTAAGCCCTCGCCTTTGATTCTTAATTGCAGAAGTGCAAGCATTTGCAGTAGATGGGGCGCAAAGCTTTAATTAACTCTAATATCACACATTCAGTCTCGACTGTCACCCACATCACGCATGGCATTTTGTACCAATATCATCCCCAACTCTGCTCAGCTAGAAAGATTGTGTTCCCAGTTCATGATCACAATTTCATGCATCTCAAAATGAGCGATATGTAGTTTATAAGTAGCTGAAATACATTGACGGCAGTGAATTACGCCATCTTTAAAAAGCTTTATTAAAAGCATACATTGATGCAGCTCTATGTGATCGCTGCGCAGCTTTAACGCAAAGGAGCTGCAGCGTTGTTGGTTTTCTTACTAAAAGCAACGTCTGATCTTCATTGAATCAACAGTCAGTGGTGAAGTTTGGGAAGCGTAACGATAAAAAGTTCAGGGATCTGTATAAATAGTGAAACGTGTGCCAAATAAAGCCGTTATTAAGTAAATAATTCAGCCTCTCGTTCCCTGTAATCTTCAAAGGATTTATTGGACAACAGATTTCAAGTTTTTATAGAGAACAAGCACATACCATTAAATAACACTTCCAAGTTGCCACATTACAGTACATTCCTCACAAACATAGCGAATGCCATTTTCACACACGAGTGACTTTGAATATTTTAATAGCTCAGGTGCGGAGCAATTCTGATGCAGATATTAGTAAAGAGTAATGTTTAATTAAACCAGGTTTGAAGATAAAGAGCTCAATACAACCTATAGTTTATAAGCCTTCGCCAGCCATAAGCTACTGCTCTACCTAATCCTCTTTCACATAACATTATTGCATCAGCACAGCCGAACATTTTTACAGCATTTATAAAATTAGCAAAGAAATTAACTGTCTGCACTGTGGCAAATTGGATTTCCAAGTTGTCGCCTTGTGATACAGCATACCCAGGCTGCCACCTACAGTACAGTGAGAGAGGGAGCCACAGTCTGCAGCAGCTCAACATGTGTGGCTCTCCATTTTATACTCCACAGCCATTCAAACTTCATTGTGAATGCTCTTAGAGGAAATTTGTTAAAAAAAAACACATTATTGAATAAATAATGAAATAATTTCATTTTGGATCAAGGCTTACACATTTATACTCCTCAGTCCTATTTGGATGTGGAACAGCCAGCGTTCCATCCATAATATTTAGACATCGTGACAGTTGATGATATAAACCCGACATCCATTTTTTCCTGACCAGGTGTCTTTCATATTTGATAAAATTATTAATATGCTACCTCACTCCAATCATTCCATAAATATTTAGCGTCTTTACACACCAGACATTCATAAAGGACAACCTTCCTTTTGACAATGGTGCCGTATAATCAATATTAGGGAAACATTCACAGCAGCATTCACCACACAATTAAACCGAATGTTCTTTTTTTTTTAACAGCAAAACATTTGTGAAAAAAAACATGAGACCCCTTGTGGAACAAAAGCAAAGATTGAACAATGACCGAAACAGAAAATGCACACCCCACTTAACTAACAACAAACCAAGAACTTACGATGAGTCTTTAACCAACAAAAGATTTTAAGCCAACATTTATTTTTTGAAATATTGTGAATAGATAGATAGAATAGATAAAAGCCAATGATTTGATCCATTATGCTTCCTAATTCTACAGCTCTTCCTTTGCCTCATTATCAACCTATATACTGCCATAGTTAAATATAACAACTTGAATGTTCGAAAGGAATGTTAATATAATAAAAATGCCCCCATTTACTTAAAAAAAAAAAAAAAAAAAAAAAAATCCCTCAAGCATCATTCAACTAGTCTTTTACTTCTTCGCCTGAACAGTTTTGAGATGGAAGATTTCCTCTTATTTTTGCCTTTCTTCAGTCCTGTTCACCAAAAGAAACACTAAATATTAGAAGGTGCATTTAAATTGGAAAAACAAAATGTAAAAGAGAAATTTGTGGACAATACTAACCCAGATTTTGCATCATTTTATTCAACTGCTGATCCTCTTCTACTTCCCTGAAATTCACCAAAACTCTAGTTCAACATTTTGTCTTGTTTACAACAAGCTGTTAAACTCTCTGCATTGTTCTGAAATGATTATCTCTCTCGTCATGTAAAAAAAGAATTCTAACATGGATCGTGTTACCTCAGCCTGTCCTCATCAAGACTCTCCACAATCGCATTTCTGCCGTCCACGATCTCCATCAGTCGCTGCATCAGCGTCTTCTCCCTCTGTTGCTCCTCTCTGGACTTTAAATGATCTGTGATACCGAGTTGACAAAGTTGCATGTTGGGGGGAAAAAAGGAGGTTAACAGAAGTGTTGTTGAGCATGAAGTCTGTGATGTCTTACCTGGCCTCTCCATCAGCCTGCGAAGTTCCCCCTCCACACCTGGCTGCTGCTGCTCCAGCTCCTGAGTCCTGGCTCTGACAAATGTATTCATTAATGACATCAATCAGGATGTTAATTTATAATGCATCTCAAAACCGTAAAAACAGACCTGAACAAATACATATGATTTGACAGTTAATAACTTTGCTAACCGTGTTAATTGTCAGTAAAATGAAACGCAAGTGAAGAGGAATAATGTAAAAAGATTAAAAAAAATAAAAAATAAAAATGAATAGTATGGAATCGTTTCATATCAAAATAATAAAAGCAGCTTTCAAGTCGCAAAGCAAAACCTATGCTGTAGAAAAAGCCTTTGGAGGTAAACAATTATAACCAAAATAAAGAGTTTAAAAAGAAATCACTTGCGATAAAATGATGGGTGACGGGACACTTAATCTTAGTCTACATTTGCAGTTTTAAGTTATTATAAAGAAAATGATACTCACATGTATACGAGCTCCGATTCCTTCCTAATGTACGTCTGCTTTTTTCGAATGAGGTTAAACCAGTCGACCATCAGTGGGTCCATCAGTATGTCCCCCTCTCCCTCTAAAAATAGGTTAGTGATACACAATATATCATAAATGAGACAGTGCATATTACTCCTGTGTTATGGTCTTGGTGTATTCTGTGATCGTTGATGTGTACACATTGGGAAAAAAATAAATCGAACAGTTCATTTAACATTTCGCCCGTACAGACTCTACAGGTTTCTTTAAAATGTGCGTTTATCATGAGCTCTTGGTCGCTGGTAGACGATTCAACACAACTCAAATGAATGTTGTGAGTAAATTAAATCCTGCAGGGATAAATTTGGCTCAAACGAAGTTTTCAGATGTCGACGTGGCTCTGAGCTCTTCTAATGTCAGATGATACAGCGCGAGAGCAAAGTGCCGAATTCAAATAAGACATTTTACATCATCTTATTTAATATAACAATCCAGAAGCCCACTCTCAATCAGAATCATGGCTCATTTTATTTTACCCAGATAAACCATTTGTTTTCTTATGACTGTGCTATTTATTCAATATTAATAATATTAATTGCGAATGAGGTTTTTAAGATAACTTGGCTGGTTTGTAGGGAGGTGGTTAAGAGGTTTGTTCAGAGGTGGGAGGCTTATTAAGATGGCGCGTGACTCACATCTTGGGACTCTGTCAACACCTTTATTAAGGACTATGTTGCAGCCAACGATCCCAAAATGGAGCCCAGACTCTTGGTAATCTGAATCTTTAAATTTAACACTGAACAGACTGTCATATGCCACAGAACAGAGTGTTACAACAAACGTGTCCTCCTTTACTGTATCTTCAGCATTCGTCGTCTCCGTTGTTTAATGTACTTCGGAATAGAACACCACTCCCCTTTATTTTGCTTTAAATATCTTAAATGTTATACTCGTTTCAATTCACGCTGTTTAAGAAAGTAAATTAGAAACCAAACTAAATGATAATTACGTTAGTTCTCATTTTGACTGTTGAGTCACAAATAAAAGCATCTTTAACTCTCAAATTTGTGCAGTATATATATTTTTCCACAGACAGAAAAGGACAACTTTCAAAAAGCCCTCACCAAACACCCAAAGAACAGAGAAGCTTCAACATCCACAATGATTCATATATAAACCTAAAATGTTGAAACATTTACTTGAATCAGAATTGTTCAGCGATTGGTCCACTACAATATTGTGACAAGCACTGAGACACAGCTCGCATTTTCTGCTTAACCAAGTCCTACATGGATACCCGAGAAGGTGGATCAAATGATTTTCGGCTAAATATTTGCCGATCCCAATTAGTGACCCATCAATCAAAGTACATGTACAGTACAGACTGAGCTGGACGGAGACAGAGGCACATCCTGCCGCATCAAACATGATTTTACTCTGAACCGCATTTAAGTGTCAGAGTTTCGTTTTTATGCAGACAAATTCCAGTTGAGAAGTAGATGATCTCCTAGGTGGTGTGCAATTGATGTCAAAATCTGGCCAAGCGACTGCAGCCTTCCTGGGTGCCGTTCAAAAAAAATAAAAAAGGAAGCAATAGACCAGAATATATATTACTATACCCAAGTCATGTTGACCTTGAGCAAAGCAATCAGGCCCCCTACTCCTACTACCTCAAAGGAGAGGCACCCTCCCTGTGGGCGGGCTGTGCCTCTCACCTCATTTGGCTGCAGAAACAGTAATAGAAATGGCAGATAATCCCCCCCCCTCCAGCCCGCCCCCACACATACACACACACCTCCAGCTGATGGTGAGTGAATGTGGGAGGCAACCAGGACAACTCACTGACGCAGCAGCGGGATTCAGCAGTTCACACAGACACCATCACATTTTGCGTTGAGGTTATTCATTGCGAGAGTGCAAAATTGACCATTGGATCGACACCTTAAAACCCATTTCGGAACAAAGTGACGCAGGGGTCACAGCCAACAGTCATCTTGACCACGGTGGGACCCAGCTGCCCAGCTTTGTAACCAATAAGCGTTGCCATCAGAAAGAGGAATAAGTCAATGAGACCAACGTTTAAAACGTCATTTACCCGACTGAAGGGGAAGCGACAGAAAGAAGGAGAAAGAAATGGTGTATCCTGGGTAAGAAACAGAAAGGGAGAGTGCATATTGGAGGATGTGAAACGTAACTTTCTTCTGCTAATTCTCGGGTTTATCAGTGACCTTTATGGAACTATGCTGCTGAGTGAGTTCTTTGAAAGACTCAACATTTTTCTAAACTGCACACTTATTTTTAAATCACATTTGCATGTCTAAACAAGGAAAAGGGAAAAAAGCGGGAGAAAATGGCGAGTTGTGAGAGAAGAGTAAAAGGAAACATACCTTCCTCACAGCTGCGCAGCTGCTTCTCCAGCTCCACTCCCTCCCTTTCCAGCTGAGTCAAATTTGTCTCAATATCATTGAGCTCTCTCTCAATCTGCTCCACCGGAATATGATAAGACTTCACCTGCTGTAAAACAAAGAACTTGTGAGTCCCAGTCAAGTCAAGATAATTTTAATATAAAAATTCTGACTTTGGCCACTTTAATGTAAAGAAGGTCATCCATTTTTTTTTTTTTTTTTTTTTTTTAAACCAGGAATGTAATGAAAGCATATTTGTAGAGCTGTTAATTAATCTCTTAAGAGACTTAATGGAGGGAACTTACAGAGGGTGACCTCATTTCAGTCCTGGAGGCGTTGGTGGGTGACAAATACTTTCCCTTTTTAGCAGCTAAGAGGTAGATAAAATAGGATTAGATAGTCCTTTCATGGCAGCTTTTCAGAAAAGCATTGTCACATATGACTTCACCTGATTTATTTTCAGGGAAAAAAACACGACTGTTTATATAAAAGCAACGAGATGGCTGAGGCCATGTATGTGTGCCTTTGATGACATTTAAAAAAAAAGAAGAAGCTGAGAACCAACCTGAGGGATGTCCGTGATTGGCTGCTGTAGTCGTTGAAGAGCTAATAGATTCCACAGCTGGCGGTCTGGGTGGGGATTTCACAGGCGAGTGGCTCCCATGTTTAAACCCTAAAAATAAGGACAGGAGGTTTTACATGCTGTACATCTGTCAGTTCAGAAGTTATTTCTGCAATGCGTATTTTTATTTACTGGTCACATTTAGTAAAAAAAAAACTACAGCGTCCACCACTTCAACAACTTTTGGACAGATAACATTTCGTAGAGACATTCATCATCTCCAGAGGATGATTCCTACTGACATGCATTTATATATTTTCCTCTAGTGCTTCCTTTAGGCTCACATTCATGGTTTTGAGTGAAATATGTAAACCTTTGGATGAATTGCCATGAGATTTGGCACATACGCTCATATTCCCCCTCAGGATGAACTGCAATCAATTTGGTGATCCTGTGACTTCTCATGCAGCAGCATCATTGTGTCAAAATTTATATAAAAAATAGAAATACCTTGGTTATAACCATTGACTGTATACAAAATGTACATATAATAAGGCCATTGCAGAAGTGCAATAAACTGGGTTTGCGCCATAAAGTCTCCGGCTCCACAGACTCCTATTCAACTTCTCATGAAATGCAAAGCTTTCCACAAGTTCTTATGGTGTTGTTAGCAAAAGTCACTCTTCCTTATTAGTTTTCAGGCAGTCCATTTAAAAATAATTCCTTCATTAATTTGAAAATAAGTCTCTGAAAGCCATGTGTTTGGGGGCGTGTCTGTTTGATTGACAGGCCTCATCAAGTTTCCAATCAGATAGAGTCAGATCCACCGCTTGCTCCTCCTCTTAAAAGCTCAAACACAAGCTGCTTTTAACAGCTTCAGTTGCTAGCGGGGCTGCAGACGAAATTCTAATTTTGTAATCACTATAATCATTTGGTGCTGCTCTTAACATCTTGCTGCGTTGATTTCACTATAAAGAGTCACTTAAAGACAAATTGTGTCTATTGAGGACAGTCAAATTTCTTAAAACTGACAAGATGAGCTCAAAAAAGAAACACTTTCAAGCACTGAAGCCTTTACTGTGATGTAACAAACTGACTACATCTAATAGAGCCAATCTTTTTTGAGATCCAACACTCAATTCATAGAATTTACTACACTTGCAAACGTTTGTCTCCCATTATAATGCAAAGAAATGTCTCACCTTGACTTTTGGAGCCCAGCAGAGATTTCTGGGGACCGACTTCTCTAAAACATGCAGGGTCAAACACAGCAAAGTTAACTGAAGGTGCTGCAGGTGTTGGAGCCAAGAGAGGCCTGGCTGTACAGATGGAGTCATCAGTAGCAGTCGTGGACTTGAAGCCGGGTGCATGTTCCTCAATGAAGGCTTCGGGTTTAGCATCTCTGTACATAAGAAACAATGAAATAAGCTTTTAAAAATGGTGCAACAGCACAGCATTTGTCTAACACAGATGGAAGACGCCAACAGGTTGGCTCATACAGATTGAATATATGCAGAAGAAAAGGCCTCACCTTAGACACTGTAATGTTAAAAAGGTGATGAAAAGAGTGGAGGAATCATCAGCAGGAGTTAGAAATGAGAGAGCCTAGTGTTAAGGGAGGAAAGGTTCAGGCCTGGCCCTCCTTGCAGCTTGTTAAGATGGGGACAGAGCTAGCGGCTGCACTCTGAGCCAGTCAACAATAACAGAGATGGACGGAGGTCGATGGTTCCGCAGTCTGGAGGAGTGAATAAGCTCAGAGGTCAGAGATGTCGGATGGAGAATCTGTCAAGCCATTCTTTGGTCCACTTATGTGACATTTCAACTTCCAGGAGAGTGAGTTATATAGTTAAAGATATTATCAAGATAGTTAAGCATACTTACTTAAGTCCTAACTCAGTTTTCACAGGTTTGAGCTTTTTTTGCCACTCGTGGGTAAGTTGATCTGTAAGAAAATGTAGGGATAAAAAAAAAAAAAAAGTGAAAGACGAATATATAATTGGGGCTGAAGCAAATTTATTTTCATTATCAGTTTGTTATCTGTTAATATTGTTTGTTAAATTTAAGACCAAAAACAAGTGAATCACAAGTTTAAAAAGAGCATAAATTATTATGTTTAAACATCTCATTTGTATGATCAACAGTCAATAACACAAAGATAATCATGTTTTAAAATCAAAATGATATCAAAACAAACAAAAGCAGCAAGTCATTACATGGAATGAGCAAAGTTTTATCACTTTTGCTTGGTGAACAACTGAAACAATCAATTATTAAAGTCAGAGCAGATCAACTCAATTAACTGTTACTCTTTTTACCCCCCCAAAATAAAAATAAATCATAATGGCATCTTGCACAGCTACCAACATCCTTCAAAACCATTAAGAAGTTAGTGCATTGCAGATTATGTGACATCTTTAACAATGACTTGCACACTCAAAGCAGTTCATGTACACAATAAACAAAAGACTCCCTCGACTCGTCTGAGCCACCTGAACAGCTGATAATGAGTTCAGCAGCTGCTGGTTTCATTATCTAGTCTCTCACAACAATCCACTAAAGGGACTGTCTTCACCTCCAAATCTGTATTAAAGACCCAAATGATGCTCTAATCTGCGCTCGTAACGTCCACAACAATTTGCAGTTACATCTGGTCTACAAATGGTTAATATTAGCAGGCAACAGAGTTCATTTCCACGTCAGGAAGACTTCTATCAATCCTAACAATAAAACACCATTCACAATGAAACCAGCAGTAATTGTGTTTCTGTCTGCAAACCCTCTGACACCCGTACACGCACATCCATCCCGAGAGAATGACAGTTCAACTATGAAAGTTCATTAGTGTGAGACAGAAATTAAAACGGCCTGCTAGATGCACAGGCTGCATAAATGGGGCAAAAAAAAAAAAAAAAAATGACAAAAGGGCTTTGTTTTCTGTGAATGTTTGAGGCAGACAGAGAATGGTGGGGGTGGGTGTGTGGATGTTGGCGACATGTCAAATAATGGATCAAGAACAAATGGAATGAATGTAGTCGAGCTTGCCTTTGGCGGTTTTGTGTACAGTTGTTGGCCTTGTCTCGTCTTTGTGGATGGCCTTTAGACATGGTGATTCCTTATTGTTTGTCTGGCTGGTGGAGGGCCTTCCTGCCCAGTTTCCTGCTGGGCCTTGGCTGTATTTCTCCTTTCTCAAACCAGGGCTATCAGCTGAACTTGGCTCATCACCAAACCTGCAGAGACAGAAAGGCTTCACAAAACCGTGCAGACAGTGGCGGCCACATGTGGTATAGAGATGCGTTACTCACCGTCTCTCTGCTGATCGGATGGTAAACGGGCGTTTGTTGTTATTGTTGCAGTTTTTCTCTGCTAGGTTCTTTCCGATAACGACCCTGACGCTGCTCTTCTCCTCATCGGGACTCAGTGGGACCTTAGGCTTCGCTAAAACATTTGAGGGCTCTGTGAGCTTCCTGTTGCCTGTCGAAGTTTCTGTGACTTGTGTCACAGTCTGGAAAAACTTCTGCCGGGCCACCTGCGTCTTCTGGGCCGAGTCCGTCCAGGACTGGGAAGGTGGAGGAGGACTGAATGGCTTCAGAACAAAATTCTGTGGGGCTGACGGCACCGAAGAGGGACGAGGTGCATGCTGGGTCTGGCTGGCACCATTTGGTGGTACGGCTGAACCGAGGGGTCCGTGTTTAACCGCAGCATCGGATGAAGAGGAAGGCTTGACGCTGTTCCAGTGGGCGTTGCAGATAAAAGTGTCTGGATTCTTACCTGGTTTGTAGCCTCCTGGGTGAAGTACACAGGAGCACTCACTGCATCTGGTGGTGGAAGTTTATTAGCATGACATTTTTTTTTTTTTAAAGAAATAAACTCCAGCACACAAAAAAAAAATAGTACGAATGAATGTAGATAAAATTCTTACTTGAAACATATTCTGTGATACAGCTTGCCCTCCACAAAGTGCCTCTGAACCAGATGAACATGGCTCTTGCATGCAACACATTTGCTATTAAGAGTCCCATTTTTGTTGCCGTTTTCTGCCAAAACCACCTTCTGTGAAAGAAACCAAAGCTACAGTAACACTGTATCCAAAAAGATTCAACATTTTCCTTTTAATATTAACCTAAACCACTGAAAATAAACATCCTCCTTGCTATTAAATATAATAATCAAAAAAGTATTATTATAAAACAACAAAGATGTATTGAGTTCGGACCTGAGTGGCTGCTCTGGCCATCTTGGGTGAGGTCTGAGCGGTAAGAGTGGAAGGTAACCGATTCTCAATGGCGCTTTTGGACACAAAGGTTTTGGCAACCACTGGGAGATTTTTCTTCTCTGACGGCTCCTCCTTGGAGCCCTCTGCTGGCCTTTTCACACCTCCCACTGTGGAGAAGTGAAACACCATTAGTGTCAAACAACACACGAGACAGAAACAACATAACTCAGCCTATTCTTAAAAAAGAGACATGTCAGAAAAAGCTCTGCATTGACGCAGTAGGAGGGAGGACACCTCAAACTTGTCTATAAAGTTACTGTGGATTTTTGAAGCAGATATATTCTCACTGGGAGGCCGTCCTTTGAAGTAGTTGTGGTACTGGGAGACGTAGGTAAGAACGCTTAGTCTGTCTGGGATCCTTAAAGCCACCATGTCTTCTGCATCTAACAAAGCTGGGATCCCCAATTTGTCCTCTGCCACCTGAAAAGCCTTCAGAAACAAGAAAAAAAAAAAAATACAAAGTTTAACCAGCAGCCCTCAACTACAGCAAAGACAACATCTGATAGTAGCATATAATGGACAAAGGCACATCCAAAGTGTTTTTGCAAAATAAACATGGAATTCATCGAGCACACATTCACATACATTTACAGCATGTGTAAAAATGTCATACAATACAATTGACTTTAAATAGACTGGCAGTATTTTGCGGTGGAGCCCAGAGAGGTCTGGAAAGGTCTGCATAATGAATAGCACACTTCCTGTGAGCTTGTACAGATAAGAAGGAGGATGGAGGGAGCAGGATATCAGGGCATTGTTTAGGATCAGTATGGACATGCTCATTAAATTTAAAGAACAGCCTCACCGAATATCAAGAGTGTGCTACAGCAAAAGAAGAACAAAAGACATAAAAGAATCAGAGGGTCCATTTAGCTACAAATACACAGACAAATTTCAACTCGTGAAATATACCACCTGTAAGAAACACGACACTATTCATGAAATATAGAAGGGTGTGAATTACTGCACCAGTCACACTCTCACGTTTCAGTACGTTTCAGCAACGGTTGATCAAAACTTTAAACCAGATCAAATACACGATTCTCTGGCCACAAATCTGTTCATTAGTGTAGCATTCAAGCAGTATACATCAGCAGTGTATTCAAGTGAACTGTTATCGTGAGGATCGAGTGGCAGGATGTCAGCAAGCCTCATTTAAAATGAATAAACTGGAGACCACCTCCGAGCTCAGGTTTGCTTGCTGCTGACACTGTCAGGAAGATCCAAGACAACAAGGATGTCATAGAGAGTGCAAACCGTAGCGCTCAGCGGGGCCCGTAACCCTCAGAGGAAGCTGGGAAGATGGTAAAACACTAAATAATGGAGAGGTCCTGGCTGTGCAGCTCATGTCAGGCAGGGGGTTAACAAAATAAATGAGTTCAAGTGGACAGAGGAGGAGTGAAGATTTAGAAATGTTTGAGAGGAGTTTTTGTTGTATTTTGTGTGCGTGCGTGCGCGCGCGCGTTGCTGCATGCTCCGTCATGTTTCCGAGGTTGATGAAGTGGATGTTTTATACTCGAATATGAAGTGTGTTCCTCTCAGCAAGGCAAAGACTGAACAACTAGACTTCTTACCAGTCTGTTATTCTCAAACACATCCTCCTTTCTGAGTGACTCATAGTCTCTGGGGGAAAAAAAAAACAAAACAGAAATACAATGAACAAAGAGAGGAGTTAGACATGTTAAAGAAATCATCATCTAATTTAGAATCATGAGGATTTAAAATATAAACGCACAAAGTGACATTTTCAAGTAGTTTTTCTTATGGCCATTTATTGACAGCAGAACTGACACACCTAAATACATTAAAAGGATCACGAGTTAAGATTAGGAAAATAAACACAAATAATGAGTACAACATTTTTTTATTTTTCTTTTAAATAAATAATCACTCTTAGGTTAAAAAGTACCAAAGACAAATAAACCCTTTGCAGAAAACAACAAGATATGACTGCAATTCAGGAGGAAACAGGCTGCTTCTGTCAAAGTTAACAGTTATAGAACTCAACCAAACCCCAGCAGAATTTCACCACGTTTTAACCAATTCGTCAGAGGTAAACACTCACATCAGATCCGGTCTGTACTTGTGTATCAGCGCACAAAAAGCCATCCCGTTCCTGAAAGAAGTGGTCATGTTGGTGATGGCTACATCTCGGTAGCCGTCACACTGCAGTTTACACCACTGTTCCAGAGCCTTGATGGCCGCCATGCTCCTCTGCGCGTCGGAGACTCTCTCAGTTCCCAAAAGTGCGCAACAGGCAGAGGTTTCAGTGCGGAGGAGCCAGAAAGGAAAGAGAGATAAAAACAAAAACAAAAAAAACAAAGAGTCTCTGCTCGGGGTTTGACCATGAACTGCGGGGCTGGAGCTGCAGCTGCGTCCTGTTTCCTCCTTTTTCTACCTGGCTGACGGACCACGGACTCTCCGGCACAAGCTGCTGCTGGTGTGCGTTTCTCTGCTCATTACACTAATTGACACGGACTGCTGATTCGTCATTCACTGACAGTTTTCTAAAACTCACCCAGGAGAGTAAATAGTTCCTCTGGTGTTTATTTATTTATAAAGCATGCACGTTTTTAATCCCAGAAAGTAAATTCTGGAAGAAAAAAAAAAAAGTGACTGACCAACAGAGGAAAACCTATGGAGTACACATAACGCTAAAAATGAATAGATACAAGAAGTTTGAGGTAAAATTTATACCCAAATGTGGTCACACACTTCCTAACCAAGTCTTGCATCCAAACATATTTTGTATCATATCATCAGCTCCCAGGATTCAAATCCAATTAGTCCATCCCTATTAACCAGCAGGCAGCTGGGTGGAAAAAGCAGTGAAAGATATGCATTTTTGGGGTTTGCTGCTTACAGAGCCTCATGTTGAACATCCAGTGACTTTCAGGTACAAATATGGCTGATGTTGACCCTTTTATTGCATCTAACAGTGGGTTTTTTTTGTCCATATAGCTATTCCTTATATGTCAAACTAAAAGAGATCAAAAGTAGTTATTTGTATTTCAATTTGAACAGATGTGACCTTGTTTGCCTGCCCATAATGAGACTCCATATTGTAATATGACAATGTTTTGAGTACAAAAGACTCAGCTTTAATTCTCACATGTTATAAGGGCATTTACAAAAATATATTTATTTAATTATTCATAGGAATTATCTGTTGGGCTCTTGTGAGAAAGAATTGGGCTTCGGGATTTCTGGAGAACATAAAAAAAACTCGAGTTTTTATCTCAGCCAGCATAAATGTGAGAATAACCATCTGAATTTATGACATGCATTTCTTTCCACCTCACTCTTTTTTATGTGGGGCCTAATTGGGGACTAATTGAGGCCAACCATCCTCATATAAGGACCCTGACCTAATTAGCCCATATCATGGTGTCCCACAAAATCTTTGGAAAAACTTGTGACTTGATTTCCCAGCAACTTCCATATAGTCAAATAATTATGAAGAAGAAAATCTGTGAGAATGCTTGCAGAGTCATTCAAATTTACAAACTAGCTCAGTGTGCTTCTCTGACCCATTTTGAATTTGACCCACAGACCTCATCTATCAGTGGTCAAACCTTTGACACAGTCGATGTAATTAGAGTGAGACCAAGAGTTGAAATTGACTCTTTGAAATGTGATCGACCCACAGCGACCTCGTTCATTAAAACGGCCCACAAACACTGTAAGACATGAATTGTTTATTAATTGTCAGAAGAGGACTTTAGCCAGAGCCAAATACTTTTAAGAGTCTAAAAGTATTGTAAACCACAAATAAGAGATGTGTGACTCCATCAAAGAGATTGTGACTCCAACATACACTGCCTGTTGCCTTGTCTAAACTCATCTTTCCTGTCTGAGGACATCTTCATGCCCAGGAGGGGGCAGTGTCACACTGCACTGTTAGAGGACTCTATACACTCCCTACCTGTGGTCAAATCTATAAACAATTCATGATCATCAGCATTTGTCCCTTTTCAAAGCACAAGTATAGATCCACGTGGGGGAGTTTGAACTAGAAATAATGCAGCACTCATTTATAGATATTCCTGCCTGCATCTGCGTGCACAGAATTTTATTTTATATTTTCATATTTAAAATGTTTCAATGAGTTTAACATGAAAAGAAAACCTTGTAATTCACTTTTACACCTCCCAGATTATTTTAGTCCACTGCTTTAAAATTAATTTCATATACCAACAGTGTTCATTGGCCTAAAACCAGGAAAATAATGTTTCAAAGCAAACTAAACTGTTTTACATTAACTAAGTTAAATCTAAAGACTGATCCGATTTGTTATTTTGTTATTACAATATTATTTTGTATTTGTTGGTTTAAATTTCTTTTCTTCTTTTTAGAATTACAGTTTTTTATGGAATCTGTTAGTACATTTAATCTTTGATGCAAACAGTTTCAGAAAAAACAGACACTTATCATCAGACACTGTGTCATAGAGTTAGGAATAATGATTTCATTTTTCAGCTATTTCCATTGTTTCCTGTGAAGACGTGTGGCTGCAAGTAGACATCCTGTCTGTGAGTGAGGGGAAACCAAGAGATCAAGGATGAGCTCATCATTATTGAAATCATTTAGAAATGATGTCCTTGTATTCCAATTCAGCTGTTCCCTGATGGGCTGAAATGTAACATAGCAACATTTGTCACTGTTATTTGTTAAAGTCCCCGGCACATGTACGTATGTAGCATTCGTTCAACGCAGATATTGTCAGAGGTACTGAAAACTGTATTCAAAATATAAACAGACATGCAGAGTGCATAGCTTGAGAAATAATCAACCAGCTAAGTACAGAGTTTTTACATATGGATTAAAATAGACACATTTATTATTGTACATGTTAACCAACCCAATTTCAAGAGTTTTAAATACAAATTCCCACCAGAAAATATTAGTTGAGATGCACGAGAAAGATAAAAACTGAACTTTGAAAATTGATTTTGATGTGGCAAGATAAGGCCTCATTTATCATTTGTTTCAGAAAAAGCATACACACAGAAATATTCAGTCCATACTACCCAAGTAATGAAGCTCCCCAAAGAGTTAAAAAAAAAAAAAAAAGTTTGTTCCTGCATATTAATAGTGTCTACACAGTTATTCTGAATTATTATTATCTGAACAAACAGGAAGAAGGACGGTGATCAGTCATTGTGCACGGCATCAGTTTCCTGTGTTTGGGACTGTGTGTCTCCTCCCGATATGCTTACTGTGCTGTGGATCTCGGCCTCGCGCTCTCTGGCTTTGGCCCGCAGCTTGGCGATGCTGCAGCAGCGCAGCTCCTCTGAGCTCGGCCCCTCCGGCCCCTCCCACTTCCCCGACCTCTGGGTCAGCGGCTGCACACGCACGCTCAGCACCGCACTCGCAGCTTTTGTCCAAGGGTAGCTTTCCCCTTCCTGTTGTCTCTCCCAGTGCTCGGCGTCACAACTTTCTGTGTGTCCTGAACTCTTGTTCCCTCTCTCGCAAGTGTCATCAATGTCTCTTTTCACGAAAGGGCCTGCGAGCTGGCCCTGCAGTTTCAGCTGCCGCCTCATCTTGGCACGGCGGTTTTGAAACCAAACCTTGAAACAAATGAAAGAGATCTAAGATATAAATTATAAGAGAAATTAAAAAAAATAAAATAAAGCTTTTTGTAACACACACACACGCACACACACACACACACACAAATACAACAAAAAGAGTGACTTTGGAAGATAACAACATTACTGAACTCACTCTGACTGCTGAGTCCAAATACTGGTTTCAGCTGAAATTCTGAATGCACTTTTGCACAGACTGAAATTTTGACCCCCATGTCTTAGTGTATCTGTGAAATAGTTTCATGGTATGGTATGTTTTCAATATGTAAGTTTTTCAATATATATATATATATATATATATGTTCAATATATACAGTACATTTCATTAAGGTGTTCTTGGTATGGTTGAACACTTTAAAATCTTGAAAAGAATTGAAATAAAACGCAATATTGTGTTACTTATTAGGTTGGTTTTGATGCGAGAGAGACCGTGGGGCTAAGGAGCTGAATTTGCACACTGTACATAAGAATGAATATAATTTGACTGAATATGAAATAAACTGTTCCAGCAGGAGTTGAGTGTGCCAATTACCTGCACTCTGGCCTCGATGAGATCCAGTCGGAGGGCCAGGGCCTCCCTCATGAAGATGTCCGGGTAGTGGGTGGTCTCGAATGCCTTCTCCAGCTCCTCCAGCTGCCAGCTGCTGTAGTTGGCCCGTGCACGACGCTGCTTCACTGGCCTCTGTTCATCTGGAAAGCACAGTGCAAGCAGCAATTACACAATTGCCAACGGGTGACAAGGAACTAATGGCTCTGGATTGGATAATTAGCGCAGCAATCATTAGGCCCATTTTAACACTGCTTGATAATTGATTGTTAGTTACGAGCTGTTAGTCAGTCTTTTGTAAACATTTACACTGCAATCAGATGGTGCTCACAGACTGTCTTAGAGACTGTGGCCACACAGTGCCAGTTTGGCTGCGCTCTATCTGAACAAGTCCAGCATCATACAATCAGTCCCATTTTATCTCCAGCAGCTGTGCTTTGAACTCACCTATGCTCTCTGCGAGTGGCCCCATCCCGACAGCCTGCGTGGCCAGCAGCAAAGCCTCCTTGCATGGCTCTGGCTGCAGATAATTCCTCAGGGACTCGTAGCTGATAAGGGGCCCCGGGATCAGGAACTGAGGCTGAGAGCCCAGTCTGGTCGGGAACGCAGGAAAAAAGTGAGCTGCAGGTGAATGAAAAACTGCAGGCAAGAGAGTGGATACCAGCTGCCCCGGGCCAAACATGTCAGAGCGGTTAAGAGTCCAATATTTAGATTCAGTCCAGTGAGAAGGACCAGGGTGGCTGTTAAGAGGATGCTGATGAAGTGGTGAAATGCATCCCAATGTCCAGGGAGAAAAAAAGAAGGAAAAAAAAAAAGACTGATGTGTCCACTTGGCTGTCAGAGCTATTGTATGTTGCTCAGGTGCTCAGCGCAGGTAGAAGGTGTTACCTGAAGAGTAAAGGTAGGACTTGCGAAGTGGAGGTGGCCTCACCTTCTTCTCCTTCCCCCAAATCCTTTCCCAGTCACATGACATCCAAACAGACGGCAGAACTTCGTTTTTGAGACTGAGGTGAAAAACCTGTGACTCATCGGTGTATTACCGTGTCAGTATTTACTGAACATGTCATTACTTTTCTAACCACATCCTACAATCTATTTCTAACATGCTGCATGTTACCTGAACGTCTTTCTCTCTGCCTTCCTGGGACAAGTTACAACATCTTTGCCTTCTGAAATTTCACAGGGTGAGACAAATGGGAGCTCGGTAAGTTGTGAGGACGTTTAGACACATACACCCGAAACAAAAACAAAAAACAGTTGTTCGGGTTTGTGGGGAAACATGAAGGCAGCAGAACTTAAACAGCAGGTTCAAGGATAAACACATAAAGTGACAAACCAGTGGGTTTATTTTCAGTTGTAAATCCCTGCTAATAACTTGCTATTTACACCTACTGTTGACTTTATTTGATTGTTTTTAGTAAAGTAACTGGCAGTGCTATTTTTTTTTTTTAGCTTTCACAACATGTATTCCTTGCCTTCTATTGATTTGATTTCCATTATTTTTCAAAACATCCTATCACTTGCTATAGATTGCTGTTAAACTTCAGACAAACTCTCAGCTGTAGCTACAAAGGCGCTGTTCTCACCTGGCATTAATAAGCATCCTGGTGCGATCAGATCCCAAGTGGGCAGCTCAAAGTTCATATGTCAACAAAACCCAAGAGGCATTGAGATCCAATCTGCTCAGACCACGTACGGAGGTGGTCTGAGATGCGTTTTGTGTTTAGCAAATGTTGAATTCAGCAAAGTTAACATGTTATCTGTGCTAATTTAGCTAACGTGGTTGAGATTCCCATCCTAAACATTTTATCTGCAAAATATATATATATATTAAAATATATATATATATATATATATATACATGGTGTGATTTTCTTCAGATGTCTGTGCAGGATCCTCATACAGTGTAGAAAACAAGCCTGTTAACGAGAAGATGAACGCTGTTTTATTTACACTTGAAAAATGGGGCATTGGCACTTATTACTCAGACATAATTAAACACACTTCTGAAGGTTGTTTTTTTTCTAAAAATATCATGACATTAAAATGATACTTTCTCATAGCAAATCCTTTAAAATGGTCATTTCAAACACGGAGAGCTTTCGATTTGATCATTACTCTCCTACTGAAACTTGGGGTTAGATGAAACTTCAAGCTTCAGTAGTTATAGAGAAACACTCATGTCATATTATTTGCTTGTTAATAACTGATACACTAAGTAGTAATACATGATTACCACTGCAGTAAAGTATGTCGTCAGTCGTCAAAGTGTTACCAAACAGAGGATTTTTCTGTCTCAGATCAAAGCATACACATCAACACATTAACAGCCAAGACAGGAAGATTATTAACACTTTTTTTTTCTTCTTCTTCTTCTTCTTCTTCTTTGAGCAAAGGCAGCTGTAGCTTAGCGCTGACGGATCTGTGATGAGATGATCACCAGCACTGTCTGTGTGAATTAAACACAGGTGTGTCAATTAATCCAAAGACACACATCACCCAACAACACATCTCGCTAACTGCTCGTCAGGTCGGATGGTGGCGAAAACACTGAGCCGTCAGTGTTCGTCACCGCTGAACTGACGAGGCCGAGGGGGCTTTGATCAGCCCGGGACCTCTGCAGGAGGCAGCTGGTCAGAGCTGAGGTGAGTCACGGGATGGTCATTGCAAGGCATGCAGCGAGGACTTGCAGCTCCATCACCTGTGTGGCCCTTTCATCTGCACCTGTTCAAACACTAAATTAAAGCCCCAGTGGAGGCAGTGGAGAGGTCGGGATTAGGCGCTGAGCAATTTGGATTTCTTTAAGTCCCGAGTTCAAACTGAAAGCTGATATTTAGGTAAAGTGGAGTGATTTGGATCAAATTGCGGACAGAGTTTGCCTGTTTGCCCCATAATGTGATCTCCTGACAAAACCCAAGAAAACTAAACACTGTAGCATCTCTTCAATCGGGAGCCTGATCCCTTCAAATCTGTGAAAAAGCTGCCCTACACACATTTTACCTAAAACCATTTCGATAAATGCATATTAAATGAATAATCAATTCCAGCACCCCGGTTTTTTTTTAGGTGAAGACACCACCAGTGAGCTGAATAAAAAATAAATAAATTTAAAAAAAAAAGCTTTCAGCACTGCTTCCTGTTTCAGAGATTGAAAGAAATTATTTCCTGGGTTTTCAGGGGGGAAAGGAAAATAGATTAGAAGTGTCTGGTTTGAGCTGTGGCTAAATAAACACTGTGTGCGGTTGGACTGACGACTGAACAGCCATCTCCGTTTGTCCCTGGCACACAGATAGTTAGGGGGATTTCTGGCCTGTCTGAAAGTAGACCCCCCCCCCTCCCACTGTCTCTCAAACTGCTGTGTTTGTCTGTGCCTGGGTCCTTTAATGCCCACTGATCCAGATAATCAGGGACAAAATTGGTGAAAAACCAGTGGGGGAGGTTCTGACAGTAGATGCTCAGAAGACCTGCTTGCGGATAATTGAAGGAGGCTTTAAGACAACAATAGTAAGGTGTAATGCCCGGCTGTATTGGAACGTCGGCTCCCTGAATGACAAGGCAACACTGGAGATCTGCAGCGAAAATCAGCGTATTATTAGCAGACCTTCAGCTGCAGGGACAGAACGTGCATTATCTCCGGGTTTAGCGAGTCACCAATGGGATGCCCTTCACCCGTCTTTAGTTTGAAACAGGCTTGTCTCAGCTTGTATTCATTCATTGGAAACGTGCAAACGTTCAGGACCACCTGAAATCACCCTGAAATGTCTCACTTAAAGTCCCCCTCCAAAAAAAAAAAAAAAGAAAAGGAGTTTGTTTTTGTTTTGATTATTACTTGAAATGGATGTTCGACTTAAACTTCAGAATAAAATCTGTGCAGTTTGATACTAGGGGGCCGTTTTCACATTCATCTGCTGAAATGGGGAAGTTTCTGTGTGGTCACTCAAAAGTTTAGTTGAAGAAGTTCATGTATGAGTCTGATTGTGTGACATCACAACTCATTTGGAAGCCAATCATCATCCAATGTACAACTTAGACAACTGGGACCACCTCACCACATCTTTTTTTTTTTTTTTTTTTTTTCCAGTCACAAATTATTATTCAAATTAAAATATTCGTATACATCTTACAGCATGCCTGAAGGGGACTTTTGAACCTGCTATAACTGATTTGGGATCAGTGGAATGACTTATTGCGTTGATATGTCAAACATATATGCAGCCGTAACACAGAGAAACATTATCAATCATTTTAAGATGTGGGCACCTGACAAATTTAAATCAGATATCCACTCTCTTTTAGCTCAGGTTTTCATCTCCTTCAACTCTTGAGGGAAATATCTAGCTAAATTCTCCACTATAGCCACACCAGCTAGTCACTAACGGTGTCTGTCTGCTGTCAGTTGCAAAACAATTAGTGTACACTCCATTTTAAGAACACTTTCGCTAAAAGAAAAATGCAGCCAGCTGCAGCCAAAAAAAAAAAAAGCTCTGAGAGTGAACCAAAACAAAGTTTAACAATAAGCCGGACCTCCCTATAAAGTTCTGGAAAGGCTACGGCAGCTTCAACTTTAGGTGACAATGTTCTGTAGGCTCTCCACTACGACAACCACCTTTCACATTATCATCTATTATATTATTATTATATAAATATTGATAATAGTGGCTTCCGAAGGGGACAAAACCCTGACACTTTAATACATGGCTAGCCACAATTATGCATAAAATAATCTGAAATTTGAAATATATCCACATAAAACACGTGATTATTTTTTATTCTGTTAACAAGGATCATGTGTTGACGTATAATCTTTTGGAATTTGTTGCAGAAAAAAACAAACCTTTCACTGAGCTGAAATTGAAATGAAATGATGTGGGCTATTTACCTACTTTTTTCCTTTGACAGACACGGCTGAAGTGGATTAACTGTCACACACTCTGCCCCTCACTGTGATAAGATACCATCTGATATAATGGAGATCGTGAACACTGCACATTATTATTCTTTCTCATCCACTACAATGGCACTTTAGCTCGTAAAACGAGAGTTCTGCCAAACGTCAGGCGAAGATGGATGATTATCGTCAGCTCCACTGTCGTGGGAATTTATCTTTGCGATGTAATTTGCAGGCTGAAGCAGCAATGAGCACATGTTCAATATTTAATGAAAGTATAAGTGAAGCTTAAGGGTTGTCACTTATGCCTCTGCTGTTAATGACATGTCACATTATCATACTTATCACATTGGGTCAATCTTAACTGCAATTACTGGGCTCATTTCTTTTTAATTCATTACAAATGTTGGATCATCTCAGTTGTCCACCTCAGTGCAAATACATCGGAAGTGTGTTCTTGGACTGCTTGAATATGTATTTTAGAGTCAACAGCCTGCACAAACTCCAGACTAAAATCTATTACTGGATCGGTATAATTCAATCATCGCACCTAAAATGTGTTTGTATCTTAGAGAAAAAAGTGTATTTCATGGCTGAGGAAGCCCCTATGCTCGGTGCCTCACTCTCCTTGGTAATAGTATCCCAGAGGGAGCAGGTTGATTGTTTTAGTCCTGGATCACTGGCCGTGGGATAAACCTGAGAGCCCAGCCTGCTTTTCATGTCAAAACCTTCAAGGGAAAGCGGCCACAATCCAAGAGCAATCACACTTGAGACATCAAAGTGCCACTGAAAAGAGAGGCGAGAGACGGTCCACATTTTTTCCATGCAAGCCAAGTGCAACTCAAGCGTGGAGTAAGAGGAGATGATCTAAGACGAGGGTGCCATTGAGAGGAAGACGGAGAGCAGACAGATGTGCACGGGCAGGTAGCGGCACATCGGGGCCCCTCCTGGAGCCGAGAGAGACACCGAGAAGCCTCCGCTGGTCACATTCCTGATCGCTGCTCAGTCACTGTCCACTTTCACATGGGCAGAAGGAACCAGCGACGGCCATGTGCCTGCACTTTTGAAACATTATTTTAAACACTTGCATTGTCAGTGCCCGAGGAGGTATTCTGATCCTTTACGCAAGTGAAAGTACAAAACGGGGGGAAAAAAATGCTCCATTTCGAGTAGAAGACAACATTTTACATAAAAGTAGGGGGAAAAGTATTATCAGCTTAATGCCCTTAAAGTATCAAAAGTCAAAGTACTCGAGCACAAAAGTGTCCTGAGCGACATACTGATGGAGAAACGTGTGACGCTTTACTATTTTAGCTGGTCGAGACGGAAGTAGTTGTAACTACTACTTTATATAGCGTTGGCTGGATTAGTCCAGTGGTTCCCAACATAAGGGACAGGTTCCCTCCATTGTGTCAAAAGCTAAACTTTGAGTGGACGGGGGTATAATATGACTAATGAGGTCGGAAAGAAGACAAAACAAAGTTACACTGCATGAATTTGTTTGCCATTTTTTTTGCCTTTTTGGGGGAAATATAATATTTGTGAATAGATTATTCGATGTTACTGTCTTGAGCAATCTCTATTGTGGGACTGCACACAACAAGAGTGGACGCTGTGTTTAAGGGGTCATGACGAACAAGCCAATGAGGTTGACGTTCAATGTATTAAATAAATGTAATGTTTGCTTTAAAATGTATGCTTTTAGTCTGAAAGGCCCGCCGCAAAAATATGCAGCTCAAAACAGCGTTAGTTTTCAGCTCTGCTCACGGTTGCTTTAACATGAATTATCCAATGTTTTATTACCACGAAGCAAAAAATGTTTCGTATCGACAAAGAAGCAATTGGCTCTGAGCAGCTGCATGAGAGGGCACCCAGCCTGGTGTGATGAATAAAGGCAGAGGTTGTTAACCTGTCAGTGGTCCATCAGACTATTCAGCAACAGGCCGGGAGCCTCCACCCCCTCCCACCACTTCCTCGTTAGCTGTCACTCATCTCTGTTCCACCTCACTGCTGCCCAGCCAATAGGATGCTGGCGCCCGACCAAGAGCCCAAGCTGCTAGGACTTGTGTCGTAAGTTGATTGATAACCATAAACAGAGCTTTTGGTCAGTTATAGGACACCATACAGGTGCAATTAACACATCAAACAGAAACAGCACAGAGATGAGCAGGCATGGTGCATGATGGGTTCACGTAGGACCGCGTCAGATATAGAAATGGGTGTATAAATGCATTAAATGCTTTTAATTTAATCTGTGTTCCTCCATAAATTGGCCTAAATGGCTGTTTTGGATCAAATTTGAAGAACTTACACCACCGGGTTTGTAACGGTTTTATATTCTTAAAAGAAAACGCAGCATTAATGAAGTTTTCGACAGCCTACTTCTCAACCATCCCGTCCACGTATCTCACTGAACGCCTGTTATTTCTGAATGACAGATTCCACTGACCCACCAGTGTGGGCATGTCTTACCTTCAGCGAGTATCCTCAGCGGTGCTGTGGCTACATCTCCACGTCTTCCTATGTAACAAAACACCGGCAGCATTCTGCTGTAAAATGGCCTACCCACATCTCACCTTCAAAGAAGCGTTTGGTCTGTGTGATTGAACAATTATCGCCGTGGTTAATTTACCATCAATAGGGAGTTTCCTTGTTTACCAGTATGCCTACACATTGTTTAACTTATCCCTTTGACTCCATCAAGAGGTTTTCAGATGAAGTCACTGGCACTGGGCAAAACAACTCCCACTTTCATGGCAAAATGGTTTCCACCACAGCATGAGCATCACGCCTTTAATTTGTCTGTTACACTCCAGTGAAGAGCGAGCGTACCTGTGACAGCTGTTTCTAGTTTTATCAGGATTCAAGAATTAATGGAATGACATGAAACCTAACACCATTTATTTTTTTTCCCTCTCAACCTTTTTTTTTTGAGGTGCTAGAATATATTTTTTTTTGGAAAAGTAATCGTGGGTCCGTGTGAAATTTCCGTTTTTATGATTTCAACATTAAAACTGCTTTACAAATGAAGTTGCAGTGAAATGTCTTCACTGAGCATCTGAACTACAACAGATAACTTCTGCAATCTTACATAGCGCACTTTATGTCAGTTAAAGCTGAATAAGAAACGATAAAAGAAAAAAAAGTCATATTCCAAAGGTATTTTATTAAGCTCATACTAATGTGGTTTAACGATGGTGTTCAGGGATTTGAGGAATTCACAACGTTGTTTGGGATGAAAACACTTTTGTATTTTGGCTTCTTAGTTTTAGTAATATGAAAGTTTTTTTAGCACAAAGAAAGGGATGACCAGCTAAAACAAACAAAGTTTGTCTGACGATACAGACTCATAAATAAGTCAACTTCTCTCGTAGATTTTGGAAAATCCAAATTGCTACAGCACTGATACACACTGCTGTGATGAGGCACCTTGATACAAAAAGGTTCAGTTAAATATATTAACTGTACAATAATGTTGATGTTTCATATTCATACTAATAAAAATATGAAGCCAAAACCGTGTAGAAAAAAACATTTTTCTCATGGGGCTCTGTAATAACGTATTCTATTGATAATTTAATAACCACAGAAATGCAAAAGTCTCCCTCTAAATCACAACCAAAACAGCTTTTACAAGTATTTCAAAACAATCTGTGTAATATTTGTTTCTATATCTATTTTTTTTTGTAATTCCTGTTGACAATTCCTCCAGTATTACATATTCTGCTGTCTTGAACTAATATAGCTGATTTACTAACGGCGCCTATTAATGTTCTATTTCATGTAGTTATCTTTTTCCATTTTTAGTGTGAATTATTATATCATCGTTGAATTTTTTTTTGCATCCCGTACAATGTAGCACACGCTCTAATTGTTGCATTATTACAGTAACATAAATGGTACCGTTTTAATTGTTTTCTACTCATTTAAAGGGAATCTTAATGCATTCTGTGAAGTCATTAAATTATCCAGAAGTTATTACATTACTGGTTGCTATAGCAGCTCGGTGGAGGATCCTTTAATCTGCACCACCGAGGAGCCACCGAGTTTGTTAATCTGTACTGATCAAATTAAATGTTTGAACTGAAGGGAATTAGAAAAAATAGTAATCGAGCTCTGGAATGCAGAGAGGGAACGACACAGTTTCCAATCAGATGTGGAATTGTACGCTGGGTTGTTATGTTGTTGCTTCCATGTGAAGGACCTTCATGGACTCCGAGATCATTGAACTGGTGTCAATTTGCCCGTAGATACCCACCAAAAACGCCTTGTGGAGCAAGATGTCCGCATGTTCTGGAGAGAGAAGAGAGTACAGTGCGTCACGCAGCTGCAAATATGTGACGATTACGGTTGTATGGTTTGTTAAATCACTTTAATTACGATATGATAAATACTCTTTATGAACGATATTGTGTTTCCTGGCACGGGAGTGAGAGCTTCTGATCAGCTCACCCTCAACAAGGATGTAGCTTATTAAGAATTCCCGTACCTTGACAGAGAAGCACGTATTCTGGGAGATTTCTTAGAGCAGTCTGCACCACGTCGAAGTTACCGCTGCCCATGCAGTACATGAAAGTGGGCAGGAAGTCTGTTGCCAGGCTGTGGCACAAAAAAAACATAGATGGTATCAAAGAAAACATGTAAACAGATGGACTGAAGAACAATGAGAGACTTTTTTTTTTTTTCTTCTTCTTTTTCTCAGCCTGCTTTTACTGGCTGGTTTGTCCTGACGTAGCGATGTAACCTTACCAGGGATTATTCTGGATGCAGCGCAGGGCCAGACTGAAGGCCATGTTCCGACACAGCTCCTCAGAAGACGTCATGAGTCTCTGCAGATCATTCTGCAAACAGCAACGCAAAGTGGCGATCGATGTGTTACACACGAACGAGACATGCTCTGGTTTTTTTGTGCATGTTGTTTGTGACTCACAATGAAGTACTGTATGATCTCTGGGCTCCTCCTTGACTTGTCATCCACCTCTGTCAACACTTCCAACACATCTATGAGCAGATGGCATTATATGGGGAAATAAAAGAGTGCATTACTCAGTGTGATCTGGGACATACACGGGTGAAATTGCTGCAGCAGAATGTTAGTTTACCCTCGACTGCCTCTCCTCTCGACATCTTTTTCAGATACATTGTCATGTCTGCAGCACTCAGTGAAAATGAGGCAGATATGTTGACTAGGGGAAGGGAACCAGCCGACAAGTCATCTGATAAAGAGCAAATACAATCGTTTCGTAAATGTAGCACAAAAACTGCTCGTAACAGGTACCGCTGAAAATTTAACCATCTATTCAGGATTACTTGCAGCTTGAATGTTGTTATATTTTAGATATACGAGGGCTCTGTAAAAACTCAAAGCACTCAAGAGGATGTGAGGCTGGTAATTACAACTGCGTTTACCATCTCTTTCTTCTGCTGTAATCTCTGCAGAGGACCTTCTCACTGGTAAAGTGAGCCCAGCGAGCAAAGACTTCAGCTGGACCAGGTCTGGATTTTCTGCACACATACACCTGAAACAGCAAAACAAAATCTCTCATTTTCAAGCAAAATCGCATCAACAGTTTGAAAAAGAACTGATTCAAGATGTTTAATCATCGCCGAATGTATTCAAAAGATACTGTTTCGGCTTACTGTAAGATGGCAGAGTGCCTCTGTAGATAAGGAATGGCTGCTGCTGCATCGTGCGTTATGTACTTCTGAGTGAACTGCAGAAACTTATTAATGAAGACCAACGGCGAACGAGTCCTCTGAAAGTTCTACAAGACGAGACGTGGACAAATACATGCAAATGCCGTTAAACTCTGATTTGTAGCTCATCAAAAACGAGTTAGGTCTGATCGGAAAGCCTGCCAGCAGCCCACCTGAAGGACCTTCATGAAGGACAGAAGGCAGTCCTGAAGCGCCCTCTGGTGATCACTGTGGAAAACAAGCGGCTGCAGCAGCTCCAGGATGGCGAGCACGTTGCTGAAGAATGTCATGTGGTTCTGCTGACGGAACTCCTGTATGTTTAGGTGCATGCGACCGTGCAGGAGGCCTGCAATCATGGGGAGGTGTCTGGGGGGGGGAAACAACAGTCAGCAGGTTAAACACGGCAGCAGATAATCCACAAATTAGTCATAACCCCAAAAACTGCAACAAGGTGTATTTTTTTTTTTTTTTTTTTTACCTGAGTAGAAGGACAGGGTGGGACACAGCGAGCTTCCGACAGGCGAGGTTAGCATCAGACACACGACCTTCAGCAGACTTTGAGTCTCCAATATCAGCCAGCAGTGTGACCAGGCGATGGACCAGGACATCCAGCTGAGAGACATTACATTTCCAAGTTACAATCTATATCATGCTGAAATCATGGTTTGAAGAACGGTTTGTCCAATAGTATTCAGCACAAAACAAAGCGTGTCTATTTGACAAAGACACGATAGTTTATGAAGAGAGGATTCTGATTATGAAAACAATTTTCAGCCAAAATGTATTTCCACCTTTCATTCCCCCAGGCAACACGAGGGGCGGTGCAAAATGCAAGGGGAAGGCATAATCAACAGAAGCAAACACAATCAATAAAAACAGGCACAATCCATAACAGCAGGCACAATAGATAAAAAAGAGAGGCACAATCAGTAGAGGAAAGATATTGAAACAGGCACAATCGATAAAAAGAGAGGCACAATCAATGAAACTCTGAAAACTTTCTGTGGGTAAATGTCAAGCGTGCCGAGCAGTCGATTAAACTTCCCCTATTTCGTGACCGTACGTCAGTGTTTCGCGCTTCTTGTGTTTAATTTTAATAGGACTTACAAAAATCAGTTTTAATCCACTTATGTAGGAAGTGGCTACATTTAATCAGGTGTTTGACGACACGTGCGGAATCTCTGGTCAAATTTTGACGTCTCTATAATATTCACAAGACAAACAAATTGAAATAATTATATCACGAAAGCAGCACATCAAAATTCAATTCAGTTGCAAAAAAAAAAATCAAAAAAAAAAAATCACTGGTTTTGTTTAGCAAGAACCGTGTGACGTGTAAAACACGAACACATCTTTACCTTGCAGCTGCTGCCGTCTGCGGCCCCTCCGCTGCTTAACGTGCCTTCAGGCAGGGTAACGTGCTGGATGACCTCGGGGAAGTGCAGATAGATCTGCAGTAGCAAATTCTGGCACCGCTTACTCATCGCACTGTTTAGAGCCAAAACAAAACAACAACAAAAAGTAAGTATACTGTATGCTATGGTTTCATCAATGAGTTAAGGCATCAAGGAATAAGACATTCACTTTGTGGAAAATACATTTTATATTTGTATTCTTAAGAACAGTTCAGCTGTCCAATCTGAAGCCACAAGCTTAATATGGAAAATAATCAAGTGTAATCCCTGATGTCATTGAGTTGTGTAGCTGGAAGCTATTTAATTGACAGTGAATGGCTGACCAGTTTTGTGCGGCCACAGAAACCCTGTCACAGCTTTTCTACTCAAGTGGGCTTTACTCTATAGTTGTTCTGACATTACAAAACACTCTCAGAGAAAAAGTACTCCAATTCACTCTCACTTGTCTTTTTCAGTTTGATCATCAACAGAGCTGACATGAAATCAGAGATTAGGGAGCACAATAAAGTCCTCAATTGTTTCTGTCTACAAGCGACAATAATTAATGTACATTAATGCAAACGAGGGACATGAACAGCATAATGTAATTCAGAGGTATTGCTTTCAAGTGACTGCAGTTTCATAAAATCCTCTTACTGCCTAAGGCTCTTGTCAAGCTCAAATGATGCACTGGCTACTAAGTGAAGAGTTTATTACAGCCGTGCATTAAGCAAATCACAGTGACCTTGACCATGAGGAAAGCGTCTAGTCGCTGTTCAATAGTTTGTGTGTAATTGGAATAAACACCAGCTTATCTGACAGCAAGCTCTTGCAAGAAGAATGCTTAACATACAATCGAGTGTTTATTCCACACAAGGCCAAAACCCTTTACTTTCAACATGTTTTTATCCTGCCATATTTTCCACAAGCAACCGTTTTACCAGACAGCTTAGCTGTACTTAAAATACTGTAATTCTGAAGCTAATTTTGCTTGACCTTGGCCAAAGTTTCCTCATTAAAGTGGTTTAATAACCAGAGACATATTCATGAAAGGAGGTTTTGCCTCCACAAAGAGTTGCACCCTGATCTCTGACAGCTAAGTCAAAGCAGGAATTCACAACACAGGCAAGTTTAGAGCTCCAGCCTTAATCCTCTTGCCTTCATTATAATACACTGAGCTTTTAAAGAGATCACAGTACAGACGACTTCTGGTGGTTTTAATTTCACACCAATAGACCTAATTATCGAGTTTTCCCTGGTCCGCAGCATTGTGGCTGACAGAGGAAGTCTGAAAAGTTCATCTGCACTGAGAAGTAAAACCTTGTGCTATTTACCCCAAGTTTATCAGCACACCATAACATTATAAAAAAAAAAAAAAGACTTTCAGTATTCGGGCTTATTAGAGAGAACAATACAATGTGTCAAAATGGACTGGCTGAGCACTTTGGTAAATTGTGCTTGGCAAACTGTAATGAACACACGTATCATAAACTGTGGATGGACGAGCAAAAAGAAATGAAACAAGAGAAATGTGAAGAAGAGAAGAGAGGTGTCTATAATGAAATACAGTATACCGGATGGCAACTAATATACACCTTACCTGTCCTCCCATTTCTTTGTGCAGTTGATGAGGTAGTCCGACACTTTCTTGATGTTTTCCAGCGCTCCGTTGCAGTAGGAGTGAAGGAGGGGCAGTCTGGACTGGATGAGGGAGCAGGAGGCCTGGCCCACACCGCTGCTGTCATTGTGGGGCGAGTCGCGACCGTTGAGCTCCGACTCCGACAGGATCAGGTCCACCAGGCTGATGAGCTCCTCTGAACTGAGTCGGAGCACAAATTTTTCTATTTTCTTCTGCACAGGAAAAAAAAAAAAAATAAATAAAAAAAAAATCATCATCATCATCAGCTTCAGAACTGTCTCCCTCTGATGTTGCTAAGTAAGGACTTTATAAGCAGATTTTTGTTTTTATTTTTTATCCTACTTGAGGGATCTTCTGGTCACGTCCTTGCCAGATACGTGGAATGTGGCTGCACGCCCACAGGAAGTCCAGAGCTGACGATGGGTCCAGTCTGAGAAACAGAAATTTGGCAAACTCTCCATGTAAGAAACAACATCCTCAAGAAAAATCAAGAAAAGAAAAAACGTTTAATAAAATGACGTACTTGTAGTCTCTGCGCTTGCTGAGAAGAGCACTGATACACTGCAGCAGGGTGGACCAGTTTGACTGATGTGTCAGCAAGGCCAAAAGATAAGGTCTGTAGGCTGGTGTGCCTCGTGCCTTAAACAGATAAACAGTAAGAGAGGATGCGTCGCTAATGCCGAGAAAACACCTACTCCGGTGTGATAAGACGAGAGGAGAACACTATCTGCAGACAATGCTTATCTTACCTTGTTGAGGGCAAACAGCAGCTTCTGCTGAAGGTCTGAACACACTGAAGTAACTTCAGGGTCGAGATGCTCCAGCCAATCAACGAGCAGCCCACAGCTCAGTCCCGACTTCGTCACCTCGGAGCCAGTGGCAACGGTCAAACTAGAATGTTACATTTATAGGAATGCAATTCAACTTCTATTGACTTCAACAGCCTAAATCAAGACTTCAAACAAAAATAATGCACATTACATCCACAATACGACTAACAAAGTCATTTCGTGTGTTCGGAAAGTGAACTGTTCATTACATCCAACAAATCCAAAATTGCACCTGTTGCGTTCCATTTAAAAGCTGCTTCGTTTGCCTTTGATTGATTGATTTTAGCCCACAAGAATCACAGGGCCGACACACTCTCTACCAACAATTTACAGACACTGTTCTACACAAATAAGTGCAATCACTCCATCTACTGGCACTCCTCAGATCAGACACTGATCAGACAGTGAACAGCTCGTTAGTATGTACCTGCCTCACCGGCATGATCGAGGTAAATGCAGTTCCCTGTAAATTTTCACAGCATGTGAATTGGAAAAGCCCCAATAAAGCTGCAAAATTAAACCATCCCGAACAAAACCCAGTAGTTAGTTTCCGAGTACAAGGCCACAGACAGCCGGCGCCGCTTTGCTATGTTTGTCACAGGCAGCCGTGTTTGTCATTTATTCCTGTCAAATATAAATGTTTCTTGCATGACTTGAGAGGGAAATAGAATTGCAGAGCTCACTTGTTAGAATCCACTTCCTTTTTCACAGCTCGCTCCTCACTTTCCTGAAGGAGCAAGGAAATCACCATGGCAACAGGGCCAGCCGTCCCGTTCTGTGTACCCACAGTCATCAACAGCGACAGTAGCTCCTCCAGATATGGCGATTTCACTTCCATTAGTCCTTGTAACACTGAAATAACAAATAGCACATTCAGTAGTGGGCTTTGGACGGCCCTAACTGAACGCTTATAAAAGAAAACTAAATGTTAAATGTGACAGCAGCTTGTGTGCTTTCGTGGCAGCAAACTGCGGATGTAACAATATATCACCATATGATTTCCTCAAACCAATAAAATGGATTCTCTTCACCAGATGTTTTGTTACTGATTCAAGCTGCTGTTTTTCCTCACCATCCCTGCTTTTGTTTTCTTTTTATTGTAAAGGACTATTTTTGTCTCGTGCTACCTGTATAAAAAAATCTAGAAGGGTCAGAAATTATACTTTTATTTAACTGATAGAAAAATTTGAAAATGCAACAATCCATAATGACAATAAACCGATGTATCTAAGCTGTAGGCCGAGGTACCCTTTTGTAATTAGCAACAAAAAACACACAAAAAAAACAAACAAAAAAAACCCCACAGAGCACACCATGTTGCACCTTCATATTTCTACACAAGCAAGAATAGCCAAAACAAACACCGGCACTAGAGAGGGCCCTACACATTTTTGTGAGTTTCCGGGCCACCGTAGACTCTTTTACATGCATGGAAAGGGAGGAGTTATTCAGTTTGTCACTGAGATGCTACTAAATCTACATACTGCTCCTTTAACTCACCAAAACCAAGTAGTTGATTAACTTCCTTTTTCAGATGCTCTATCGACTAATCTTTCAAACGAAAATCAATGCACCTTCACATCCACACAGTGACCCCAGTAATACCTTTGCCGATGAGCTCAGCTTCTGCATTACATCTCTCTCCAGCTTTCAGCATCGCCATGACGGCTCTCAGTGGCACTTCAGTATCTCTGCGATAGGCCAAGGCCTCAGCCAGGTGAAGGAAACCTGCACGGACTGCAGAGCAGAGACACTTATCAGTCCTTGTTTATATAAAACGATGCATCTGAAGAAATAAAACAGTCAGGGTTCTTACCATCACTGTGTCTGTGTTTATGAGAGTTCTGACCAGCAAAGGATTTGAGGAGGGTCTTCAGTGGCCCCGGCTCCACAGTTGGGTTGTCCAACCAGATTAACATCTCAACAGTGACTTTGAGGAATAGTGAGGAGAAAGCAACATCCTGGGACACGAGACGCTGGAAAAAAAAAAAAAAAAAAAAAGGACAGAAATATTAGAATTACATGCTTTATAAAGCAGCATACAGAATTATGCACTTCCTGTCCGTATGTTTTACCTGGTAGAGGTGAAGTTGGCGCATAAGTGGACACGAGAGCGCATGGCTGCGGTGCATTGACATGACAATCGGCGCTGCATGGGCAGACGAGAGCAGGGCTACGAATGCCTGCAGCAGACGAAAGGCCAAACCACCCTGCTGAATCTGACCCTGCTTGGCTCGCATAAGCTCTTTAGCCAGGGCCTGCTGCAGGGCCAGGGAGAGCTGACTGGGAGGAGGGCCGTGCCAGCGAGGGTCCACCTTTACAGGGAAAATCTGCGGAAGGAAAGGAAAACAAACAAGTCGGTTTGATAGCGAAGTCACTCAACAACAGTTTCAAATGTTTTGATGTGAAACTATTTGCAATTAATAACTGGCATTTAGCCCAAAGAGAACAGTGCTCACAGACGATCAGTTAAAAAGAAAAGAAAATATCACAAAGAGATGAGAAACAAACAAATTGTAAATCTTACCTTAAGCAACATCCCTGTGAAATCATCATCAGGCCCGACTGCAGGAAGCTGACTGGCTGCTCTCATCTTCACAGAGCTATGAGGCGTTTCCACGGTAACTTTGGCCTTACTTGTTTCAGCTGAATCTGTCAGGGATAATGTAATAGGGGTATTAAGTAATTTTGATAATTTACATACATTTTTACTATGTAACTTTGTCATCTTCTTCACATGAAAGGCCGAAAACATCTCAGATTATGTGCGAGCAAAAATCAAATCTTAATATTGTTAAAAACATAAAAAAAATTAAAGTTTAGAGAAGTGATGAGGATAAACATTGAACAAAGCCATATTTATTTAAATGTGAAATATTGTAGGAGCTAAAATTGCACATAAACAACCATTAGGAGGATAAAGTCTGACCTCTGAGTGGAGGAAGAGAAGAACTAAGTAAAGAATGGAAAGTATGCCCCCCGGTGGCACCACGCTCATGTTGCACCTCAACCAAGTGGGCCATGTAGTCTGTTGCAGAGGAAATACACATTAGGCTCAATTATGAAGATTTTAAATGAATCCAAGACATTTTTTTTTTTTTTTAAGTGCTTCAAAGTAGACAAAATCTCACGCTTGTCCATGATGTTCTGCTCCAGCGACTGAGGATCGTGAGAGACAGCCTGATCCAGGTACTGCAGGAGTTTACTCATGCTGGAGACAGGAATGCCAAAGGATTGCACGAACAACAGCAGCTGCTGAGGCTCCAGGTCTTGTAAAGCTGCAGGAAATACGTGCATGGGTCCATTAAAAAGAAAGCAATTATTTACTCGGTGAGCAGCACACAGCTTTGTATACAATACCAGGTCGCACCTGCATCGACCAATCGGGAGACCTCAGATCGGATCATCCTCAGTTTCAACCAGTCTGGCAGCAGAAGAGCCTCCTCTGAGGTGTCCACCAGGAAGGCAGTGGGTAGAGGTTTCTTGTCGGGAAACCAAATGTCCAAAAGAGCATGGAAATCACTCTCTCCTGTAAAAATCCACAATCGTAAACGCGTTCTTACAGCCCGTTTAACAATGTAAATATTGAACTTTAAAGTGAAGCAGACTACCTTTGGGTGGCCCCAGAGTCAGCAAGATAACCATGGCATGGACTACAAGAATGTGCATCGTAGCGGTCTCTCCTGTAGTCCAGCGCAGAAACACCTGATCCTGAGATTCTGACTGGAAACAATAAACAACATAAGAATTGTCGAGCACAAGTGTTATCAAGTAAATCCACACTTTTATGAATAGTAAATGCCTATAGTTACAATACAAGACTTAACCTTCACTTAAAAAAATATATTTCAGTTGGCTGACTGAATGATCACAGGAAAAGGACAAGATCACAAATTCGAACTGCGAGAACATTTTTGATGTATTGAAGATGAAATCACTGAAACAGTGAGAATATAGGCAAAAAGTTTCCCATGATGTAAATGTCAGTTCAATTAGTAACACAACTCTCGTAAGCGCTCACCCAGCTGTAAAGATCCTCCCCATCCTTGGTCTTCCTCATCCGCTTGATGTAGCTAGAGAAGATAGTGAGAAACGCAGAGAGCACAGCGTCCGACTCAGGCCGGGTGGAGTGTTTGGAAAAGAGGCTGTTCATGATGGTGGAGCGTTCCACAATCAGCCGGGCAATGTCCTGCCAAGAGCAAGAGAAAGACTGCTCTGTGAAAACTAAACTGGCGAGAGAAAATCATGTAATGCGAAACTGTAAATAGCTTGCCATTATTACCAGAGCCAGGTCGTTATGAGAAGCCTGCTCCTCCACTGGTGCATGCATGGATAGGTAGATGAGATAGGCACTGATCGTCTGTGGATCTGTCTCCATGTGAATGGCCTTCAAGGGAGCAGACAGACAAACAAACAAACCCTTTAAACTCCTACTTTTCAATAGTCATACATTTATTTCCACTGAATGACAGTTCACTTCTAAATCACACTGACCTGCTGCAGTGCAGTGGATGTCATGCCCCTCACACTGTCAAACAGGGGGAGCTTTGGTAGGTCTTGCAGCAGCCACTGGTACCCCGGCAACAGTTCAGCATCTGCAGAGTCCTCCTCCATTGGCTGGTCTCGCTCCTCTCCATCTTTCAAGCCTCCTTCACTGAGCACCAACGACAAACCCTGCACACAAATACGCAATATACATGAAATAATTGGTTACAGTGCGACTAGAGGTTGGTTCTGTTTTCGATACGGTACCTTCATAGCCAGAACTCTCGATGCCACCTGGGAGGAGCTGAGACGACGCAGGAAGTAATCCAGCACTTCGCACGTTGTCTGTTCGTCCGCTTTGGGACCCAACAGAAGATCCTGGAGCCGTCCAAGTAACTGCCTTTGCTTTTGTTGTCTCTAACAGGAACAAAGATAATATCAACCCAACAGTCCCATTTTGTGAATGCAAATATGTATAATTAAAATGTATCTAAAAAATGTTGCATGCTGCATGTCCAGTGCCTTGTAATCAAGACAAAAATCCCAAATAATCAAAATACTTGTCTCTTCTTGGCCTTCTGCTCTTTGCTCTCTCCTTCTTCGTCGTCCTCGATTGGCAGGCTGTCGTCAGCAGCGTCATGCAGAAGGAATTCACACAGGCACTGCACTGGAAGCACATCCAAGGACCCTTCACTGGACTGGACCAAGTCAGCCAACCATGGCATGGACTGAGAGGAAGCCTGTCAAGGATTAAAAAACAATGCATTACAGTTAAAAGGAGCCACACTGACACTACAAAAGCAAAGACTAATGTCATATTGTCTCTTCTTTTAGCCACGGTACATTATATTAGGCTCAATTTGTTTGCTCCTGGCCAATGCTGTACCTTTTTAGCTTAAATTCTGGGTCATTATAACAAGTATTTGCACCAAGCTGATACACATTATGTTTGTCGAGGCATGATGTCTATTTTGAAGGCAACATATGTGTCCGTTTTGTGTGAGTTAGAGGCAGTCTGACAAAGACTTTGAGCACGTTTTAAAACATCGTAATTTGTTTTGCCTCAACTCTGTTAGATTTTGGTGATAAGTAAAGACGGGTTGAGAAAACTGAGCAACAGACTGAGTAGCACACCTGATTAATTGACTTTCTTAATGATGGCTCTTTTTCATTAGATGTCTCAGAAAGCTGAGTGAATCAACATGCACAAGACCAAGGCTCCAACAAGAAAAGCAGCCATATTCAAGAAACTACAAAACTGAAACTTTAGGAAAATAAAGCTGGGGGCTGTTGAAGCGGGGTCAGTTGTGTACGAGGCCATTTACCTGTCTCTGGATGATGTTGAGAAGAAAGTCTGGGTTGCGGCTGCGGCAGAGCAGATGACCAAGACGCAGAGACTGGTTGAGAGTTTTTACCTGCTCCTGGACCTGAGGAGGAGGTCGGCGAGGAGGACCCCTGAACACAAACAACAGCCATGAGTCGATCTTTCCATCACAAGAATGTTCTGAACATTTATTATTACTGTTAAAAGCTCACAAGTTGATCGAGTTACACAGGACATTTTGCTGACCATTATGTTGTAAGACTTGCATGCAGCATAACAAATAGAACTGTCTAGGTCAGCTGTCTCAGATCTGTATAGCTTGAGTCTGAAACCCCTACTTCCCACTTTGAGCAACTTTTCCAGCTGATAACTAAGGCATATTTTTTGAGGATACAATTTGTTTACGAAGATGCTTACAAGCCTGCCTTTTTGGAGGACTTAAGGAAATATTCCTTTAATGATAGGCTTTGACTTTATGTGGAACATCTAATGGTGATGCCAAAATAGTGAGATTGTATAATGCAAAAAGGATGAGTATTAAAGTTGAGCATATTCCCAGCACAATACGGTATTTCAAAGGTTCTAATTTAGGAGCACAAATCTGAAGTCATTTCTCTCGCTTTCTTACTGTGGGTCCAGACTGGTAAGCTGAGACAGCAGCAGGCTGTTGCTTTCTGTGATGGTCTGTTTGGTGGAAGCTGCTGCCAAGTGGCTCTCAAAGGCCAAGATCTCTTGTTTCTCTCTCTGGGAGATCTGGAGCTCCCTGTTGATCATCTCTGTCTTTGTGTCCTCATCCGCAATGGTGCAGGGAGGGTATGTGTAGTTACTATGGAAACAGAGACAGAGGTGTGTTAGCTGTTCAGCATTATCATATTTAAATGGTTTTATTCTCATTTATACCCTTTGCTTACTTTGTCATAACCATCTCCATGAGCATTTTCAGAGTAGGATATCCATCCCAGGCAGCCAAACCTAAAGGGAAAATTGTCAGACAACATACTTTATCAAAAATATTGCTTTTAATACATATAACAACTTATCATAAGTATGTGTATATGTGTGTGATTAGTTTACCTATCTTCTGAGGATTGAATGCAGCCACCACAAGCAACAAGAGCCATGCCTTCCAATAGAGCGTGGATATTGCCAAATTTGGTGGTTGGTACCTTTGAACAATAGGAGCCATCTGTTATTTTAGTCTGTAAACTGTACGTGACATTAAAAGGCATTACAGACAGCTGACGTACCCTGTTGGCAGCTGAATGTTCTCTGGGTGGTGGTATGTACACAGATTCAGCACTGCATCAATGAGTTGGATCCTTTCCACCTTCAGGACCTCTAGATCTGCTTAATAAGAAACAGTCTGTGAGCTTTGTGGCTTACAAATGCTACGCTGAAGAACCACGCCAAGAAAACTGTAACAATGAACTATTGCCTTTTGTTCACACTTTCCTGGCACGATTTAGCAAAGATTTGCAAAGATAAGGAGTTGACTCTTGGAAGACTTAAGGAAGCTCGTTAAACTGACGCACAAGCATTTACTTATGTCCAAATGTTCTGCCAGAGTGTAACATAAACATCTGTAACTGTGATCATAAATATTTCCAGCCAAAATGGAATCACCATGCACACCATCAGACTGCACTCCAGCAGCCCTTTTAACCAGGTGATCTGCGAGCTCCATGGCGTCTGCCGGACCCAGAGGCAAATCACGCGACAGCCCGATCACTAGGATGCGCATCAGTGTGTCCTCCAGCAGAGGCACCTCCGAACAAAGGCGGAGGAAGAAACTGAGGGATGAAAACAATTAGCTCCGTAAAGTCTCAGTCGTTAAAAAAAAAAAAAAAACTGTTATTCATTTGTGAAGGCTGGAGGGAGACTCACTTTCTGTCACTCTCTGGAGGCCAGTTGTCCCACTTGTAGTACGTCTCGGGTTGCTCTGTGAAAAGCACTTTGTGAAGGCTGCGGACATAAAAAGGGATAAATCATTTATCAAGAGCAGAAAGTATGACTAGCTCATGCAGATTGGACAATAAACAAATAAGTTACATGCAGATACTGACCAGTGAATGTAGTCTTTTGAGCCAACTTTGCTGATAGTAGGAACCACAGTGTGAAGCCACCACACAGCGTCTCTCTGAATGGCAGCTATCTGATTCTGAAACGACCTCAGCCCCTCCAGATCTGAAACAAACCGGAGACATGTTCAACCCAAGGCGAAGCCAATCCCTCATATAATGAATTAAACTCGAAGAGCAAAGACACAGCACGCACTCTTCTTCTCTCCTTTGTCCCATGCAATGCCGGCTTCCTTGACCTGAGCAGTGATGCCCAACATCATGGAGACGGTGAGTAAGTCAGTCACCTGGATGACAAAGCGCTCCTATACAAGAGAGGAATATAAACAGTTCAGAGTCAAGTGTAAATAAAGGAACAAATGAGGCAGTGCTGGGGAATATTGGTGTCTACTTACCTTGAACTCCATGTCCACGTAGCTGGCCTCCTTCCTCTCCTGCATCAAACCAAAGCAGAAGGACTGGAAGTTGATCTCGTGCTTGGTCTGTTTGATGATCTCTCTCAGCAAAGCTCGGGAGGCACGGAGATAATCGTCCTTATTGGTCAGCAAGTCTTGGAACACCATCGCCAAGAACTACAGACGCAACAATACAAGAAGAAAGACAATTTTGAGAAAATAAAGGAATTTCAAACCAGAATTTAAAAGCGAAATAAAATTAATAATAACATTATTTATACAATTCAAAAGAGTCTAGTTCCACCTTTGGCGCCTGCTCTGGGCTGTGTTGCAGCACTGTGTGGAGGACTTGCATGTTGTTGGGGTTCCTGGCATTCGACAGCTCATTAAAGATCACCAGCTTCACCATCGTGCTCAGGTTGTCTCTGTGTGCATTTAGCAGCTCCCTGGAGAATCACATCCAAAGCACCAGTTAAATGTGAGTTACTGAGATTTAAAGACAAGATGGAGGCAGGACAATAAGCACAGACCTGACACACAGCATGTAGTGGTTGAGGAGGACTTTAGGTTTGAGTCGGATCTTGATCAGGTTGGAGATCACCTCCATGTCATCTGCTCCGTGGGTGTTGCAGTTCATGCACAAAGACATGAGGAGGTCCTGAGCTGGTCGAGTCAGCTGAGCACACAAAAAGATAAATATAAGAGTTAATGCTTAGTAATCAATAAACAGTTACTTTTGATTGTTTTGTTTTCTACATCAGAGGATACATTTAACATTTAACTTACAAAGATACTGTGACAAATGATCAGGATCCCTACTTAAGAACACGTGACAAAATACTGTTAAAATAAAGTATTGCCGTTATCAGTGTTAAACCCCTCACCTTTGGGTTCTGGAGCCACATCTCCAGCCTCTGCACAGCCATGAGTCGAGCCTCTTTGTAGCCACACGTGGCTGTGAGCAGACGCAGCAGGTTTCGGGACACATTGTCCATCGGCTGCCTGCGGTTCAACTGATCTCTGAGGACGTCGAGCACGTAGTCCTCCACGCTCTCTGCCAGTTCATCATACCTGCAGATCAAATCAGACCAGTGGATGAGAAGAAGAAAAAAAAAACCGTCAAGGAACTCAGTACATTTTTGTAAGCATCATTCTACATAATTCAACTGAGAAATATGAATGAAAGACCACAATCTAATCGTCCACCAAAAATATAAATTTGATATACAAATCAGAATGGACTGTACACTGTAAAAGTAGTCACAACTATGTGGGAGCTTTAATACCTCGGCATAACCTGTCCTTCGTCCTCAGGGCTGAGTTTCTCTTCTGCTATCAGCAGTTCAGTCTGGCTGTCATCCTCATCTGGGGTTGAGGGATGAGGGCTGCTGCCTAGAAGACCGAAAAGCAGCATAACCAATTAGCACTTGTTTCCGACATCGACAAGCCTAACTCCGAACAAGCCGGGGCATCTTGTGAATGTACCATACCTGCACTAAGATCTCCGCCAGAGCGGCCAGTGTCCGCCTGCAGTAACATGCTCTTTGGGGGCATCCTTGTGCCAAAAGCAGTGTGGAGGTTGTCAACAAAAGTCTTACAGTGAGAACTGTCCACCCAAATTCTTTCCCCCAGCGAGTCCTCAATGTACACCTGAAAATGCATTAATCGACAAATTAGAATAAATGTCTCATGCATGACAGCAATAAAAGGTTGCCAACATATCATTTCTGAGAATTATCTGGACATTCTCACTTTGACAAAGATCTCTGGCCAGTTCTCGTCCTCCTCGTAGGCTGCCATCAGCAGATTGCAAGCGAGAACAGAGACCAGGCTGTTGCCTTTAGCTTTAAAGTTGATGGAAGCGTCCCGACGCAGGAGGCTGCACAAGGCCTAGTGACAAAAAAGTGGAAAATAATACAAATCTAGTCAGATTCCATCATCTGTGAGGTTCACTTGAGGAAAAAATACTGATGTTCACTGACTTTACAAGACTAATGTTCTATTTGTGCAATGCATTTAATATCAAAATGTACTTTTTATTCAACTCTTAAGTTAAATGATTGTACAACTACACTGCTGAAAATGTATCATCGCTATTTTGTCATGACTTTCACATTATATTAAAATTAAAGAGAACATTAAGATAAATGTGTCTTACATGGTTAAAACTGGTCCCTATAAATCAGTTAATTTCCTCTGGGCATATATATTAAAACATCACTGCATTAGAGGTCTTACCTCAATAATTCCTTCAGTAGCAAAAACGTTGGGCTTGATTTTGGCCAGAAACATGAGGCTGAGGTAAAGTGTGATGTCAGGCTTGGCTCTGTTCATCTTTAGTTGTTTCACTGCTCCACACAGCAATCCCTCAATGCGATCATCATTTCCCTCCGATTCTGCAGCCTCAATTTCATCCAGCAGTACTGCTGGAGAAACTGCCATAAAAAAAAAAACAAACATGAAGCTTCACTTGCTTTGGCAGTCATCAACTGAGGGTTCGCAGCCATTTCCATGTCAACTTTAGCAATTCTTTCAGAAATACAGACATACAGCCAGTGACTTACCTTCAATAGGTACGACTGACGGTTCCTTTATTGAGGGGGATATAGCCCTCTTGTCCACAGCTGCGACATCAGCAAGTCGTCCCAGGGCGCTGACTGGAGGGGTGGTGGATAGTTTGGGTCGCTTGGCGAGGTTGGACAGACCCGATGAGGAAGGCAGAGCCGAGGAAGTCTCTCTTTTTCTGTCGGCAGGTAAACCTGTGGACGCTGGCTTCAGGAGGACAGCGGGGGCTTTGGACTCTCCAGCCTGGCTCTTCGACCCGAGAGCAATGAAATCTCCTGGTGGAGGATGACCTGGGGAAAAGTCACAGTTAAGATTTTTGCTTAGACACTATCATCACGCCATGACACTACGATAACACTCGGGATGGATGGATGGATGGATGGATGTCAAGTCATACCTGAAGGTTTGGCAGCACTGGGGCGCCTGAGAGTCGTTGGCTTTGGACGATTCATCTTCACTGACAGGTACAAGTCTAAACCAAACCCACAGCAGGTTGAGCAGGGGACATGACCGAGCTTAGGTTGGCCTGTGTGTGACCAAACAAAGAATAAACACAAAGTTAGGAACATTAGCTAGGTGCTAACATCTATTGGCTTTTTGAGAACCTAAATCAAAAACATATAACGGGCTGCCAAAGACAACAGACTTAGCAATATAAGAGCAAGTTCAGAAGATATGTTCAGTCTTAAAGCTGTTAACTACATCTGGACAACCGACGGGACCAAAAAAAAAAAAAAATTGCTCGGCTAACAACAACAAATCTGGCAAACGCTTAATGTGGCTCTTAGCAAATTTAGCGTCACGCGTTAGCAATGAAAGCGAGCTAAGAGTTAATTATCTTTGTTTTAAAAAAAACAAAAACTCACCGTGATAAAAAAAACAAAAAACAACCTGAACGACGTTCTTTACACAATAATTACTGACATTAACCGCCTCAAAGCTGAGAAGGACCGAGCTACGGTGGCTTGTTCTTCTCTGGACTGGTGGTCCCTTGAACGATGCGCCCTCCAGCGCCCTCCAGCGCCGGGGATGGTCAGGTACACCGGAAGGTAATTTACCGGTGCTGATCAACCTCTTAAAAGCGGGACGAAGTATCGATGCCTCGCTTCAAAAGTCTTAAATACTTGTGTTTTGGGCGTCTGGGTAGTTGCCGTGAGTGCATGTAGCTGGCAAGAGCGACCAAAAGTTTTACTTTGAAGTTTTTTTTAACCGGAAGCTTTACTTTTTTTTATATATATATTACGTCTACCTTGACGAGACTTTTAGTTACTCACTGCGACCAGCAGGGGGCGTTATTACAAAAGTTCAAAATGCCACATTTTGTACTTGTGTATTGTAAAGATCTGCCTGAAGTATGTCTGCTGTGCAAACTTAAACGATAGAGGCGTAATTACCTACTACCGAAGGGCAACGTGTATGTGTGTGCCGTCTGGTGGCCATAGTAACAACTAATGTAACTTCCGGTCAATGCCTTCAAAGTAAAACTGTCTAAACAGACGGAAGTGTAGTTACGCGCTGTTCCCAAGGAGGGCACTGAAACGCCAAAATTTGTTTATATGAAGAAGAAAAAAACAAAGAATTAAAAAAAAAAAAAAATGCTTTTATAACAAATTAAATAAATACATTGTGGTTTTACTTAAATTGTTACTTCATACCTATTGTGAAATATAGTATATGATTATATAATTACATTTTATCCCTTGGAAAAGTGTTCAGTATTAGATTTATAGATGCACTGTTAGATGGGCAGCTTTCAAAGCTATAGTGTCCGTTTAACATACCATACATCAAGTAAAAAAAAAAAAAGGCCTTGCTGTCATGCTGGTTTTGAATACCTTGTCTGCCATATTTCAAAGCAGAGAGTCACTGTTTTTAAAGTAATTACTTTTGTACCCTGTACTACAAAAACACCAAGTATGAGAGTAATGAGTTGATTTATAATTTGACTACATTGCATGGTCTTGTAATTCATGTGTGTAAAAATACAAGACCAAGAACTCACCAGCAGATGTCATCTTGCCGTCTGCATCAACCGCGTCAAAACACTGGTTCATTTTAAACACAGATGTTGACAATTTAATGGGGTTTGGTAGCTGTTTGGGAAAGGATTTTCCCCACCACTAGTGACAGTGTCTGCAGAGTTTTTGCCATTGCATAGTCATAATTGTAGTCCTCGTTCTTTCTGTACACAGTTCTTGACTCCACCTTCAGACTGGTCCTGGTAGAGACATTACCCCTCTACTTTAGCTTTGAGCCCTTAACGTTTGTTTCATCTCTCCGGTGTGAAAGCTGTCTGTACCTGATCATACACAGACTTTAGTCCTTCCCTCAAATGATAATAGCTACATAGGATTCTTGACTCTTATAGTGGAAAAAAAAACAATGTGTACTATCTATATATGGGACATATATAGGGCTGATGGGACAATGTTTTCGTCATGTGTGTTTTTCACACAAGGCACAATCCATAAAAGACAGTACATGCAAAACTTATCTTGTTTTCTTATTCATTTTGGAGACAACCCTATGGCACTAAAAGCTACCTTTTTCTAAAATAACATTAAAATGATAAAAAATAAAAATAAAAAAACGGGCATTACTTGCAACTGAAACGGTTTTGGGAGCTTTATGTTGAAAAGGTGGGCTCCCCCTCATCAAGGAATCTGATTCTGACCATCACATCAAGAAAATAATTTCTGTGAAAAAATTACTTATTATCTCTGGAAAAACAGCACATGTTGTTAATGGCCTCACATATTTCCATATTCGACATTAGTTTTAAGAAATATTATTTCCTACCGGAAGTTCATAGGGTTTTGTTTTTGTTCCAATGTAAAAGTAGAAACCTATAGGGGTCACAGGTAAGTACCAGTTTAAAATGTCATGCTGGCTTTAAATTACAGTGATTTAACACAAGGTGGCAGCAGTCTCTATTCTATGTTATTTCTTACCACCAGAATTGTATCCTTTGTACATATTAATTTGAATATAATCTTAAGAAAACAGCAGTTACTTCTGAACAAAATAACCTGGCATGACAAAAGAACATTTAACCACTGAACCACATAGCAGCCACAAAGTACATCCAAAAGGAAACAAGATTGGTCTTATGTCATTAAGAAAGTTGTAAAACTAGGAACTACGTGATGATGGGTCTGAAATGTCAAAGCAAGGACACCATGCAATTTTTTTTTATCTCAACAACCTATGTCTCTTTTTTCACAACTTTCCATTCCCAGAGGGAAATAAAATCAGAGCATCAAAGCTCCACCACCCTTAATAATGTCCATATTTAGTCCCACCCATGGTCAGCGGCCGTGATTTGTTCATTCCTGGAGCATTGCTCAGCTGCGACAAGACTATCAAGTATAGAAAGATGTTTCTCTCTTTCTGTGTTTTACCAGAACTGTTCCATTCCTTTTATTTCAGCTCGCAGTTCCCAAAAGCCAAAACTTTTATTTTGGTAATAAAAGAGTTTTCAGTTTGGTGAAGTTTTAAGTAAAAACATAGTAATAGTTCACCATGGCCTGCTCCTGCTCCGCTGCCTCCCCTACTACTGTAACTTCATGTTCATTTCCATGCAGCTCCAAGCTGCCAGCTGGTTACGTAAAGTGTTTTCATATGAAACACATTTTGGTGAAGTCAGTGGAATGTTCAGTAAGTTCTCCAAATTAAATCTTGTGTCATATGGGAAATCGACAAATCTGCAAAAACAATTCTCTAACTTTCGAAATTACGTATACGGCTCAAAGTGTGCCAGAGGCGGCTGTCTAATGTGTCGGGTATTTTCAGCAAGATATTCCTGAACACTGTGGAAAGATATTGAGGGAAGAAAACGTGTATAGAATTTAATATTTTTTATGCAGTGTGACTTTATTTAAGTCAGTGGTAATGCTATTACTGCAGTTAACTGCCCTGTATGGTTAATATCAGGCTTTTGTTCACTAATAATTTAGAGCATTTGGAGGTAAAAATGGTCCCCTTACAACAGGGGGCCTCTTTGTACCAGATCAGATTTCTGAGTTCAACAGTCTGAGTCAAAAAGAAGCAAGATTAGTGACTCAGTGTTACTTCCTGTAATCCAAAACTGCCTGCAAGAACCCCAGACCCCACAGCAAGTTGATCTAACAGTCTGCTGCACATGGTGCCCTGTTTTTATTTTGTTGGACACAACGGGTGTATTTCAGGTCAGCTGCATTGTGCTGCTGCCAGATGGACAGTGATTGGGTGGTATGGCATTGACTGAGCAGCTGGATGTCTGACTGACGCAGAATATCAGTGGTCCTACAGTGACTTTGTCTCACCACTGTTGTCTTTTTCGTCTTTGACTGCTGACGGATTCAGGGGGGAAGAGACAAACATCAGTCTTTTTTTTTTTAATGTTATTGTTAGTTTAATTATATATCATCTCTTTTCTAATCTCATGGATCACATCTACAGAACAAATGTAATCTCATTTAAAATAAATGTCAAGGAGAGTAATCTCATCTCATCACCTCTATTTTAATCCATTGTGCCCAAGTCTTATTTGTTTAATCTTATGTCACATGTCCTTTCTAATCTAATGCAATCTAATCCAATCTGATTTCTCAGAACAATTCTGAATTAACGTATTTAATGTAATCTCATCTCTAATCTGATGATGAAAACAAATCTTATCTCAAACCTTGATGCTTTAACTTAATTTAAGACTACAACAAAGCAGTGTTTCTATTTTATCTCGAAAGTGAAAAATGCAACCTGGTTCACCAAATGATGTATGTTTCTAACTCATTACAGAAATGCCACTCACAGGAAATGGTGTGTTGTCGCTTGTGGTCAATATGATAGTGATACAAGACTAACAAGAACACAAATCTGATTACACATCTGGTTCATTGGCTTTTTTTTACTCGAAACATACTCTCGTGCAGATGAAAGGATCAGGTCCACCATCTTCAGTCAACAACTGATTCCACATGCAATTCGGGGGAAGAGGCTGATCTGCTGAGTCATTAGCCATAAACGATGACAGTAACTATAAAGCTACACTGATCTGCCCAAAGTGGCGCAAAGCCAGGGTGAAGAAAACCAAATGGAAGGGGTTTGTCCGTTTTTGCTGGAAGCGGGACTTTGTGAAGCTTCTAAGGGAGTATTCCTGTGTGACTCATAACTGTCAGTGTCTAACGTCAGTACTTTGGAAAAACAGTAAGAGTAAACCCTCCTCACAGCAGAGAGTAGTCTGTACAGTGTGTCTTCAACGTTTCTGCTTCTTCTTGCCTCAACAGTCGCACTGACTAAATCCAACTCAGCATTTATGATTTATTTATTAATCAGCCACTGGTCACACTCTATCTGAAGGTGAAACTGAAATCATGCATCTGACACCACGTGCTTGAATTTGTGTGTCTGTGTTTCCTCTTTTGTCTTTTCTGTGGCTAAACATAGCACCATTAACCACCCTTAAACAGAGGCCATCATGGGACAAAAATGATTCAAGAATGAAGGTGCTTTTGGCCTAAAATGGTCAATGAAAAAAAATTAAAAAAATACCACCAGGGAAAACACCAGTCCTTCATTGACGGTACTGTCTCGGGGTTTGCCCGGTAGACGCACAATTGGAGTTCATTATGATGGAATTTCTGTAAAGTTTGCAGTTTTTTAAAAAAGGTATTTGACAACTTTATATATCTTTAACAATGTGTTTCTATCAGCACACATCAATGGACATAAATTAACAAATACTCACCAACAGCTAAGTATGAAAATGGATGACACGTTGAATGAAGCTCTCTATCTTCATTTCATCAGTGGCTCCAGATCCAGATGTTTGACAGGCATTTGTAGTGAGGATGCTGTGACCTAAACACAAATGTGTTTTACATTACAACACAATCCATCCTGTATAAAGACAGAGTCAGCAGTGCCAGTAAGGCGCTGTTGTTGGACTAAGACTGGACAGATTGGAGGCTACAGTGGACTCCAAGCCACGGCCACCCAGGGCAACCACACTTTATGATGTGTTGTGGTAGATAGGGAGCACCTTTAGCTGCAGGCTCATCCAACCCTGATCCACAGGTGCAAGACTGAGCTTTGTGCCAACAATAACAAATTGTTGCTCTAAATTTGTTGTACAATAGTTTATTACTCATGATCATTTTCTGCGTATTTGACCTTTTGTGGTATTGTTTTGTCATGTATTTTTTCTTATCTCTATTTGTTCTTGCCGTTCTTAATTTTGCAGTAACACACAACTTTCCCCACCTGAAGCTCAATAAAGTGTTATCTTATATACACATGTAATGCATGAATACTAATATACTACTGAATACTACTTTTCTGTGATGTAACAGACTATTATTTGTTTTTAAAAAAATGGCTCAAAACCACATTGGTCCAGTCAGCAGAAAACAAAAAAAAATTGAATGTGCAACTTTTTCTTCTTCTTTTTCACTTTGTTTGAACTGTGCAGCTCTCAGTGTTTATAGTGTAAACACACTTCATCTGGTTTTAACAGGCCCCTTTAGTCTGAGGCGACCGCAAAGCTGAGGTCTTCTTCTTCTTCTTCTAACGGATAACGGAAAACCCACACAAGAGCAGGCCTTAAAAGGCTTAACATATTTACATTCAGTACTTAATTACCCAGAATAACCTGTGACGTTACTGGCAGCAGTGCAGTTCAAATAAGAGAAATCCTGTGACTGCTGGGCTACTACACCACATACTTTCCTCAGGAATGGAATGCTGCTGTTGCTCCCAAAGTCAGACGGAGAGAGGAGGTCCCTGTTTTCCCTTAGTTAATGCACATTTTTGAATACCTTGTAGTGTAGACCTGACCATAAAAGAATCTGGTTATATTAGAGGAGTGGGTCAGTCCTCTGCCTCAGTGGACTGAGAGAGCAAAATCCATGACTTCTTTCAAAAACTTCAACTTTTTTTCTTGGTTGCTGGCAACATGACCTGACTTTGATTAGTTTTGTAAAGTAAGCAAAAGCAGCAGTATCTATCTTCTATTTATGGCCTCCCCTCTGCCCCCCTTCCCAGACTGACGTCAGCAGAAAGTTATTTTCATGAATGGAGGGGGCGGTCACGAGGAATCGGTGACGTGAGTGCTTGCGGAAGCAGAGCGTGGAATGTTGGTACATTGTTGTTGTTTTGTAGTTAATTTAGTACGAGGATACACCGCCGCTCGTCTGCTGGACGCTTTATACCAACTGTGTCAAGTTACTGCGTCGCCCGTTTCGGAAACCTACTCCGCCACTTTTACGCATTCCGGTCCACAGATATCGGCAGAGGTGAGCTGATTGTTGTTGTTGTTTTTTCGGGAAGATGTTTTGACATTCCTTTCTAAATTGCTCAAGTTCTCACGGTGACATATTGGCGCATGCAGGCAGGTTTGTGTTGACGACATTAAAGCCCGTCATGTAGGACAAGTTTTGATCCCGATTATGAAAGCTGATGTTGACTTTGTAGATTTGTTTCAGATCGTGCGGACACGTGTTGTGCTGGAGAAACATAACACAATGCCCAAACAATAGCTCAGACATCGGAGTAGTCGCGTGTCTGAAGTGGAAAACATATGAAAAAAAAAAATGTAAATTTTTTAATTTTTTAAAAATGAAATAACTTTTATTTTTACTTTCTTTATTTACATTTTTTTTTTTTGCCGAATTCCAGCCACTTAAATGTCTTTATTAAGTGGTTTAATTATGACATGATTGATGAACCCTTTCAAATTTGTAGCTAATAAATTTTAAAATGTTTCTATAATGAGATCGGGGAACAGAAACACAGGGGCGTATTCGACAAACGTAATGAAAAAAGTCACATTATTTTGGTTAGTTCATGTTTTTATTGTTACTAAAAAGTTGTTATGTATTTATTAGTCTTCGCCACAGTCATTAGCCATCAGGGTAAAATGTATTAAAATATAAAAACGTGATTTTATCTTTACTCATTTATGTCAGACGTTTTGTTACTTTGTTGAACTTTTTGTCACTCCAAAGAGATTTAGGGGGAAAATGGAAGTGGAATAAATGTCTCAACTAGCCTGTTGAAACAACAAAATCTTTTCACATCCCCTTTAATTGTGGCACTCTTGTTCAATTCAAGGCGGCATTTAAGAGACTCGGCGAAAAATGCTAAACACAAGCCTTCTTTTGACATTGGAATCAACACGTGGTCTGCATTTTAGACATGTGGGACAAAGGGCACGATGTGAATTTAGACCACCGGGGCTGACTGGCCTACACAGGAGAAACAAGCAGTCACTAAACAGCGGGAGGGGGCATGTTTCCACAACCAATCAATCACTCTGGAGGACCAAATGGCTTTTATCTTATCAATCTGTTTAGCTATAATTTCTAGTTACCATCAATCTTTGTGACATGGGTGAAGATAAGGAAACTGCCTCCCTGAAACTACAGTGACTTAATTTAATTTTTTGGCAGTGACCTAATGATACCTCATAATTATCACTGCCTCAGTCTTTATGTTTACCTTTCAGTTCGTCTTTTCCTGCATAACGTGGACCTGTGACCTTTTTAACACTTTTGGGGGGGGAAAAAAATATGGAAAATATATTTTCTGTGAGTAACTTGTTCCACTTAGATGATTACAGATTTGTGCTCAGGAGGCTTCTCTGATTCGCTGTAGTCCCTGGTGGGTGCACAGTGTCTTTCAGACGGAGTGGCAGTGGGAGAGGGTGCACCCCTCTGTCATGAGGCTAACATGTGGTTCAGTCACCAAAGTGATGATGTCTTTTTTGGATGGAGAAGTTACAGCAGCTGACTCATTTTAACGCCAGAGCGCAGTGGGAGAAATTCCCCTGAAGACACATCATCTAGCTGAGTTGTCTTCAGCTCTGCGCACACTATTTCTCATTTGTTTTGCTGGACAGTGATGATGGATGAAAGCAGTGCAGAAAGCAAACTGCTTTTGGTGGTGGAGTATTGTGAAAGTGAAATATTTGTGGTCGGTGATGCAATGACTCACAGGGAACACATTTCGCTGTGATGTGTGTTGCTCCTCTTACTGAAAAAAAGATGTCGAGTTTTGATTATTGACTTTGGAGGCCAGTGATTGTAGGTGTAGCTGAACATGCCAAACAGAGTGTATACAGCCAATAAGAAGAAATAAAAGGTGTGAACAGGTCTGTCTCGCGCACCTCAAAAGTGACTCCCAGACAAGTTACATTATACACTGTCTGCTCGCTCTGCAGGTGATTTGCATCCTGTCTTTTCCTGTTTTTCTGTCAGAATGACTGGATCTAGAATTTCACCTTATTATGGTCAGAGGTGTGGCAGGTGTCATTTACTTCTACTCATTTGTTTATTTTGCGGGATTGTGTTTTTGAGCATTCCTGGTTGACTCTTAATAGGGCTGACGGAAACTTGCTGATTTCACTTGTGCCTCGACTTGCGTGTTGGCAGCAGCACAAACAAACATTTTATAGCTCCGAAACATTCAAAAATGTTTGCTTTGCTGTCACATTCTGTCTGTCCACGTGCCTTTGCCTCAGCATTGAGATCAACTACATTTCCATAGCGCTATTCAAGGGTTTTGGGACGAGAGTAGTGATATTTCTCCTACTATTCGCTCATAATTGTTTGTAGTAAGAAATGGGACTGGTATGTTTTGCATTCTTGACATTTCTTTAAATCCAAGTGTCCATGGCTGGGAGAGGATCTTTTCTCAGATATTCGGCGAGTTCTCCTCCCTTTCCGCACAAATGTTCCGGTGGTCATGCCAACCATTTCTAAGGTTGTCTGTACTTTTCCTTCCTCTCCGTGAAACAACGGGATTTTCCAGGAAACGTCAGATCAGGAGGGTGTGATTCCCTGCCGCTGGTCGTCGCTTTTACCAGTAAACAGCATGACTCACTGCTCAGCTATGCACTCCATTTCCTTCACATAATATCCCACCAAATGTGCTGCGCTGGAGAAAGAGCAGAGTGCTGCGCGCCTCGGTCTGGAGAGAAATCTCTCCACCTCCTCGAAAAAGTGCAAGAAAAGCAAGAGCTTTCTCGAAGGAGTGGAGTAGACTGTCAAGGGCAGCAACAAGTCTGCTTTCTGCTGAACCCACTCCCACGGATAGAGAAGTAAAACAACAAAAAAGTCCAGACAAACCAACTGTGCATTTATCACTAAGGCATGAGCACAGAAGTCTTTGATATGCTGTTTATTTTAGGAGAAGGCTGGGCCCCATGGTTACCTGCTGGAACTGAAGTGCAGCCTTGAACTTGAGCAGATCCCTGACTTTAAAAACAGTTGTCTGTGAACAAAAGATAACAAATATTATCTCCAAAAGGGCGTTAGTATTTACACTATTTAACAAATCTTTTGTCCAAGTTGATTTGTTCCCACATAAAATTCGCTGTTTGCCTGGTTTGCGTCTTTCTCTCGTCTCTTGAATAGATCAAAAGTAGTTTGTTAGTTTCTCTTCCTGCTAAAGGGGAGTTTTTGTTTTTTTCTTGTTGAACTTTTGGGCTCCAGAAACAGAAACAGAAATAACCTGTTGTGTTGGGATTTGGTGTTATATAAATAAAACTGACTTCAATTGACTTAATTGAAGAGTTAACCGAGTGTTGAGTGATAACGTTGATGCTGAATAAAGAGCACATTTTTGGTTATTAGTCATCAGAAGAGCATCGTCAGCAATGAATGATGGAGCATTTTTTTGTTCACAATTCCTCCAACAAAGGAAGACGGTAGACTCCTGACATTCACACATGAGCACACAGGCTGCCTTTGATTTATTTGGGCTTGTGATAGATAGGAACCACTTCTGAATTCCAGACATTTTGTGAACTTTGCAGCCATTGTTTCACAAGTGAGATTGTCTGAACTCCACCCACACAGCTTGGTGCATCACAGGCCATATTCAGACTGCATGTTCCCTTTCCAGCGAATATCTGCCTGTGTGCATGTGAGGGTTTGCACATGTGTGTTCACTCAGGAATGTGTTTTTTGTTCGTTACCCGCCATCTGTGGCTTCTCTTTGAGGTATTTTCCCGGACTCTTTTTCTTTCTGTTATGAAAAACCCCAATACAGTTGTTTTCTTGACTATATTGAGAAGCTGTGTTTTGTTCGTCCATCTTGCCTGTGTGGCACAATCATAAAGAGTGGATTTGGCTGTGTGATATAATTGCTGTTTTCCCTCAGAGGAAACTTTGATCAAGAAAACCTTGTCCCTGTGTAAGGTCCAAAAACATAAGCACATGCCTAAAGAATTTTGGGGGAAACAACCTGGCCTCTTGGTTCAGGCTGGAGGCCTCTTGTATGAAGAGAGGGAGGCCCCACACACCACCTTTTCATGATCTTTGCAAAGAATATACCCAGGGACCCCCCTCTGACGCAATACCTCTTAAATTAGGCTGTTTAGGCCAACTTGCCATCGAGGAATGTTTCATTTTAGTCCTTCATTTTTATTTGATGAAATCTCAATTATGCAATTCTTAGCAGTGTGTCTTGCAAGCGTAAAAAGGACACCAGAGAGCACACCAGATGTTTTTTAAATCTCTAAACAGAAGTTTGTGTGGTTCTGGGTTTAGCTGTTTAGACTCATCTGTTTGTTTTCCAATTCAGGGTTCTGACTTGGGTTTGAGCTATTTTAAGGATAACGACTGATGCTTGAGAGTAACCAAGTTGGTTTTTTGTTACCACTGCACTTTTTATTTCAGTCAGAATCTGCAAAGCCCTGTTTTATTAATATTTATAGCTGAAGATGCAAACACAAGATAAAGATTAAGAGCCACACCCTGAATATTTTCTCCCATGAAAGTGGGAGCAAATAGGACTGCGGTGAATATTTGCCCTGTTACTGAGGTATCACTTATCGCATGCTCACTTAAATTGTTTAGTTGGCAGAAATTCGTGTCAGCACTGTGGGCTAAATATATCCACCAGAGTTAAATAAGGGCATAGAGCAGCTCAGGAAAGCCCAGTGTAAGAGGAGCCAACCAGAGAGACACGGCTCTAAATCGATAGACTACATTGTCTCGCAGCAAAAAATACATCAGTGACTATAAAGGAAACTATTCCTCTGTGACACTCTAGCTCCAGGAATTTTCCACATGCGCACCTACTGCTCTGTAAAGTTCAGCACAAATGTAAATGTTATGCTGATCTGTTTTAATGTGTGATGAGGAGGAGGAGTGGTGTGGACTGATTTGGTCCCTGTTAGACCCAGAGACATCAAATTAGAGGCTAAAAAAAATTCCACATAAGACTGAATTTAGAGGAAAGATCCCAGAAAAACGGAGGAATTTTACACGGGATGCCTTGAAGTTATCAGCACAAGTTAGTGCTTCTTATTTGTACTATGTAAGGGCTGTGTTGCGGTTATGAATGAGACTTGTTTACCCTTTTGGTGACCATGTGACTCAGACTCCTACGCCCATTTGCAGGGCGTTTCCATGGTAGCTGTGTAGCATGGAACAGTGCACTCGTAGTCAAAGCTGGTCTGCAGGTCCTGAAATGGAGCCTTGGGGGAATGTGTGCCTCTCACAGGATCACAGCTCAGCGCCTCTGGCTCTTGCGTTTTTTGGCCATGGCTGCAGTCTGGAAAGCATGTGGCTCACTGTAATGAGAACAGAGAGGCTTTTCTAAAAACTGCACTGGCAAAATCACTTAGGCAGAGAGCTTAAATTCAAAGTTCTATGAGGAGCAAGAGAGGGAACTTGCCTGTTTCTAATTTTGCTTGGTCCAGTGAACTACATTGTGAGGGCACTACTCTAAATAGGTAAATACAGGCGCTCTCCAGTGCTAGTATTACATGGTGTCATGCTGCCCTCTGCTGACATCTATGGTACTAACACGCAAACATAATGTAACCCTGGAATGTTGTTGTGATGTCTGTTAAGTGAACTTACAGAGATGTGTCCCAGTAGATGTGTCATCTGTGCTCATCTGTCACACTCTGTATTTGCAATATACAACACTATACAGTTATGGAAGAGTTCTGTTGCTTGAGTAAAAAATATCAATATCACCTTTAAAATATACTTAATTAATGGTCCTGTTTTTAAAATCATTATGCAGTAGAATTCCCCTGAAATCATGAATTTATTGGGAGAAGACATACAGAGAAATGTAAGAAATATGAATTGGGAGTGCTATAGTATATTGCAGGGCTTGAGTAAATGTTCTTAGTTACTTTCAACCACTGACAATGGCCTGTGTCTGTTCACTTACAGTTTGCCTTTCTTTTCACTTCTCAGTGTGTCTTCTGTGAGATTCTGGTCAGTTGTCTGCATGCAGGGAATGACGACTCAGTTTAAGACGAGCAAAGCTTTAAAGGTGAGTGTGAGAAAATCGTACTGGTTTATGTCTACACATGTGGTGCTCTTCTTCATCCACTGCTCACATCCCCCGCAGGTCAAGAAGGAGGCAGGCGAGAATGCCCCGGCGCTCAGCGACGACGAGTTGGTGGCCATGTCGGTGCGGGAGCTCAACCAGCACCTGCGTGGGCTGACCAAGGACGATGTCGTGCGGTTGAAGCAGCGGCGACGGACCCTGAAGAACAGGGGCTACGCCGCCAGCTGCCGCATCAAGCGCGTCACCCAGAAAGAGGAGCTGGAGAGACAAAAGATAGATCTGCAGCAGGAGGTGGACAAGCTGGCCCGGGAGAATGCCAGCATGAGGTTGGAGCTTGACGCCCTGCGAGCCAAGTATGAAGCCCTGCAGTGTTTTGCCCGAACTGTCACCCGAGGGCCCCTCTCACCGGGCAAGGTGGCCACCACCAGCGTCATCACCATCGTCAAGTCGTCCAACCGCAACAACTCCAGCCCGACCCCGTTCTCGGCTCCTTCCTTGTGTTGACAGGACTGGGCTCTCCTCCTCCTGCCTGGTCCTTCCTGGTTCTGACCCGGTCTGAACCCACTCATCCTGTGCTGAGAGGACGCTCAGTAGTTAGACTGAGGGATGGAGTGGAGTGGCAAGCTCTATGTGACGTTATGCTGCAGTCATGATTCTGTCTCCCTCCTTCCTTCTGTCTCTTTTACACAACCTACATTTTGTCTGTGCACTGTGCGAACCCCCCTCCCTGACCCCCAGCACCGGCAGGGTATCGGGCCTCTGTGACCCTACCTCCATGACTGATAGCAGAGATTTGCTTTTACTCCAGTGTAAAGTATTTGACATGCCTTAATGTGGCAGCACATGGTCCAGGACAGCTCTGATACTCAATGCTACAAAGCACCAAATGTGTCAGGAGTGCATATGCCAGTATAGCTATTTGTAAAGACGTTGCCAAATCAGTTTCTTCAGTGTCTCGATGTAAATTGAGCCTTTGAAGCTGTTGCCTTAAATAGATCTACATCTCATATGTAGTTAAACACATTGAGGTATTATCACTCTAGCTTTGAGGTCAGGCGGACAGCTCTTCACAGCCACACTTACTAGTGCTCTCCAACCAGATGCCTTTGAGAGGCAGCCAAACACAACACCAGATGTTTCGCTGATATCTTCCTCTTCTCTTTTAGGAGGTGCTAAGAGGTAAAAATCGCCTGTTTTTAGTGTTCGGTAGAAAGTGAAATCCTGCCCACACATGGCTCTCCACGGCATGTTTTGGGAACACTGCATTATGCAGTTTATAACTGACCAATGTTCAGCTAAACGGCTCCACGAGCGACACACTATAGTTTGTATTTCTGTCTTGGTCGTGCAAAGTTTGCAAGCCATTTAAGATAAATGACAAATTGAGGAAGCAATGTCAGAGAACAGCAGTTAGTGAGCTCCAATAAAGGCTTTTATACAACTGCTGATGGGGATCTAGTTTTGAGGTAACATTTTTTATTTTTGTTTTATTTTTCCACCATCTAACTCCCCTTGTAGAATATTATCAAAGATGGCCATTTGTGCCTTCTTTCCCTCCTATTGGCAACTTCACGAAGATAAAGTACACGTCTCTCACCCACAGGGTGTCTGTATCAGGAAGATCAGATTTTAAAGAGGCATATCTGATGCATCTTGACGTTGCTGACATGTTATATTTTAGTTGAGAAAATGCTGAATTAGTCAGTAGGGCTGAAAAGTGCTGTTATGATTGTGAAAACATGGGAAGCAATTGGAAAGGTGCTGCAAGTGATTCTGTTGGTGGCTCCTTTGACTTGAGAAATTGCTCACAATTTCCGTGTATATATGACACATACAGATTACAGGTTTAAAAGCTATTTAACAGCTAGACTTGGGAAGAGTAAACTAACATTGGAAAGTGAGAAAGGAGCATTTTGGGCCAGATTTGTTTGGATTCAGAAGATTTGTCTCCTATCATTTAGCACTTATAAGGAAACTGTTAACATACAGTATATAATAAAACAATTCACAGGGCTGCTTATTTATATAATTGGAAAAGATGACATAGAAGCTATTCTTGCGTTTTTGTAGTTATTTCTGCACGATGATTACATGTGGTGTGACCACGTACTGCAAGGTCAAGTCATGTAACCAAGGATGGTTAGCTCTCTGATATTTACTGTATACTGCAGCATTTATTGGGTGATGTTTTGCCTCTTTCCTTTATACGCCACTCTTTGGTAGGTAATCCATATTGGATAAAGTGATAATGAGAGCGGTCCTTACAGTATAAGTACAATGCAATTCAACTTCCTTCCTGTATATTACAGATTAGAGGTGACAAAGCTCCCACTGCTTCTGTTGTCACTTTACATTGAGAACTCCGTCCAAATAGAAATCATTCCTACTGCTGGGTCATGAGAAGCGCTGCTGCCGGTGTTGGTAACTCTGAAACAGTAGCTATTTAACCTTTGCTTTTGACACACTCTTCAACAAGAGAACTCCTGACGCCCATCTCTAGAAAAAGTGGGTGTCATGACAACTAAATGCAGTAAAAAAAAAAAAAAAAAAAAAAAAACCCACCTTGCTCTTGTTGTACGTTTTGTAATATTTAAATATGAAATTCACTTGAAATCCATCCGTTCTTACTGAGGATCCATTCCTAATTTGGAGTGAAGTCAATAGAGATTGTTCATGTCAGGATTTTCTCTTGGCTAAGAGGACATGACTGTTCTTCCCCTGTTCCATAGCTGCAAAGAACAGTATGGGGAACTTTGCTGCTGTACAACCTGCTGTGATTTTTAAGCAGGGGCATTGCTGTGTTCTTACTCTCATTTTGTATTTTCACTTGGTTTCTATGTTGATACGTCCCATGTTCTTTTTCTGATACTTAGTTTTATATGCATATACAGTATATGAATATATATATATATATATATATTACATATTTTTCTATATTTATGTCTTTTACTATCCTGGGAGTGGTTTGATTATGTAATCAGTCTTTGAAGTCTAATTATATGGATGTTGACCTTTTCCTGAAAAACAGTTGTATTCACATTTACAATGAGACAACTATTCTTAAGTCTTTTCTGTGAGTATTTATAGGCCATGAATAGTTCTTCTCAGCACATCTACATTTGTCTAATACGCAATTTGGACAGATAGTGACTAGAGTTACATACAGGCTGCAGTTAATTATCTGTAAAGGTCAGGAATTAACTCTTTAAAAATAAGGAAACGACAGTCTGACTGACAGTTAATCATCAGTGAGGAGCACATTTGATATATTTTACTCCATAACTTGTAAATCTGTGAGTGCGAGATGAAGGGAAACAGATGGAAATGTAAGTAGGTGAGCAGTTGCAAAGCAATTTACTAATTTTAAATCATTTTTGGATTGTGTAGCACAAAATTTATCCCAAACATTTACTCTACCACAATAATCATTACCTTAAATGCTAAAAATTACATAACATTAAAGCCATCTAATAAAAACCTAATGTTAAGTTGTGCCTTTTAGGCTTTATCAGTTGAAGACTTAATGAAGATATTTCTTTTACAGAAAAATACATTTGCTTTATAAAGACGTTCATTCTTCAAATTGACAGTTTAAAATTAAGTTGACGGTAAAGCTTTTGTATCTGTTAAGAAACTTTAACTGAAAATAATTCCAAAGCTGTTTAAGGCTGTTCAGCCAGACCTCTTAAAGCTAAGGTCTGTTTGAAACCTACAGGCAAATGAGTACATGTTATGTGTTTACATGCTTTTTAAGTTTTTCAGTACAGAAAAAAGACAACTAAAATAATTTTCTGTAAAGCACTACAGTGCCCTCTTGTGGTAAATCTTCAAAACAAAATGTTAAACGAGGCCTGACATCATTTTAGCACTTAACGCATATGGGTAAGAAGTGCTTGTGTTTTAAAAGCACACTTAAATAATACTTACCTGGAAAATAAATTTTAAATGCTGAAGTATATGTATATCTGTACTGTGCCAAATAAAAGACAAACCTTTTTCTGGGTGAGTTAAGTACTCTGTTGTTAATCCTGCATTCAGTGTGACCCAGCAGAGGTCCATTCATGCTCTCGAAGACATGTTGCTCTTTAGCTGGCCAAACATCACAATTTACATTTTCTATGAGCCACTGTTTTGCTAAAACAAAAGAGAATCTGCAAATTTTTTTTATTTTATTTTTTTTTTTTTAAAGAGATGTTAGACAAAAAGTTCACAGTGAAAACAGGCACAAACATTACCTGCCATGGATGTTTACTGGTCTGGATATCTTTCTTTGTTACTACAGTGGAGAAAAGTGAATGAAACTTGTGATATCCAGGAGCTGTAATTATATCAGTGGTTATTTCAGATTTTTACATGAACCATAACAATGCAAACGCATGTATAGAATGAGCTTTGAGGTATTTAAGGCTATAAATATACTTTTTTTTTTTTTCTGAAAACATGTCTGATTAAATAAGCTTTTACACACAAGCTTTGCCAGTCCTACAAGCTACAGTATTTAACTTTAGCCATGCAGAAAGTCAGTTTTGATCATGTAGAATGTATAAGGATTACATTGTGGGTGAAATAATGAATGAAATACATTAAATGCTAGTTAACAGCAGTAATTTCTATGTTAAGCTTGTATGTCTGAGATAAGTGGATTTTCTTTGTTCAAGTCTCGTGACAACATGTTGAGGCTTAATGTGTGACTGTCAGCATAGTAACTTTAAAAGAGGACAGTAAAAAGGCAGCATAAACTGAGTATGTACCCTCCACAACTTGCCATCACTCTGCTCATATATTTTATATTTATTTCTTTGATTTGTGTAATTTTATTAAAAGAACACCTAAATTATTTTTTATTTTACATTCATTTATTTACATGTTTTTTTTTTTCAATGAACTACCCTCATGTAAAAATAAAATCTGTATTTGTTTCTGCTCTGATCTAAGTGTGGTAAATTATTCCTTTAAATAGGTCTGCTGTGTCCGTTTTTGTACTTTCAAATAAAGCTTTTCCCTCATTACAAATTTTAGTTACCAAGTTCAAAGTATGCAAGTTACAGAGGCAAAACATTTTTTTTTAATTTTGTAGCACTGCCGAACAAGACTAAGACACACATGTCAAAACTATTCTGAATATGTTTGTACCCCAATGTAAATTATTTTCTGCTTTCCCAGAAAGACAGCTATCATTGGCACAAGAGGGTATACAAATTCCACAAACTAGGACTTGACATACAAAAAGTGGTCTCTAATTTCTCCCATATGACAACGACAGATAACTTTTCTAGAGAAAAACAAAAAAAGGAGATGAAACTACTAAACTTTTCTTTGAAGTACAAAATGTTATTTATGTTTCTCTTCTCCCTGCACACAATTTTGGTTTGGTGTCACTATGCCTCAATTACACACAATACATATAATACAATTTTCCCAAATCATAATCCAAACAGATATATATATTTTTTTTTACATGAATAGAATATATTAAACACCGCAATATGCACTAATCAAATTTCATAATCTGTGGAATTACAATAGTAATAGTAATCGGAACATGTCAATCACAAAAAAAAAAAATCTGCCAAAAATATCTACAATTGTGCAGAAGCAGCAAAACACAAATTGTTTGCATCTGTTAGACAGCTGTCTGGTTGCCTTGGATTACATTATTAGGCATGCTGAGAAAATGAATAAGAATAATATAAGTCCCACTTTGTAGGAGAGAGGTTTATCCAATTCGTCCGTGGTTTGTTAGATACAAAGGATTGTGAGGGGCGGTCTGCAGTTTGAAGTTCCTGCTCCAAAACTAATGTGTCTTTGAACGAATCCTTCCGTTTGTCGGGAAACCATGCAGAGGAATGCTCAGCAAATACTTTAAACAAGCAGATGCGAGAAACGGTCCATGAAGTGTCATCCCCAGCCATCGCTGGCTTCCCCGCTTCCCACCTGGAGTCACATACTAATCATCTCCTCTTTGAAACTGACATGAATCAGAAGTAACACTTCAGATGGCCGGAGAGCGAGCGGCGACATAATGGCAAGAAACAGAATCAGCATTAGGGACACAGCTGAATATCTAGCGGCTTGATTTAAAGAAAGCTCCAGACTTCTTTGATACAGTGAAGGTGACATGTAATTTCCCTGCAATTATTCCTACCAAGATGGAGACAGATCAGTTCTCTGGCTACTGAGCTATCCATTTTAAAAGTATTACATTTCACCCTCCTCTCGGTGCTTAAATTACCATAAAAACCTGACAGAAATAGGCAGTCCATCTTAAATACTGGAATAATGAAAATTAAACATCTGGGTTCAATCCAGCTCCGTGCGAAATGCGATACAGCTGTTTCCCCCAGGGGGGTCAGAGATAGGGGTGGGAAGGGCACAAACACCTGGATCGTGCTGGAAAAATGCCTAGAACTCATCATCAGATGCAATCAGCATGATTTTGTCAGACTTGCGGGAGCTCTTGTTGCCAATGGCCATTTTCCCATTTGTGCTGGGCTGGGTCACCTCCTGTGTGGACTGCTGTGTGTACTGCTGATAGGCTGGAGAGAAGTTGTGGATGGCGTCCTGCACCATGTCTCCCGGGTTTATGGTTTCCTTCAGGCCACTGGAGATGCTCTGCATTGGGGGGATGTTCTCTGTGGAAGCAACATGGGAACAGAGATGGAGGAACTTTAATGGTCAGACAACAATGTATGTGACTGCAATGTTGCGGCTCTAAATCCCTGAACAATGGAATCAATGAGCATCTATACAAGGGTGGTGAATAAGAAGGATCTGTTTTAAAAAAAACAACAACAACAAAAAAAACTTCTGTTGCATACCATAATGTTTTATTTCTTGTGTCTTGCATGTCCTGGTACCATACTGGCAGCATTCAGTGGATATGTATACTAGATAAATTAATCTATCACCTATCTTTTCAAATCATTGTTAACATACAAGATGTTAAAACCACGTGTCACACGTCCATTACAAGCTCCAATAGACCAGGGTAACGTCTTCAAATTGCCCAACTGATAGATCAAAGCCAAAAGCCAATTTAATTAATAATTAAAAAGTTTAAAAAAACATTCATGAAGTATAATTTTTTTTTTTTTTACTTAATAAATGTTTAACACTCAGCTAGTCTTTGTCGTCGAGATTTTTTTTAGTCATTTATTTTGATCTAAATGTTGAGAACCTTTTCAAGGTGGTTAAATGATTGAAAATATGAATTAAGTAAATATTTCAACGCCACCACCATCTTTTACATGGAGACACAGAAGCAGTTACAAATCACTGAATAAGCATGATTTATTTCTTTCATTGGTGCTTTTTCGCTCGCTGCGGTCCATATATAAATGGACTGAACACAATTCATTCACAGTCACCGTTTCCTTTGACGATCCCTGGGCACCCAGCTGTGAGCAAGGTTGAATTTACCCCACAACTAAAAGGATGTCCAATAGAAAAAAAAATAAAAAATAGAAGAAAAAAAAAACAGCCTGCAGACAACCATAGCCTTCTGTTTCAGGGTCAGTGCCAGTGATGTCTGCATCGGCTTATGGTGGTGGCAAAGAGAAGGGCACGGTGGGGGGTTGGAGGGGGTACAGAGAAGTTATGCACGGTCTACTGAGTTTCTCCTTGCAGCCTGTGGTGCCTGCATGCCTGCCTGCCTGCCTGCTTCACAGGGCTAAAGCAGGTGAACAGTAAACCAGAGGTGGGGCAACCGCTGCAATCACACACATCAACGTATCAAATGTTACTGCCCAGAAGTTGTTAGCAAAAAAAAAGGTCTTTACAAATTGAAATATTTAATGTTCATCAACATTTTCAGTATTTCACTGCAGACTCAACATGCCCTCTTCTCTGAATATGAACCTCTGCCATCAGGAGGAAGACTCAAGGTGCCAAAGTACAATTCAAACAGCTCGAAGCTGCCGTTTGTTCCTGCCTCCATCAAGCTGTTGAACTCTAATACTAAATCCCTGTTCAATACATAAACAGGCACTTTAATTCTTACGAGTTTTTAAACCACCTTGTTGTCAATGTCAAATGTATAATCAAATCTGTCATGTTTCTGAGATGATTTTTTTTACGTGAAGAAACTGTCTGGTATCGTGTCAAAAGCTTCTTATGATGTCTTTATGCTTTTATATAAAGCACTGCGCCCGACGCAATTTCCCCTTCAGGGACAATAAAGTTTACTCGTCTTCTCTATGTTAAGCAGTAACACAGGATTTCCCACAGCAGGAAAAATGGCACCATGACATTAATGGCATTTTCCTTTGCGGTCATTTGCGTTTTACTTGCAAACAGCGCTGACGTCGAAGGAGTGATTCTCGCTCCGTGCTCATTAATGTTCCGTGGATTTGAATTTCTCTTCGTCTTCCTCTGCTTTGCTTTAATGGGAGACTTGTCTTCGAAACCTGCAACCTGACTGACATGTGCAGTTGCTCACGACAGGATTGCATTTAATCTAAGTACAAATGGAGATATACACAGATTTACAGGGATTGAATAGAAAAGCTCACTTTAAAAATCAGTGACTGGACTAAAAGTAGAGGATATTGCCATTACTGTTACTTCTAACTCTTTAAAGCCCGCGGCGGCCCTTATTCTGGAGGGGGAGAGGCGCAATTAGCCTCGGAACACTTCGACATATTTTCAAGGCGAAGGTAAGTGGTAACAACCAGTTCAAATGCTTTCCCCTGCTCTCTGTGCAAACATCACTCACCTGGCACGTCATTTTTTTTCTCCTGGTAGACAGTGCAGGTGAAGGCATATCGGAGGGCAATGGCGGCAAAGAACATTTCAATGCAGATGATGAAGTTCTGCCAGCCCGCTGCCACGGTGCCGGCGCCGACCTCTACTCCGTCAATGAAAAGCGCGTTGGGAATGATGCCGCAGCGCTCCAGGATGGCGAGGACCATTCCTACACAAGGAGCAACATTTTCACCTTCAACTTTATACTTGTATGTGCTGGTTATGACAGAAAAACAAAGAAGGAGGATGAACTTACCTTGCCAGAAAGATAAGAAGATGACAGATTTAATCGTGAGAAATTTGAGCACCGGTTCGAATGGCCTGAGCAGGTCACTTGTGGCGAAGAAGAAGAGGAAGAGAGCGTAGAGGGCCAGGCTGACTGAGAAGTTGTAGATGATCGTGATGTACAGGTATCCTCCATTCACACTGGACAGGAAAAGAGTTGGAAGAGTCCAAGAGTAAATACAACAAAAAAAAACATACATCATCTTGTGATCACCGTGACAGGAAGCTGCCACGCGGTGATACGTTTTTTGACTTATTCGAGTTTTGACTCCATTTATAAGTGACGGCTGAATAAAAAAGACAGCAGCTTAAACTTGATGAGGCTTCAGCCTTTTTGTCTTCTCCTGAGAAAAAGAAGTTAAACCTTGCTTGTACATGGCCTTCTTATTTCAAGGATGCATCTGATAAACAGGCAGATATCTAAATTTGATTGCGAGTCTGCTTTTCTACCTTTTTTACATTCAAGAGAGCCTCTCTGAGGACTCAGCTGTGACTACACTAATCACTCCCGTGCAGTATAGGAGTGCATGCTTGGCTGAAAGCATATAAGTAAACAATCTGTGAATCATAATGGTCTTGCTGCAGAAGCTTTAAGAAAGACATGGGAAAAAAAAATAGACAGTTATTTCTGCCTGGTAATTTTACTGCCTAAGTATATGGAGAAATAAGAGAAATAATTGAATCAAGTTTCTCTTTTAGCTTTTGCGGTAAGAGGGTGAAGACACAGAGCTGATTGGAAACTTCTGTATGAAGCCCTCATTGAACTCTGCGCTTCATCCAAGTAGTTTTGAAACAAGTGCTGTCACAGCTGAATCTTCAGAAAGAGACACTGAGCCGAGAGACGGAGAAGAGCACCTGAAAATAAGTCAGGCAGAATTCATGGGCTGCAGATTTTTATAGCTTTTGATTACACGCTAAAGACAATTTTATTGAATATATTGCCCTCTCCTTATCCTATCGAGACCCGTATTGGCTCATCTGAAGCACTGAAATACGCTTAAATTAAATTTGTCAGTCTGCAACTCATCCCCAGCTTTTGTGTCACTTCACACACAAAATAGAAGAAAGAAATTAAGCACTGCTTCTCTCCTTACAATAAAGTTCTTCACAAGCGTGAGATATGATAAGAATTAAGGGGCTTCACTTTTAAACACTTAGTACATATAGGGATAAGTTGAAATATAATTTCTATTGCAAAAACTTCTGAATTACTCGTTGCAATATCAACAACAAAGAGGATGTGATTATGGCTACAACAGTGGCACAACTGGGACAACGTGCAGAAAAGCACCTGCAAAGTTGGAACCCAGCACTTTTCGGAATAAAACCTTCACATCCAAACATTTTCGTTGTGCCTGCTGTGAAGAGGTGATACAATTATCTTCATTTCCAAATTGTTTCCATGTGCACGTAAACAGCAAACAAGCCTTCGGGCAACAACATGGGTGCGTGCGATACACAGAGAGTGAAAAACAAAGAGAGGTGGCGCTCACTTAAAATCTCCATCGTGATATTTGCCAAAGGCCTGCAGGATGATGGTGATGACTGCCATGATGGGTTTGACAACGCAGAACTGGAGAGTCGCCTGGAGAACACATTACAATTCAGAATGAGACGCCGAGAGACAACAAGCAAGGACACCAGGAAGGAGGAGGAAGAGGAAAAGGAAGAGGAGGATGAGGATGGGGACGTCAGAGTCTGTTCATACATCTAATTAAATGGAGAAGATTTGTAACTGCACACTGACAACAAGGTGTCTCTGTTTCCCAATCTCTCTAATGCAACCAGTGGCCATTTCTCAACTTAACAATTAGAGGTATGTATTAGTTCTATCACTCACCCAACAAATGAGGTTATTCCTATTAAGCATAGCTGTTAATGTTATCACTTAATATGATGTTTTGACACCTCGTTCTTGTCTCGAGAGCTAGCCTGTTTAATGATAACTAAATCTATCCACTAGCACGACGAAAGGTCCCTAACAAACAGGTCAAAAGACAATTCACTGCTTGATGAGCGATTATGTAATGGAGTATTTCAAGGCTCAGACTTTTGGGAGTTTTTGGTGGTTGCCCGGCAATTGCTTGGAGCCAAGAAACTGTCGAGCACTGACCCCTTACAAAAAGCAAATTCTTGTTTTTTAAAACTTTGGTTTCGGTTATTCATTTCCAGTCTTTGAGCTAAGCTAAACGTTGGTAGCCTTAGAGGTAACCAATGGATACAGTATCATAAAACTCAGCAAGAAATCGACCAAACATATTTCCTAAAATGTTGAACAGCTGCTTTTATTAAAAGACCTAAACTATCGAACTTGATACGTTTTGTAAAATATACAAGTGGTCTATCCCGTCCTTCTCTCTCTTCAAACATTTAAATTAATCAAAGGGACACTCATGTCTTAATTATGATGTGGATGGGGACGGGATGAAAACAGAGGACACGGAGCATGGGGACAATATAAGCTCGGAGGACAGGTGTCTTCTGTGTTGTGTATCGAAGCCTGAACTAACCAATCTGAAAGAGGTGGCTCTGAGCACCCATCGCTGCTGCGGCTGCACTTGAAAGCAACAGTTCAGAAGCGTTCAGCTCGATTAGGCAGATGGAGGCTTTTTTAGACTGACCGGAGTCGGTGGTGGGCTTGGCAAAATAGCTTCAATAGCCATTCATAATACAACTGATTTACTTTGAAGCTTCTCGTACTGACAGTCTCTACTTGCTCTGCGCCGGTTGTAGTGCCAGCTTGTCACACTGAAAATCCTCAAAGGAAATAATTTAGCATGATACTTCGTGACATGCTTGACATTCAAAACACAATGCACATTCATAGTGTCAGTGGATTAAAAGTCAACTGTGGTTTCTGCCTCAAATGAATTTGGAGTCAGGAGCTGCATCCATGCAATCCAGAGTCTTCACAGGCCTGGTAATAGACGATAATACTACGCTAAGCTACGTGCCAGAGTGCATTGCATGATACAAATGTAAGATAAGATGTTAAGTCTAAATGCTTGTCAGCTCTTCACTAACAACTCTATTGCAAACTGGTTCATCAAAGTGTTATCTGAATTTAGGATAACGAGCAAATCTGTCATCACATTTGACTCTTTCGATTTTTGTTTGCAACCTTTCAGCGTTTTCCCCGTCAACATTAAAAAAAATGTTTCATTGAATTTTCACAGATTGAAATGACCTGCAGATTTTCCCCTTCTATTACAATTTTTTTTTTTTTTTTTTTTTTTTTACCAAAGCAGAGTTCCCTGCAGAAATTCACCGGTGGCAACTATTTCAAAACTGATTCTTAAAAACAGCAGTGGCTCCTTGCCTAGTGTGCTATGAACAGATCTCCAAACGATCTCTTTAAACAGCTAAAAAGTTTAATCGTGTTGCCGCAGAGTCGTCTCGTTTGTGCTGCTGTCCACTCACACATTGAAGATGCAAACCTTCAATTTCGGGAAGAGTACCCTCAGACAACCTTGTTGGAAAGTGTCTGCTTACATTTTTTTTTTAATATGAATTCCCAGTGTATTTTTACAGCCATTCATCACTTGTACCTGCTTCTGAAGAGAACGAGAGCAGCTCTTCTGATTGGACATTCTTTAAATTTATAATGAAAAATTTTGACCATAGAGTCTACAGTCGGTTTTTTGGTGATTTTTTTTGCGTTCATTCTGAAAAATGCAGCCTGCTGCGGCCAAAAACAATGCTAACAGAGCGACCACAATAAACCAAAGCTGCAAACTCGCAGATACTGAAATAATCAAATATGTTTTTAAGCTCCGTAAAGCTGAGGGAAGTTGTAGTAGATTCATTATAAAACTGGAGGTCACACCCACTTGCATTTAATTGTTTATTTATTTGGATCCAAAATGGCCATCACACCACAGCAGCTGCACCACTCATTCCCAGTTCCAAGAGGGTAATACCCTGAAGTGTCCCACAATATGATAAATGACTTAAAAGTGAAATGTCAAATCACAGTTTAGGATGTATGAGCAGCTTATCCTCCAACCTTATCTTCAAGAACCACCATAACTCTTGGCTGCTTATTCCATATCAGTGATTCATTTGTTAAGCCCCCTGCTAATGACGTACTGACGCTAACCCGCAATGTGCGAAGAATTTGAATGCTTTTTACCACCCAAAAAAAAAGTTTATCAGATCGCCTATTTTATTTTATTTTTTATTTCTATTTTGAATGTAGTTTTGCCTCGCTTCTCCTTGGTTTTGACCTTTCAAAACAGCATTTAATAATTTCTGAAGTGTTAAATACACGGATTTCTGAAATTCTCTTTTTAATACAGGTCAAGGAGTTTGACCAATTTCAAAAGCAGAATATGTTCTCTGGGCCTACGATTTTTACAAGTAACAAAAAATGTTTTGAGTTTTAGACCAGCGGCTGCATTTAAAATCTACAGTGCAGACCTTTAATTGCTCTCCTGTATTCCTTTCAGGTACGCCACCAGAGAGAACTTGCAAGGTTTTCCTTTTAAAACACTTCACGTAGGATTTCTGTCAAGGCACATTGAGTGTTTATCACTGGCTTCGCATAAAAAAAAAAGATCATTTCACACTGTATTTTGTTTTAAGGACATAACTCTCAGTTTTAATATCCATCAGTGTTAGACTGGAAGCTTGTGCAGCCTCCCAAGACACTGGGAAGGGGCTCTGCGCTGACAGCTCATATCATCTCTCTGTGTTTATTATCAAGCTGCTTTCACCTGGCCTCAATTGCTTTTGTTTTCCTTTTTTTTTTTTTTTTTTACCAACGGATGTTATCCCCTGAAACACACACAGCCAATTATAACAGCTGTCATTTTTAAGCAGCCTGGAGATCTGGACAGAATGGTAATGTACAGTGCAGTATGGTTTGGGGTTTTGTTTCCAATATATTCTTACTTTCAAATGCGTGTGAGTTTATAAAAAAAATAACATCTCCAGAGCAGAGATAAGTTGACGACTGACGCTCACCTGTTTGCAGAATCTTAAAAAGCCGATGGAGTAGCTCATTCCCACGAGGCAGCACGTACCATACAGACAATTTGACCTGTGAAGACAACAGGAAGTGATGAGCTATTCAATCACCTCAAGGCTGAAGCGTCATGTATTCAACTTGTTTCTGTTGACTGATACGTGCAAAGTGTATGTATTAAATGACATGTGAAATACGAATGCAGGTACAACAAAACAGCCATATGATTAAAAAAAACCAACACATTGCTCAAAAAAGTTCATTTGTTGTTGACATATGAATATCTTTCATTTTTGGACCGTTGGTTGGACAAAAAAAAAATACATCTAAGGATGGAAACTTTAGTTTATTATTTGACATTTTATAGCTGAAACAAGATATCAATCAATCAAATAAAAAGTTATAATTTGTAAATGAAATGACAATAAAAACGATGGTTTATGTAATTTCTCATTGATTGACAAAAACATTTAAAAAAATGATATTGTTTATACAAAGCTTAAACGTTTAAAAGTCAATCATATGGACTGTAAGATGCTTGTATAATATTGTGTGCAGGACAATTCCTGAGCAAAACAACTATTGCTGTTATCTAATGTGTTAAAGAACATTATATGCAACATAAATGTTAAGTCATGTCTTTATGATTTTAAGCCGGACAAGTTTGACAACAGTAACTTCGACAACTGTCTATACAGGGAAATCATTTTACTATTATCATCATACATTCAGTCAGTGGTGTTTAGATGTTGTACAAGCCGGTGGAATAAATAAAATGTTGACATTGCTCTCTGGCTGAGCATGGCGGCAGCAGGAGACAGAGATCAGGACCAAACTCATCCTCATCCTAAACAACAGATGCAGCTACAAAACAGCTTCAGCCTGATACACATAAGGAGCTGCTCAGAACACTGCAGGTGTTCTTCATGCTCGTAACCATCAGACAACACAAACATAATGTCCCCTTTTTTCACAATATTTCATCACTTGCACCATGTCTGCATCTCTCATTTGTTCCAATGCGTCTGTTGTTTTCACTTTTTAACTATTGCAGTAGTTCAGCACTCAAATGCAGTTGCAAATAAGATGATGGACATTCAGTCAAATTACATTCAAATTGAGGAGAATACATTAGGATTTGCATGTACAGTGATAATAGTCTTTATTCTCCTTTGAATTCCCTGCAGGACTTGTCTGTATCTAAGGTGTATTTTCTGAGCACTTCACACATAATCTATTGCTTTTAATGGGAACAAGACACATTAAACTCAATCTAGTATTGATGTACAATACAATACTACATGCTGCCAATTGAAAATTACTCAGCTTGAACTTTAATAGTATAAGTTATGCTCTCATTTGATGAAACCATGAATAAATTTAAAATTAGATTTATGTGCATATCCAATTGGAATCCAATTATGTAGCAAGTCTGAGCAGCCAAACATCTGTTTCTCAAACCACATTTGTATGAGGTCTGATATCTCTGCAGACACGTGTAGGTCTGACTGTTCTGATCCGATTTCAGGTGTGTTTTTTGTTCTCTGTGACTTTAGACGTCACATTAAACTTCATGTGCACACGGCAGACACAGGAAACATTTGGAGGTGGAGGAAGCCAGTCACTGCTGGTCTGTCTGGACCACACTCCTCGCTGGACAGTGATATCAGCGGTGACAGCTGCATGCATTAAATAAAACAAAGTGGGCAAGTCTCCTCTGACTCTGACACTGTCTCGTTACGTTTGCAAAGCCCACGCCACGGCTCCACACTGCCAAGTGATAAATAAGCAAACACATTTAGTACCCTTCATTTTGGTTTGTTTACATCAACTACAATGTTATTAGCAACCAATTTGGATTAGACTGAAAATGATGATTGCCACCTGGACACACAGATCAGTTCTGATCACTTGCAATATATAATTAACAGTCTACCAGAAAGTTTGGATTCTGATATGCAAAAGAAAATCTGATTCTGACTGACAGTCTAAACAAGTAAACCATCATTTGTCAGGGCTCAACATTAGTGTCTGTACTGTCTTAAGAAGCCGGCAAAGAGCTGCTGGCCCGTGGCTGAGTCAGCCATTATACACAGCCTGGTCAAAAGCTCAGAGATAAAGAAGAACTGCCGCCTACGAGTAGCTGAGTTGTTTATCGACAGCACTCTCACTGTGGTGTTCAAACTAAATGCTAATTCAGGGCCAGGAGCTGCACCTTTATGATCATAAACATAAAACCAAACCACACCATACTCAGCCCCACACAGGGTAATTTATTCATCACCTCTGAGTCAACAAGCTGTTTACAATGAAAATCTTTCAATCTAACATGTACTGTATATGTATAATGTAGTTGTATGTATAATTGGACTGAGACAACTCACTCAATGGGCTTCCCTCGAATCTCGGACATGATTGCACTCTCTCCTCCCAGATACTCAAAGGACAGGCTCAGGAAATTGTAAATGACAAACGCTGTAACACAAAAGAGAAGAGTTACTTCTTATTTTTTTTACCCAACATGTTTTATTGCATGATTTCAACTGTAGAATAATTTCTCTTCACCTTCAAGTATAACTTCACGGAGAAGGTCAAATAATGTGAGAGGAATAACTTTTACATGATAAAAAAATAATTAGTCCTACATTTTGGAACAATAAACGTTTCAGTCCTTACATTAAGAAGCTTCCAAGGGTTCTGTGTCTTGGAAATCCCTTCCTAATCCTTTGTTGCTATTTAAAGAGGGATTAAATGAAGCTAATGCAGATGGTGTCCAGTCAAGAGAAGGTTCATTATGTTTTAGCCGTGGCCGCTGGTGGTATTCCAGTCTGCCTGCTTTCTGATGCACTGCTCTATCAATCAGCCACAAAATTGGCCTGCAAGCTGGAAAGTAATCTCCTGAATAATGTATTTCTGTTTTTCCCCCCATTCTCAAATTACTTGTAATCCATTTTGCATATGATTCACCTTTGCCATTGGTTAAGTCCTTTGGTCTTAGAACTCCAATACATAATTATAGTTCACACTGCACAATGGCAATTAAACTTTAATTTAGAGAGCAAGGTTTACATCATATCTGAATAGTGAATAATTTACAAATATATTTTTCTTTAAATAAATTACTCCATCTAAAAGCAAACTCTGGTTTTGTTTTCACAAACACTATAAACCAGTGCACAAAAATGGTTGCTAAATGCGAAAAAGTACTCCTCCTAGAAATGTAAGCCTTCCTACATGACAACAATGACAGGTGTGAAAAACTAGTTCGGTCACTTCCTTGTCTTTCTGTTGTTGGTAGCCATCTAAAGTATGATGGCATGGAAACAAGCACAGCTGTCCAGAAAAGACACAATGAGGTAGACTGTTTGAGGCTTGCGATACTTACCTTCGTAGCAGTCTCGAACAGAATCAAAGTAGACGTAGTACTGGTCGTTGCTGATGAAAAGGAGACTGAGCCAGGAATCAAAGGCGTAGATTGGCACAATAAACAGGATGCGGATGATGTAGCGCTGCTCATTGGGGACAGTGTAGGATTTAAGGTGAGTATAGATCTACAAAGAAAACACAGACAAAGCATGTGAAAAACTTAACTTGATTGCTGATAATGATATGAGATTGAAATGATGTACTGTAGCCTGCATGTGAAAATTCATTCACATGTTACATGGCAGGGCCCATGGAAAAAAAAAATAGACTGGCTTCTGTAACAAAACAATGGCTGTCAGAGGTAATATAACATGAATAAAGCTGCAACATAATGATTATTCTCATTATTAATTAGCATGCAGAGTATTTTCTCAATGTATTATTTTACATGTCTATAATATGTATATAAAAATGTTTAAAGTGCAATTTCAACTTCCCAGCACCCAAGATGACATCTTCAAATTGTTTTCTTCCCAAACCAACAGTCTAAAACCAAATATATTTAATTTAAATTGGTAGAAAACAGCTATAACATAGCAATCCTCAATGCTGTATTTGGCATTTTAGTTCATCGCTTTTCAAATCTCCTCAAGATCAATAAATCAAACAGTTACAATTCTAAACTTGACAGTTTTCATCTTTATAGGGTTGCAGGTAAGTAATATTGTTTCAAGCGGGAAAAACCAATACGTTGCATAAATCTGGCTTAACAGATAGTTAGATCTGCATCTAAGTTACAGTTCAGAGCAAAAATGTTCTTGTCCATATTGAATAAATCATTTAAACAGTCACAGTGTATGCTGAAAAAAAGTTTGTGAGCTTCAGGTCTAATGACATCAACATAAACCTATTGGAGTCAGCAAACCTGAAGCCCAGTCTATGAAACAACACTGGAGCTGTGGTTTGCAGCTACTTTGACTCATAGACTCATGAGGACATTCATTTTGATGAAGAGATGCATTTGTATAAAGCTGGTAAGGTTTACAAAGTCATGTAAAAGACTTTATATACTGATCAGTCCACAGTTCGACAGGTTGTCCATAATTGGAGATGATTTAGTCACTACTAAACCTCACTAGGCTACTCCCCCTAAATGTGGGCGCTCAGCTTCAAGAGCACAACCGAGTTATACATGATAAATGTAGGTCATTTAATAGGTTAAACACATCGTGTAAATCTATACATGTGCTAATATAAAGATTTGATGACATTTTATGACCAATAATTGCAGAAAACCAGATAATTCTAAAGGGTTCACATATTTGTTCTTGCCACTGTATACTGACAATGAACATAATACAACTTGCTGTTAAGAACCAATAATTTATCAGACATCCTTGGTGAAGGAATGAACAAATACCAGTAATGACCAAGTTAGTTGGTTAGTGATATAAGCCAACCGAGCGTGAACACTGTAAAATATCCACCTGCAGAGGGAGTTTTTTGTTGATCTGGATGGTATTATTTATGGCCCCATTTTATCTTGCACTGACCGTTCTATCTGCCACTATGAAATGCAGCCGCGAGGTTGTCAAGAATAAAGAGCGATTACCCAACTCCCATTTTAATGACCTCCCAGAACATTCCTGCTTCACACGTACACCTTGTGTTGTATAGGAGCAGACAAACAACATCAGAAAATAAACTTTGTGTCACTGAGCTGATAAAGGTCTTAACCTTTTGTTTTAGCACACGCACGCACGCACGCACGCACACACAAACACACACAACTCTCCAGCATAGTCCCATATGACCGCCATAAATGGAATTTAGTGCAGCTCACACGGCACCCATCAGGCGATGCAGTTATCGTTCTGCCGAGTGACCTTTAGTCTTTAGACAAGTCTAGATACGGCTAAACTGACACCCACTTGAATAGTTTTTACACCAATACGTCGCATTCAAATGCTCAATAACATTTATGAAGTCCTACAGAAAGATAGACACATTAATGACGCAGAGAAAATGACTTTTCCATTCCAACCACAAGCAAATAAAGCAAAGTGTGATCTGTATGTTAGTGATGTGATTCACTGGATGCAGAATGGTGGTATAAACCTGCCATTGGACGACTATTTCTGGTGACACTCTCCTCCTTTTTCACTATCTGTGTGTTACCGTTTCAAACTCCCCCCTGCAGTGGGAAACAACTACCTCAGAGTTAGCATCCTATTGAAAATGACAAGTTTTGTGTTCTATTTATGCTTTTCTAATTATAATTATCACATTTCCAGTGAAGCATACATTGTAAGTTCTCTAAAGCTGGTGTGGACAAAAATCTCTTATTGTGCCTCCATTACATATTTTTGTCACAAGTGTCAGAAGACTTTAATCACCATAATTGAGGGGTCACTGCAAAAAACACGTGTTTATATATATACACTTTATATGAAGCCACGGATAATGGCTAATATATTGATATTGGCTTTTGTACTAAGCCTCAAAAATCCAGTAACACTTCAACCCTGATGCTATTTTGCAAAGCACCGCTGTTGCATCCTGCACTTAGCGCCACCCAAGATAATTGTGATTGGTTTAAAAAAAAACAAAAAAAACACACAAACAAGCCAGAGTCTTCAACATGTGAGGAAAGTTCATTTAGTTGTTCCTTTCAAGGCTCTCAGGTGATATTGTGCCACCACATGACTGCCGTATCAAATGGCACCAAAGGGGAACAAATCAACAACACACCTCTTGGGACATATTGCACAGAAACATTTTAATAGTTTGTTCCTGGAAATTTAATCCGTCATTGAGTAAATAAATTCTTCTATACTCTAAGGAGCTCTTCAACTAAATGATTAGCGGATCAAATTGAGAAATCTGTTAAATTATCTAGTTATTGTCCCTCTGAAGATGAATGCTGTCGTACATAAAGAGCTGTTCAAATATAAACCCTGTTAAAGACCAAAGCATATTAGGGAATGTCATTGTGGGTCCAGAGATCCAGACTGGGTCCAGTTTTTCAAATGTGAGAATTTGGTCTCTGTTACTGAGAATGTGACGACATTGATGTGGTCTTTCGGAAGAGATTTTAGAAACCGATCGAATCCAATTAACTGAGACAATTGTTAGATGCAGCCTTAATTTCAACTTCAGCAGAGACAAGTACTCAGCTAAGTAGTCAAGGACTTTCCCTACATTGCATACATTCTTGCAACCAATGACGAGGAAAGCTGTTCCTGTATTGACTGCACTGGTATTTATGATAATTCCCTTCCTGTATATGAATCAGTGTCTGTAAAGGCATTTTGGTCTGTTGTGAGAAAGAAGTGAAATATATGATAATTTACAACTTTTGAAGGCTCCGACTCCTTTCTTTTAGTCATTATGAACACATACAGTTGTTATGATAGTTCCTTGATGTTTTTGCACTATTTTTATGTGAAACACACCATCGAGTCTCAATGTTCTGTGAGACATTTGGGAAACTTCCCTTTTGGAGGAGTGGACAAAACATGTTTTAACTGCTCACCATCCAGAGTCTCTACTCAACACATGCGAGGTGATTATGCCCGGTAGTGGCTGCACATCACTCTGAAGAGGGGTGTGTGATGCATTCAGCCAGATCTACATGCAAAGTGAAGTAGATTGTAGACTGATGGTCTTAATTTGCTTGAAAAGACAGAAAAAAATCTATGACCGTCCTGAATGCAGAACACTGACCTGACAGCTGTCCATTGTTCTACTCTGAATAATGATTTCAAGCTCAAGTACTGCAATTTTTGCCCTGACAGGAGGAATCACAAACTTGAAAACATAACAAAAAAACCTGAAACCGAAGTGAATCTACATACTGTCACAAAAGGAGAGTGCCATGTGACAAATGTAATACAGTCATATATAAGGAGATAAGTCCGGTCTGCTGATCTTAATACCCAATGTTTCATGTCGCAAAGGTTCCAATAAGCCCACCATGAAAGATGAGCCACAGTCCACTGCCTCCTAGTCCGAAGAGAATTGGCAACATTACAGCAAAGAGGATCTGAGGTCATTGTCTATCTGTGTTTAGTATTCAGAATGTGACTTTAAGAGTCTATAGCAATCCTCTGGAGCCGAGTCGGATGCAACACCACCAGCATTGTAACGCTATAGTCCTGCAGACCGTTTTATTCCCCCTGTGTGACAAAAAAGATGCCTGTTGCAAACCTGCTGCGCCCTCCCTGCGGAACACTTGCTATTTATTTGTTCAATTAAAACGTCTTGCTGGCGAGTGTTTGGCCAAACACGTAGTATATTAAAAAGATAGAAACCAATTTGCAGGATATTGAGTCACAAATCCCTAAACAGGGATTGCTTTTGGATCACTGGATGCAACACGTTGATGATCTGTGATGCTGTGAGAAAGCTTCCGAAGCAACAAACAACTCTTGCATTAATTACACCAGATAAGGTAATTACAAATGCTTGTAGATATGACACAGGGGTATAAACTCCAGCTCAAGGATAGTGGAAAGATGCATATTCAGTATAAAATCAAAAACTAAATCTGGGGGCCTCTTACACAAAACCCGCAGTGAAGAGGAAAACAACACCCTCATCCTTTATAACACTGTAAATGTTATCTCAATATCAATTGATTTCCCTGCTGATAATACACGGCACCCTCCTGCATTCTCTGCAAATGATAAACCCATAATGATAAGCTATCATCTTTGCACAGTGGGTAACTCACCCACACAGGAGGAAACACTCATCTACAACAGCGGTGAAATAGATTCAGGGTGAAGGCGGTATGTATTGAGCTATTTGTTCCTCCTGGCCTTCTTCTTCTAACAGAGAGGGCTCGCTGTGCGTTCACTGTCCTGTAATCAGCTCGAGGACTTTAGTCAATTTTAATCTCGGTCGCCAACGACAATTCAGTAAGCAAAATATTCCCGCAATGCAGCGGGGGAGAGCAAGCAAGATAAGGACAGTTACACCTGCCTGGAAACAAAGTTATACTCTTAAACTAGACAAGAAAGTCTTGGAAAATAAGCACAGCGAGTTGAGACACTGAATTGACTGCACCCAGATGTAAGTTAATACATCTTTATGGATATAAGGATGTGTTTCTGCCCTCTGGCAAGGGAGGTGCACAACGTCAGTCTCTAACCATGTCTTACATCACGGAGACACCAGAGCTTTGAGACTGTGTGACTCACTGGTGCAATGCGATGCAGTGATTTTTTTGTTCTCGAGGCATCTGTATTCAAAATTATTCATAAAAGCTTTTTAGTGAAAATGACACAAACTCACCTGGTGGCATGTTATGAGCAGCGCAGACCAGACAAATATCCCCGAGACGGCCTGGGCACCCGTCGTGTTTAAAAACATCTGATGTACTATGATTGACCTGTTGCTTGTCCGAATAATGGTCATGTTGGAGATGTCTGACTTGTCCGGGAGAATTGGTGCAGCCAGGTGAACAATAGAACTATTTTCGGCTGATAAATCCATGTCTTTGACAGAAATGTTCATCTGAAACAGACAGAAAACACAGAAAGTTAGTGTAAAGCACACAGGAGCACCAAATAAAATACAGTATTTACTGACGTAAAACGTACACAAGAACTTATTTAGAAACTTTTTTTTGTTTTTTTTAGTCAAAGGAAAAGACACAAGCTGTCCTGCATGTGTTGTTCAGGTGATCGTAATGATCTGCACCTTCTTTACTGTCAACAAACAGCTCACCTTGGCCCCGGGGAGGGTGGGGGCAGCTTTATCCCGTTTGGATGTCCACAAACAGCCCAAGGGTTGTTACAAGCCAGAGTTACGGGCTCAACATCGACGGTAAATTCGCCTTTCAGAAAAGCCAAACGAGCGCATTCACTGCCATTTATCAACGGCCCGTCGACTTCTTCAGCAACAGGCTAGACTTCCTCGTTTGAGACAGGTGCCTCACCGAGGTCGAAGTCCGCAAAGTCGGCGAGAAAAAAAAACAAACCCACTCGGAACAAAACCTGGTACAATATACGATCAAAACACGGCGGCAGTGTCCCGTTTACTCCAAGAAAGAAAAAAAAAGTCAAACTTTGAGCGAAAACAGTGACGGCTAAAATGTCTTCTTGAACGACGGTTTAAGAGGAGCGGTAGAGATAAACAGGTTGGACACAGGTAGAGGAGTCACGTGGCTGCGGTTCCTCGTGTGTCGTCATCACGTTGCCTCCTCAGGTTATCATGTTCCCAGCACTGGATATATTGCTTCACTTCCTTTCTAAAAAATGTGTATATTTGAGGCTATATTTACCTAAAACTATTTACAGTTATTACTACAAACTCAGCAAATAAGTTCAATAAATAAGAACAGTGTCAGATTATAAATTGTATGTGCGCATTATAGCCTACTCTATATTTATTAAGGCTGAATTGATTGTCAAAAAAAGTAATCTATTATCTACCTAGTACTAATTTACAATTTTGTTAATGTGAATATTTGTTGGCTGTCTTTCTCTGATATTAAACTGAATATTTGGGGAGGTTTCACTGTTGGTCCTGGACAAGCCATCACAAGGCATCACGGAAATAATTGTATTCGTAGGTAGTAAAGGTTTGTTACACACTGGTATATGCCGCAGTAGCTACGTGTTATGAGAACAAATATGAAACAAAATCTGCTTCACAACAGTAAAGTTTTTCAGTAATAAAAACCCATGTGAATCCTATAAGCTATAAATGTACTGTATTTGACAAACTCACAAAGTTCTAAAGATGAGACCATATGAGGTGATATTCTGCAAATCTTAAAAAAGTGAATATAGAGACTACTGTTGACCTTTAATGTTTTCTGACAAGGTGCTAAAAGAACTGTGATTAAAAACTGCTACCACACCGTACATTACTCTGAACTGTGATGAAAGGCCCTAAATGACTGCTCAACTCTATTGTAACTTGTGTAACAGAGTTTTGATAAATAAAGCAAAACCCTTAGCAAGTTTGACAGTAGAGAGCCCATTTTTTTTTAGTTTGATGGAAATATTTGTGATAAAGTTTATCCAGGGCTAAACCAAGACTACCCTTCACTGGGGACGAAATGTTTCAGCTGCATTTGTGAAAGGAAAGAAAACACATTTCACAAATGACCTGTTCATGATGGAGTTTAATATTTTTATTTCTAAATTCTTCACATGAAACAAGTGTGAATGTGTTTAATTCATATTTAGGTACAAAAACATTGAACATTATAAAATAATAAAAACAAAACAAAGTAAGGTCAATACATATTTCATAAAATGATGAAACAAGAAATCATTCTGCAAACTACAAGTTTTGAGCACAATGACTTGCTGAAAATCCTCCTTTACAAACAAAAGACACTGTAGTCTGTCAGAGGAAATTATTTTAGATTCTTGGAGCAGAAGCCCATTTCGTTTTCTTTTCTATACCAGATTAGTTTCAGGGAAAACTTTCAGTTTGAAAAGATGGGAGTGGAAAAAGTGTGACATGGAGGGCATCCAGAGGACTTTTATTTTACTTATAGTCTTTAGGCTTCATGGCCATTTGTCTGGCTTCCTACCAGACTTTACAGCTTTTGATGATCTCTTTAAATTTTTTTATTGCGTCTATGGAAGAATCCTTCAGTGCCAGTCCCAGTAACACAGGCCTGTTGCCAGCTTCTTGTGACACGAACATTGCCAGGTTTTTGGCACAGACGTGTGTCAGTGGCTGGAAATGGAAACACAAAAAAGGTATTAGATTATCACATACAAAAATGCTGCATGTAACATGTAAACATTAGAAGACAATTAATGAATAAACAATCATTTTGCGATAGCTGGGCTGTGAAGCCTTACTGCACATCAATAATCTTATTTTATGTTAACAAACAGAAGTGCTTTTGCAAAAAGCTGAGGGCAAATGATTTTAATCATGTTTTTAAACACTGTAGGTTTTTACAAGAATCATGTCACTTTACAATTGTTGCCAGAGAAAAATACTTTTTCAATCAAATTATGTGCCGTTGCCAGCCATACGAAGTAAATAATGTGATCTGCTTTTTCAAAGCAGCATTATTGGTTCATTCCACACACATGACAAAGCTAATTTGTTTTTTTTTAAAGTTCTCCTAAAGTGTAAGCAACATTTGCACATCTCTCAATTTGACCTGATTCAATTTGAATTAAACCACTGATGTGGTTGTGGAATGTTTTCTGGCTGCAGTGTAATCCTGTGAACTAGAAAATGACAGAGATATAGACGATGTGTGATGATGCCTCTTTACTGCCACCCTCCCTTCTTCTAATAAAACAATATTCACTTTACGAGTCTTTTTAAACAACAGACAAAAAAGGCTCGTCAACTTTGTAAGCAAACTTTGTAATAGTCCATTTCACTATTGATTATACATCCCCTGCAATGTAAGCCTGTTAGAAAATGAAATGCCCATGCAGAGAGGAAATAGTTTTCTCTGTGTAAACTTTAACAGACCACTGAACTCCAAGCCTGCACACAACTTATTTCTCCACAATTCGCCAGAGCAGTTCAGAAGCAATCTCATTTGCCCTTTAACGGCATGAAATGAGTTTTCCCCTGCGCTGCAACAAGTATGTCTGACATCATGTGAACAAGTCTATATCACACTGATACAATATTTATCTGAGCAATTTCATTCACCGTACCTCATCTTTGCCCAGCAGTACTTTAGTGGAGAAGGCTGGGGTGCTGATATCATTAGATCTGGAGTCAGGTGAGACAGACACCAATGTCCCGATTTTGCCGTACTGACTGAGAACTATGAATATGTAATTACTGAACTCTGTACAGACGACTTCTGTTGAAATTCCATTGACTTCTTTCTGCACTTGTTTCGATTTGATGATGGACTCAGACATTTTGGTGTTCCTAGAAAGAGAAAAAAAACAACAACACAGAAAATGTTGCATCATTGGAAAGAGATGATAGGAGATATTAGTTGACTTGTGATTGCAGGTGTTTCCCTCGGTTTCTGGAGGGCTTAGGTGGGACTCGTCGTGGGCAGTTATTTAGTGAAAACTCTTGTATTTTCACATAATTTGGGACTATTATCATTACAGTATGTATTTAAACATGCACTGACTGCTGGGAATATAATAATCACCAAACACTGGAAAAACAAAGCTTATAATTCAGCTATAGTGCTTTAGGTGCTGTAAAAAAACAACAACACTTGGGTTATAAGTGTTATTATAGTTGGGCAAACCATGGTTGAAATAATGGCAACATAAAAAAGGCATTTCTTCAGGTAGTAGTGACATTAATATTGTGTAGAAAGTGATTGGTTCATCTATTGTTTCAGTTATTTGGTAGGCTACTGATTCTCATGCTTCATTTCTACATGTAGAAACTCTCTTTTCTTATCAACATTTAAAAAAAAAACCATAAAATCTGCTCTGATAAGGCTTTCTTCATTCCAGGTTGTCAGATATGAAGACCTGCTGCTTTTGTGAGTCTGCTTGTATTATAACCTGAATATCTTTACGTTTAGGACTGTTGTTTGGGACAAAACAATACAACTGACGTCACGGATCAAATTACAAGCTATAAATGGGAACGTCAGACTCTGTGAAGCACACTTGTTAGCGGCTAAGGAGTGAACACAAACGCTAGACGTACTCGAGAACTGCGACCTCACTAAAAGTCCACATGCCACCACCTGCAGAGAGATTTTAAGATCGATTGCATGTGTAATTTTTATTTTATTTATTTTTTTAGCAGGGTTGTGAAAGAGAAGCTCTGCAGAACTGATGCTGCGTGCTCACAGGCTAACGTTAGCGACAGAGCTACTGCGAGGTCCGGCTGTAAACTCAAGTTCAAATAACAATAAACTCCTCTTTTCGGGTCGGTGTAAAAAAAAAAAAAAAAGTCCTCACCCTGTGTCTTCCTCTATCCAAGGTTTAAATTCTACTCTGTAAGGAATTCCCTGCACTTCCAGCAACTTCAGCAGTGCTCTGTCACTCGGCCACCGCCAGGAAAACAAACCGAAACGGACGTGCCTCGCTTTTGCGTGATGACGTCAGATGGACGTCTTCCCAATTTCCTGCCCAGTTTCTGGCGTCTGTGTTTGATACGAGACGTTTTGGACTTTTATTTTTTCGTGTCGACCTGTTTGAAAAAGACACTTGATACTAATTCAGATCATTTTGTTAAAGCTCCCATGAAGGTTCTTTGTGGTTCTGACTGTTTGTTGTTGTCAGTAGATATTTCCATATGTTAAACAACAATGCAATAAGTAGCATATTTATTGATTCGTAAAGTAAAATGTTAACTTATTTACATCATTTATACACTCCAGCTGCTGCAAGGACATTAGAAATAAGCTTTAATAAAAAATAAATTCTACGACTGAGAATGTCTAATAAGAAAATTGTTGGATAAACCTTTTAGAAAGTCAAGAGACTGGATATTTTTTTATTAAGGCTACTTTCTAAAATTCAATAAATAGGCTAATTGTGACGAAATGTGTTTTGTCCATGTGATACTTAATGGCCCTCAAAATTCTAAAAAATATTATGCTAATATTGCTCTATTTTAAAAGTTCTACAAAACAAGCTGGAGAAGAGGATAAATGTGACTCACAATAAAAGTTATCATGGAGGTCTAGTGCAAAAGTTTGGTTTAGAAAAACAGCATCTTTTATGAAAGATATGTACCTTTTAATAATTCGATAATTTTAACCTTTAACCCCTTACAAAAAATGAAATCCTTGCAGACTCACCATAGAAATACTTTAGCAAAGTGAAGTTTAGTTTACTTTTTATTTTTTTTATTTTTGTCGGTGTTTGGCTACAGACTTGGCGAATAGACTGAGTTTTTCTCTGTTTTCCTCATAAATCGAATTCACGGTTCCAGCATTGTTCACCGTGCATAATTACACTTAATCTGCATAGTCATTTTCCTGGAAATTATGAAGTGAGGATGATTTTTCATAGAGTGAATTTGTTTGGGGTTAAATTAAGCTGGTCCTCTGGCCTGATACATTTCAATCAATGTTAGGTAACAGAAACAGCTCGTCCAAAGCAAGAAACCACAGAGGCAGGGTGTTTTTTAATTAACTGTCAGTGGAGCTTTAAAAGAGAAGATAAAGTTATGCTTTTTATTATCATTTATTTATTCATTTACTTTGCAGTGGATTTGATTAAAATTGGTACTTTACACTGCTAGCTGAACAAACCCTTTGTTTACAAATCAGAGGGGTTGTAAACATCTAGGGCACAATGATATGAGATGAAAACAATAGATAGTCAGATGGTGTGAGGATCTTCTTAGTGACAGACAGAAATGGATCTAAAAATAACTTGTCTATTTAAATTTTAAGCACACACGTATGGCCTTGACATTTGAATTGTATTCTAATATCATATATAGGCCATGCAAGGACAATTTAGTCGGTCCTTTCCATATTTAGCTATAGATTGGCCAACCACTGCAGTCACATTTGCTTTTACAGCCACAAGAGAGGCGGGCAGTTGAAGTATTTTCACTGTCACCAAAAGTGCTGGCATGACTTTTTTTTTTTCAGGTGGATGTGAGACTTCACTGAAGTCTGCGAGTGCTGCATCAGGCTGATTTGAAAGGAGCCATCCCTATGAACATGACACACACAATGTCAAATAGAACGGGCTCAGCGGAATTGTTATGCACTCTGAGTAGGCAGCTGTGGGTATGAAATTGGTTGGACCGAACCCTATACTCCCTGGCTGACCATCTGTGTCCTTGACTGATCATTCTGATCTAAACTAAATTGTAATGCAAATATCAATATATAATATTGGCAGTAATGTATGGAATCAGTTGGGCCAGTCTGTTGAACTTGTATGAGAGATAAATCCAATGCTGTGTGTCAGCACAGTTCCAGCAGGAGTTAAATTGGAATGGGGAGGTCTTTGAAAGCTTTGAAAGCCCACATATGAGGCAATACAGGCACGTGCTCTTGTTCAAAACTGATAGTTCTACTTTAATACTGGAATTAATAATGTAAGTGCTAAAGTTCAGGCAGATAAAATAAAGATATCCCCCTATTCATTGCTAATAAAGTGGCTTCAAACTATCTTCTCCCCGTGTGACATCTGTCTGATATCTTGGGGATACCTTTGTTCAAACTCACACACGGTATTTTGGTTTAGTTTGTTCTCTGTGAGAAATCCTTTCATGTATTTTCTTTTCTCCAAGGTTATACTTTATATGCTTGTGTTTTAAAGGTGAGCTTTCAGATTTGTTGAAAAAAAGACAAGGTAGAAGGATATGTTTACGTGAACCAGTAACCAATATATTGTTTTGCATTAACCTGAGACATATCACAATGACAGACAGCAGCACGTCCCACTTGACACTTTTTACTCCAGCTAAAACACAAAGAACAACTTTTAAATCAGCTGCATTGTATTCATAAAGATTCAATTTATATCAACTATATTGATGTTAGCATCCATAGCTTATTTTTACAGTAATATTTTTACTGTTTGTAACTGTTATTGTTGCTTTGGTCTGTCTCTGTCTTTGATGGTACAGACCAGAATTTCTGTAAGTATGTGACAGACTTGAATATTGAATCTATTTAATTATATCCACAATTTTGATTAACTATTCAATAAAAAGACAGTGGAGCTGTTTCCATGATCTTGCACACTGTGTTTTTACCACGTCACTGATTTTGTTTCAACACCTCCCAATTTTCAAATATTAGCAACTACTCAGGACTGAGAAAAATCGCTCACACCAGGTTTCTGTTCATAAGGAGGATTTTTTTTATGATAGAAAATACCACAGAGGCTTTGAAATGAGTTTTAGTCTCAAATTACTCAGCCCATGTAATATTTCATTTTGAATTACTAAGGCCTTGCTTTGCATAATGAATTACAATAGACTGGCACTAATGGCTATATTGGTGGTTGCAGGGGTTCAAGGGTGCTTGCTGTTTCCAGGGAAAATGGGGAATAGCTTAGTTCATTATAATGTGATTCCTGTGAAGATAGCATTGGTTAGGAAGAGGTTTTATATTCTTTTTTTCTTCTATTTTGCTTCAGCCTTTTTCCAAATCATCACATGCGTTAACAATAGTGTTGTGGCTGCAGGAAACATACATGCATTAAAGAGCCTTGACATCAGAACCTCTGAATTATAAATCAAATGAAGGCAGGAGTGTATTTTAGTTGCTGGTTGTGTGAACAGATTTGTACTTTGGATGGCACTTGGTCGTGTTAAATTTAGGAACCAGATGCACTTTTAAACTGTGTCTTGAAAGACATACTTGAGAGGTATTGTTTCATGATCTTTCTTTGGGCAATAAAACTACTCAAAACACAAGCTGCATCCCAAAAGTTGAGCTTTGCCGAAACAAAGAGAAAAGGAAAGTTTGACTGTGTCACATTTCTGAAAAGAGTTGATGGTGCTTAAGGGTTCTCAGCTTTACAAACACATCTCATCCCTCTGTCTATATGACTAGTCAAGCGTTTTCTCTGCCTCTGTCTGTCTCACAGTCTCACTGAGTCAAAATGTCATCCCACATGAAAATATTGTATTTGCTGAATGAAGCAGTTGCTGCCCGCTGCCATTCTGCATTTCATTTTCACATCCAAATTTGCTGCATATGTTTGTCTATTCAAATCTCTTCAGTACTCAGGACTGAATACAATTCACATAGGCTAAACATTCCCCCTCTTTACACTTTTTCAATAATAGCCAGTCAACAGTAATATCAGACAAATCGTTTTCTCACACCTGCTTTGTAAATTCTGAAAAGATGGTTGCCAAAAAGGATGCTTTCATACCTTACTGTATTCAAAAGTCACAAACTCTCACACTCACATGTTTGTATATCTGTCTTTGTGAGGACACTTGTTGACTTTGTGCATTCCCTCACGTGTTAATCATGACAACTACATGCCTACCCAACCCTTTCCCCAACCCAAACTTAATTGTAACCTGAACCCTAAAACCAAGCCTTAAAGAATCAAGGCTATCAATACTATCCCATTCTTAAGACAGTCAGTAGTAATGACACAATCATCTGGCAAACAACAATAAAAAGACTATAAACACAACATAAAAGTCGCACAGGCAAGAAATACAGCATGGAAATCACTTTGAGTTATGGCAGCTTGGACAAATGAGGTTTAAAGTCTATTTGTCCTACATGTTGGCAGTTTGTACCTGCAGTCAGACGGAAGAAACTTTAACTCTTTGACGCTCAAACAGCCCTTTGAACATTTGTCCCAATTTGGTGACCGACCCAAATGACAAACCTCTGTAACTCACACTGGTCTTCACAAGGACAACCTTACAAGTACACACACACACACACACACACACACACACACACACACACACACACACACACACACACACACACACACACACACACACACACACACACACACACACACACACACACACACACATAGACAATTATTACCCTGGTGGCCACTAGAGTGCTGTGCTGTATTACAGATGGAGCTCAAAAGCGACTTTACCATGACATTTTAAAGTTGCATTTATGCCACATGGGATTAACCACTGAGGCTAGTTTCCATTTAGTGTTTTCACAAGCAAAGACAAGCCAAAGGGAGAAAGTAACAACATGTTCAAGGAACGTGATAGACAGCCTGTGATTTACCTAGTTTTGTCTGAGGACCATCCAAGTATGTACTAACAATTTGTTTTTGTGATTTCTTTTAGAGTTTCTATGAGGATAGGGATTGTTCATTAAATATTTAGGATTACTTCACCAACCGTTGTTTCTGGATTAGAAAAATCACTTTCAAATCCAGAAGCCTCACTTTTTTGACAACAACAACAAAAAAATCTCTGCAAGCAATCCCATGCTTAAACTGCTTCCCACACACTTTTCATTTATTGTCAACATCTCAATAGTCAAGGGCAAACCAACAAGCAAGTGTTCAGCAACGCAAGACAAAAAAACAGAAGCACATGAACATGCCAAATTCATATATCAGATCATGAAAGAGGTATACATTTTTTTTTGTTTCGCACACCCCAGTCAATGGCACCATGTCTCTAGAGTTTATCTCTTAGCTTGAATGGGTTATGACTGACAGAAGACACAATTTTTTGGAAAGGAAAACCGAAATAAAAGACGCATTACAGACACCTCCCACTCCGTCTCATCTCGGCTCCACGCTGTGTTCCAGAAACACACACATTAAACTATGACTGGAAAATCTTTCAGTTTGCAAAGGTTTTTGGCTCAATGTTTGAATGCTGTTAAATTACTCCATACTCCTCAACTGGTATCACACAAAAACAGAGATGATACAAAAAAAGTTTTTTTTTTTAAATGCATATAGCTTGTATAGAGTTTCCAAGCACTGCATAACACCATTTATCATAATCTGTCTTTACAGTGTTGGTATTCATTTGTAGCACACAGGTTAGTGATTAGCATTATAAAAGTCAATTTTTTTTTTAGGCAAATGTAAGACAATTCATTTTCTTTACCTGTCTTTTGTAAAGACGAAGATTCTTTGCTCTATTTTTTTTGTGATTGGCAGCGGGCAGTAAAAGAGACAGAGGGCAGCAATCCTGCATTTATAAATGTTCAAACCAATAGTCTGTTAAAGCCTTCACCAAAGCTGATGCACAGGCAGCCATTAATGCTTTGGAAGAGACAAAAGTAGCATGAGGTAATCTTTTAATCCAGCTATGGTCCGATGTCAAATAACATAACTTTCAGTTGAAAGTTTCTCTACCAAACTCACAGGCAATATATCCAACCAAACACATTGGTGAGTTTGTGGGTATTATATATAGTATTTATTAGGGTCATAAGCTTGTTTTAATGATTTAATTCAATTCAATTCTATGTAATGGTGCCAAATCACAACAAAAGCCATCTAAGATAAAAAGGTATTTACAGCAAAACTTACTTATGGAGAGGAACCCCACAATTACCACGTGGACAAAAGGTGGAAGTAAAAACTCCCTTTTGACAGGAAGAAAACCTCTGACAGAACCAGGCTTGGAGGTGGGCTGCCATCTCGAGTGAAGGGAGAGCAGAGAGAGAAAAAAACAGCATGAGACAACAAACAAGAAATATTGTTGGTTGTAGGTTTTGTTATCCATATGTTTGTATAAAATGTCTGCATATAATATATAAAAAAGAAAATATACATAATTAATTTAATCATTGCCTCAGGAAAATGGGCTTAAAAACACAATTTGCCCTCTTAAAGCATCATAAAGCTGCTGCTAACATTTATTATTTAAAAAAAAAAACAGAGTGACATAGAGACTATTAATATTTCCATCATGTTGCAAGTGAGATCTCATCCTTTGGTTGAAAGTCACAAGGTGTTGTATAACTGGTAACTCTGACTCCTCAGTATTCAGATCAGCAGTGCAAAGTACACTTTGCTAGTCCTTGTTTGTAGATTACACTCATAAACATCCATGTTAGTCTCTCATTTTGCAAATTAACCTTTTTAAAACATATTTATAGAGTGGAGTACCCACCTTTTGACCAAGAATATTTGAATAATTAGCGGCAACGAAGACATTTTTAACAAATTGCTCTCATCTCGGGGGTACTTAACAAATTAAGTGATTCACATTTTCTTTGTTCTCACACATTAAGCCACAGTATTTGGTCCTCAATCTTGTATTTGTGATCATTAATTATTACTAATGACCTTAATTAGGTTTAAACTTGGGTTTATCTATATCAATGCACGTTTTCTTTGCCAGATGAAAGGCAGACTTAGCCAATTATGGAAATATTACATGGAATTAATGCCATCAAAATCTGGAGATATTGATGAGTTTTAGTGAGGATGCTCTAAATAGTTGAGCATATTTGGTTGATGAGTTCATTAATAGTAATCAGTTTCCACTGGCTCTTGGGACACACATCCAAATGAAACATGAGCATTGTGTTGTTTAAATTTTCACACAAATGTATCACCTGATTAATTCAAATAACTTTGTTAATTTATGCCACTGATTATCTGCCCGTTCTGTGATCCACCACCTCATTAGATCAGAAAGGCCCGAAGGCATTCGTAGCAGCCTCGCTGAGAAATTACATATTCCAAACAATTAATATTGGTATTCAGAAGCATGATGTGCAGCAATATAATTAAATGTACAATTATTTAATGTACACTGAAACTTCAGCTTACTTCTTGCATAGAAATGGTGTGGATGAGAAGAAAAATTTGAGGTGTAATTTTATGACGGCGATGCACTCCAGTCATGCAGCTATTCTGAAAGACAACAGAAAAGTTACAGAGGAGAAAGTACAAAAAAAAAAAAAGGACATCCCATGTATTTTCACAGATGGTAATGTGGAAGAGTTCTTTTTTCCTCGACGCCTCAGGAACTGGACTCAAATGGCATCCATTAGTTGTCTACACTGTCGCTGAGTAGTCCCACGGAAAAATCACCTCACACCTTCAAACTCCACTGATACCAGAAAACTCAAGGCGTCCTGGAAAAAACCCCGATAGGCAGGCACACAAAGGAGTACATCTTCCACTTCACATCTGCAGTTTGAAAAACAAACTCTGCTTGCAACAATGTGTACCAGATTCTTCACAAGTTCCCATCAAGGAAGACCTTAAGTCGTGATGTGAAAATATGCACTGTACATCCACTAGAACTTTAGGACATAATGGTTAAATATTTTACTTCAAACACTTATCTAAAGGATTGCTATCTCTAGAATGTCTCTATGGCATGTACGAAGCTTTAATTGTATTATGTTAAATTATTATTTCACTCATTAGGTGTTAGTTGATGTTTGAACACTTTTAGATACTATCAGTGTTATTTCTGCTTCTACTTTTTTCTCTATCAAGACACATAACTTGTCATAACTTAAAAAAAAATCCTGTGAACAACAACAGTTAATTCATGAGTAGATAAACAGGTAGATAGTGGAGTACAAACTACTATATTCTTCTCTAAAAGTTAAAGGATTGGTGGTTCAACATTCAGTATTTTGGTAAAAGTACTTAGTTACATTCCACTACTGTGACTGGTTGACGTTAAAACTACAATGAAGCCTTTGCGGTTGTAATGAAATTGTACCCTGTACACAAAACTTAATGTTTGAAACCAATGGCCACAGGATAGAAAACGTGTTGTAAAGTCATGGTGATTTTCTCACATTTGCTGGAGGTGGCTTGTACATTTCACGCTGTGCTGTACCTTTATTGGGTGTTTATTTTGTACCATGTTTGAAAGACGGAGCAGTGAATTGAACCTTCTTCACTGTGGTGTCATAATTCTAGCGTAGGCTCATGTTTGTTCTTTTTGTTTTGGTTGTTGTTGATCTGGTCATGACTGTTATGTACTAATTAGCCTTCATATGTAAGCAAATATCCACAGGCCAAATTATTTTCACTTGTTTCAGTGAATATTCTTAAAGAACCTGGGAAATTACAGCAGTTGCACTTTGATTTGTGTACTGTGAAACACCAGGCCAATCCAAAGTAGCACACTACGAAGCAGTGCGAAGGTGACTACATATTTAATGACTTGGTCTTTAATTGAACATGCTCAGCCATTCCCTGAAGAGGTTGGAAATGGGGAGCTTTAAAATGGTGGAGACAAGTGAAACTCTGACACTAGAAAGAATAATTTGCTGTGATTAATTCACTTAACACCCCACAAACAAACTGAAAGCAGAATTATGTGGGCTAATGATTTGCATTATACAGTACGAGATTGTGTTGCTTGTAAGTTCTTTCACATCCAAGTGAGGGGAGGGGTGGCATTTCATGTTGGATCAAAACTTACATGATATGCATATTTCAGAGAGCTGAGAGTTGTCACCCATGCATTACTGCTAAGAAGTGATTCACATCTGAATACCAGATGTGACAAAGTGATCCCATTTATGACTACACATACACATTTGCAGTCCGGAGGTTCAGCCAGAGTGAATTGAACCTCAAAATAAACAATGAATAAAACGACACCCGTGGCCTCCGTGAGAATGGGTGCTTTTCATTTTCCTGCCCATATCAGCCTCTGCACGGCACTCAATTTTTCAGTAGTCTATCAGTACTGCTGCCTGGGAGGAAACTTGTCACAGGGAGCTCTGTTGTCTGTCGCCTGTCCTTGTGTGCGATGGGAGAGCAACCGTGAAAGGTTTTGTCAGCAGACAAAGAAACCTTTTAATCACAGATGTGGTCTCGAAAGACAGCCGCAGCAGTCGGTTCATAACATCTGGGTCACTGGAGGTCCTCATCAAATATTCCTTAAGGTGGAAGACACTGTGAACAGATTTTGGGCTGAGCCAGGGAAATTAAATCTGTAATCTACAAGCAGTCCTGACAAGCATTCTTCATTTTCGCACAGACCTTCTTTTGAGAGCTGGTTTCCATTTCAGTTTTTCATACTGGGTGTTTTTGGTGTCGTTTTGTATGATTTATCACCAGAGTGATGACTGTTCACACACATTGAGAACGGTGTCAGGACTTGGCTGGAAAAAAGAAAAAGAAAAATGAACTGAAAGGGGCTTACTTCTTCAATATATGACTTTTATGCTAATTTGGAATGAAGATCCTCATTTTGAAATATCAGCCTTTACATTTTGCCCACCATCGCTGATTTCAGTGCGGCAGTATAAATCTCACATGTGGCTTGTATTCAGTTTGCTGTTTGATGAATACACAAGACCAGTGGGTATTGTTTTTCATGAGACATAATGGGAACAATATTTTACAGTGACGTGGCAATGTCTTTGTAGGCGGACCACCCTAAATTCATTCATCAATCTGGGTGCCTGTGTTTGATGACTGGGTGGCATTTGGTGAAGACTGAGTGCTCATATGGTGGCGGGTCCGTGATTCCGTCTTGGCATTATTTAGAACAGCAGGAGGCTTGCAGATACATTGCACACACCTGAGAAAAGGTCACAGAGAAAATGGAGAGCAGTGACAAATTGCCTCTCCATCACATTACTGGTCTTTGTTACCACGATACGTTACACGGTGTGCCACAGTGGAGGGCCGATGTGAGCTATGGGGTCTGACTCAGGACAAGAACTTTGGCTAAATTAATCTGGTCGATGTATTTCAAACTTGTAAACACATCATTTGTTTGAACTCCTCAGGGGTGTGAGGAATAATAGGAGGGTGATGACATTATTTTTAAACATATATTACATTTTTAATCATGTGGTTACCCAACATCAAGGCCTGATTACATTGATAATTGCAAGTTTGAAATGTTGACATTTATGAATGTAAGTGAATTCCAATGAGTTGAATTTATCCCAGAGGGTTGGTTTTAGATTTCCAGATAATTAATTGTGTCTGGAGTTGTTGTTGGTTTTTTTGCTTTGGAGTAATGCTTAAGTTCATAATGAAAAAAAAGTGTTATGAATAATTCACAAGATTTTGCAGTTGCAAAGATTATTTTATTTTTTTCATTCTTTCCTGTGGTTTGTGACTAACAGTCACACATTTGGCCTGTGAATGGAGACCACATATCTTCATTACACATTGGCTGAACCCAAAGTGTTCATGGAAGGCAGCAAATGATTTAAATGTCAACATTTTCGGAATAATTTATTTCAGAGAAACACTGAAATCAAAGACATTTCCGTTTATGCAAATACTTGGTTGCAGTGTATTGTTTTTCCTCAGACTGTGTGTTTGTATTGACAAAATATTTATATTCTGTTTATAAAAATTGAAATTCTACTGCTGTCTAGTCTGCACAGCTGAAGTCCTGATATCACCTCTGGACTTGTTTGTCTGAGTGATATTTTTCAGGTTTATTATCCCTACCATAAGACAAATAGGAATCCCCAACAAAAACCTCTATGATTTTAGGTTAAACCATTAAATAGTCAGCATACTATGCTGAATGAGGTTTTCGTCCTCAGTTCTCTATATCCAAGACCCTTACTGCTTTTCCCATCGTGGAAGACATATCCTTCTTTGTCAATTTGAGAATCTGAGGAGAGAGTGTGCTTTATGTTGTTGTTGTACAGCCCTTTCAACAAAAGAGATAAAACTGACATAGTTTGTTAAAAGGTCCAATAACTTCCAAGATTTTTTTTCCCAACACATTTTCATTGCCTATGGGTCTGATAAGTTAGTTAGAGGACCGATATTGAGTTAGACATAAAGTTTTCCTGATTTGAAAATAATCTTTTCAACCTGTTATCCCTGCCTGCTCGACTATCAAAGTATTCCATACATTCTTTTCTGAACAAGTCCTGGAAACCAGACGAACATATAGGTTGTTTGCTTCGACCCTCAAATATGTCCCAGAGAAGTGTTTCTGGTAAGGGTTAGGCAAAAAAAAACATGTGCTTAGGATCAAGGATCAAGTATGGGTTGAAATGATGACTTGAAACATGTGCATTAAAGTTACTTCTTTAAAGTTATGCAACCTTTGTTGTCATGGCAACAGTAAATGCTGTTTAAAAAAAAAAAAAAAGGTCCTGACTTGTGGTTGAAAATGGTAAGCGAACAACATCCATCTCCTGCCTCCAAGTCTGCTTTTGATCAAAAACAAGCAACCGCAATCTCACAATTTATAGACAATATCTGACCTGTGTCACTTCTCCAGACAAAATATGCTAATTGACTTTTCATTGTTTCTGTGGTACAGGCACGTAATTTGACACATTATGTGACACCACCACAAGAGTTAAGGATTCATGGTCATTACACGTAAGGTCAAAGGTCATTTGATAACAAGACCCTGAGACACCAGATAGTCGTAATATGACCCCTAGAGGTCGATTAACTTTAAAACGTAACCGTGGGTCCTTTTAAAGCTGAAGACCCAGGCAATGGGGTCAGTCTCCTTCTTTTTTACTCCAACATTAACAATTATTCAATATACTTTTTCATTTCAAATTGAATGCCCAATTTTTGCAACAAATGGTGATAAAATACACTTCTACTGTATGTTACTCTAGTGACTCCATGACACATTTCCATTCACAAACTTTTTGAATAAGCACTTGTTTAACTTCAAGGATTCTATGATTTTGTGTTACCGAGCCTAATTTTTTATATTTCATTTAGCGCTTCACTAAATTAACAACACGGCAGGAGGTGTTCGGAGTGGGAGTACACTGCCTATCATTACTTACAAAGGCATCAGAGCATTATGGAACACTTTGCATGCACATGTGTGTTGTGTCTGTGAAAGTGTGAAGGTGTAAAAGGGTTAGAAGGCAGTGGCTGATGAGGGTGAGGAGGCGTGAACGTCTGTAGGTCTCAGAGGTGTTTGCTTCAGTTTACAGTCTGTTTTGAAAGGACTCACAGCACAGGCTCAAATGTTCAAGGCTGTGTTTCTTCGAGTGTATCCTGTGTCCAGGGCTCGTCAGGCACACAGCAAAAATCTGCCAGTTTAATGTGCTCACTGAACAGGAACATTGTGTTTGACTGTGGCTGTTCTTATCTGCCCCTTGGTAGTATCCTTCTCACATTCTAATTTTCTTCCCACTGAAAGGCATTTTTGTTATTACATTATTCAAATGAAGACTGCCTTGCTATATGAAATACACCAAACGAGAATGGGTTAAGATTCCACTTCATGCTATAATAGTTGCTCACCATTTTCCAAAAAAGAAAATAATTTTAACTAACAACCCTCAAACCATGTTGGAGGGAAAATGCAATAAGACCTATTGTGTTGTTAGGAGTATTCTTCTTCACACAACAGGAACTGATTAATCCAACACAACATGAAGAACACTGACCTCGGTTTATCACTGCCATTTAAATGTTGCATGTACAAATTCTGTTGACACTAAAAGTGCATGTTGTGAAGTATTACTTTAAACCTGCAGTGTGAAACATTTGTCTTCCCCTCCCTCTAGTGAGATCACAAAAAACGTGTGACATCACTCCACCGCAGCATCCTCCATCGCTACTTTTGCAGCTGTTACGGTGGATAAATTGTGGCTAAATGGTGGATAAATAAAATAAGCGAAATAACTCGTTTCTCTATAAGAATTTGATCCATTCGGTCCGATAAAATATGAAAAATCTAAAACAGCCACATGATATGCTATTTTATTCCTGCCTAAACTAGCCTAGAGCTAAATCAGAAGCTGACTGGCTCAATGTGGATGTTTTGCCCATAGAGCATTGCCCATTTTGCATTCATCTGGCCAACGTGGGTATCACATGCCAGACAATCAGATATAAAAATGAATACAATTTGACATACAGAGAGATTTATTCGGCGGTGGAAGGTTAATTAACATTGCATGAACTCATTTGGAAAGGTCTTAAATGTTACAGACGTTCATTTATATGTAAAAGTCCACAATAGCTTTAAGGCACAGGGGATGTTAACCACTTGATTATTTGGAAGACCAGACAGCTTGATATTGATTCATTTAGGTACTGACTCATTACATTTGGTTCAACACAAACATGTGGGTTGCCTGATGCTCGCTGCTGAGCGGGGCCAGCTGAGTGAATTTCAATACCTTTGTAGAAAATGACATGAAAGACCATCACATCAAATGAGCTTTTTAAAATTGTCACCTGTTGCTGTTATTTGGATCTGTGAAGCTCAGCAGTGTACTGAGCCAAAAACATAAAACCTATACAACAAAGCTGACCTTTTGACAGGTTATTGCACCATCTGTGACATTCAAAAAGACAATGAATCATTAATTTAGCCCATTAGACAGCTGATTATGATAAAGTTTTGTAACTTTTTTAAGCCTCATAAAAAGTTACTTTTGACCAAGGCTTTCCAGTAGCATAATTTCCAAGGTGTCTGTACATTCAAAGCCCACATGTTGTGTTTATGCAGATGTGGTGAGACATTTTAGATGTAGTGTGATGGAAAATCTTACTGATAGCACTTTGTAGTTTGGCTTTCTTGAAGAAATTGTATTTTCTTGATTCCTGTTGTTCTGGGTTTTGTACCCTCATGGTTGAAATGCACTTATTGTAAGTCGCTTTGGATAAAAGCGTCAGCTAAATGAAATGTAATCTAATGAAAATAAGAGTAGGGTGGTGGATGATTGAGACTGGAGAGCAGAGTTTGTGTCCTGTTGCAGAATATTGTTGGCCCTTTCGAGTATGCGTGTACAGTATATCCGTGATTTAAAAACACGTATTCATTGACCAAACATGATCTGAACTTCGACTGCTATGTAACAAAATTTGGAGGAATTTTTAATAAAAAAAAAAGATGACATTGAATATAAATTGAGGTTCAGCATGACTCTCACCATCAATGTCCAATTTAGCAACAAGGTTGACAACCTCCATTGCAATAAAGCCCAGTGTTCAGCATTACTGTTACACTGCATTTTCAGGGAAAATTACTTATTAAAGTCTTCTCTGAATACCTCCCACAAAATGATTTTAAATTCCCCAAAGGCAAATGGCAACAATTTCTGTAACTCATTTTTACAACACTTCATCCCCAGGAAGCTGTAGGAAAATGTTAACTTTGCTCCCGCTGAAAGTGAGTTCAGGCGGCGAAGCTCTTCAGCAATTAATTAGAGATTTCTAATGATGGAAGCCATAGTTGAATGAATAATCATGCCTCAAACCACAGGAGTTAGCATAGCTTTAAGGGAGATCAACAAGCATGCTCATTGTAATTATTATTAGTTCTATTTCATGGCTTTATTTTTCTCTGCCAATGCATATTAACCTTTGCTATCTATACGCTGATAAAATCAGTTTGGACTGATTTCAAGGCTCAAGTCAACCATTAAATAAACAGATTACAGCTTGTTGTCATAAACAATACAAAGAAACTATCCTTTACTCCTATCGCCTCGCTTGCCTCTTGATAGTCACTCTAATTTTAAAATTAAAGTTGTTTCTTTGAAAATGATCTAAATCCCTCTGGTCAGATTTAATTTTTCCATCTGTAGGTTAATTTATTATCTCAGGAGGGCTTGAGTCAACAGTTACAGCATATCAGATCAATGCATGCCAATGTCACTCAAGTCAAACATGAAACAAAACAATGACTACATGGAACTACAGCTTCCTTGTTTTTATCCATTTCATTTTTCACATTATCAGCTCCTTGATGATTTCATAGCGTCAGCATCAGTGACTGTTTTCACATTAACATCACAGGAAGGATTACTGTTGTGGATTAGAAGGACTGAGTCATGTGTGGGTAGAACAGGTAAGCAGAAACAGAAGTGTTGCTATGGTGTTGGGTTTGAAAGTACTCTTTATGTTTCAAGATATCAGACTTGCGTAGGCAAAGTCTGCGGTTGTCATCCGCTCCAAGCTCAAGTCACATTTCTCTGTGCAGTATTTGATCTCAAATATAATGTCTCAAGAGAAATTGGAGCAGTGTTTGCAGTAATAACACGGAAAATGAGTGAAAATCAGTGAAGCTTTTGCACAGAAACTAAGATACAGTAACAGTAAAGTATCACATTAATTATTTCCCCTAGGTCTCAATTTGAAACTATTACTTATGTGATAAAAACCATGCAAACAAATAGAGCTCAAAGTGCTTTGTTGAAAAGAGAAACACAGAAAACACAAAAAGAAAACGGTTTAGGAAAAGTTATAATGCTTATTTTTTTTCTCTGGGACTTCACTACAGCAGCTTTACATGATTCACAGTAAAACAAAAATCCTAATTTATTTTATTTTGGCCCTTCATGCAGCCTCTCAGTTCCTCTTCTGTCTAAAACAAGTGTCTTAGATCCTGTCCTACTTCTGAAAAGCACACTGTCTTATGATTGGCTATCTTCCATGGATAATGCTAAACAGCAGCAACCAGTCCTGGTGGTCCTCGCCTCATCCTCTTCACAGTGTTGAAAAGATAACTCTAAACCTACTAAATAAGATAATGTCTAACTCTTAATTGGAAATGGCAACTTCTCAATTCCATCTGTACATGTTCATGCCTGAATCCTGGAATATGAGAAGAACACCACGAACCTCTACAGCAACAAGGATTACTGCAGGTTGTTTGGTAAATATTTTGCTCAGTACCTGATTTTTTTTTAGAGATGGGCTTTTCAAGCAAAAATACTATTCTAATAACTACTCGTCACTAATCAACTTTTGATCGACTATTCGCCTGACAGGAGGTTTTTAATATTTCATATTTTAATGACTATTCAAAAATTCCCAAATCAGGACCCATAACTACTTATTATGTGACATAATGAGGGATTTAGAATTTCAAATGCATTGCATTTAAAAGGATTGAGCGGGTGGATAGGTGCATCCCTGCACTTTGTAGGCGAGCTTTATATATGGAAAAGGTTAATAGGTCCTCTTTTAGCAAAGATAATGACACGTTAGCTTTAGAAGAAGCTTCCGACAGGAGGCAAGCGCCTGTTTGAGACATTTTCATTAACTCTTAAATGTTAATAGAATAACTGTCATGCATTGCATTCATTAAATTTGCAGTAGCCAATGGCCAAAACTCATTAAATGTGAGGTCAATTGTGTTACATAAACAGCTGAGAAGATGAAATCTTTATCTCATACTTTATCCCTTCCAGTAAGCTTTGCTTTTTATTTCAGTGAAAACTGACAAATTGATTCAAAGCCCTTCTCTAAAGCTGTAACCAAAGAAGTTTTTTCTAGAAAATATATACATATATATTTTAAGAGCTGTGAAATCAGAGTCCAAGTAGACGAAAATGACAACACAACAGATAAGCAATCTACTGAAAGACGATCTTTTGTGTAGTTTATATCTTCAGAAGGCATATCTTCACTAAAGAAACTATGTTATCATAGCACTTTCTAACTGGCAGAAACACTCTCACCTGTGACATGAGCAACACAACCCCCACAGGTAAGCTCTGGTAAGCAAAGCCTACAATCGACCCACACTCACACAAACAGCACGCCACATAAACAGTTCACCATCCCTTGTTTTCTTCAGACATGCAACCCAGTCTGTTGGACATATTGGCTGATATACACCATGTGCACAAAAAAGTCCCACCAGTGTAAAATGTGATGCGGCTCAGTTCACAAATTGTTTGCCCTCTCTGCCTCAAAACTCTGTGTGCTTGCAAGTAATATTTTTAAGAGTCAGGAACTGAGAATGAAACCACCTGATATCGGGACCCAGTCTATTCTGACCACATTCAACAATTTGGTGTGCGTGAGTGAAAATCTTTCGAAAAATGGTACAAGAAACTTTATCTGAGTGGAAAACAGGAATGAAAACAAGAACTATATGGCTATTTTATTCTTTAGAAAAAAATTGCCTAAAGGTTCAATTATGATGTAAATATTTAAATAAATGATTGTCATCCAATTTCCTTCATTTGGTCATTTTTATTGCATGCTTCTTCTGTAATTATTCAGTATCATTCAGTGTGCTGTTCCTATCTGATTTCTTTGTATGTGACGTGAGTTTTATGCAAAGTACATATCGACATTATTGATTATGTCTGTGTAGTATGGAGCACATAAACTGCAACTGGAATTGAATCAGAAGCAGAGAAAAGGAAGTGGGGGTGGGGATTGGGGGAGGGACGAGTTGGGGGTTAACTCACATATAAACATACAGTGGGGTATGTGTGTTACAAAAGTGCATAAAAAGTAGCTACGCTGCAGTTTTCCTCCAAATTTTAACACTTTAACGGATGTGCTGCAGCTAATAGAGGTGATTAGACTTGTTCTTCGTGCAGTACTGTTCTTCCAACATATCCTCATTCTGAAAAAAACACAGCAGGTCTCTTTGCAATGATTCCCAAAATAACAACATGAGTGTTTTCAGCGCTTTCTAAAGGATTAACACGTTCTCTTCAATATGTGGTTAACACTGTAACATGGTCGTGGTTTGGTAAGGTTTAGGTATCAAAAGAATTGAATTAGATTTAGGAAAGAAATCACAGTTTGGGTTGAAATAAATTTGTAACATTAGTTATGTTATTAATTAGTTTACTTGAGGTAAATACATGACGGAAGTTAAATATGTTCCGTAATTTACGAACGTGAGTTAAAATTAAGTCAACATTGATTTTTGATTTCACAAGGGATATGAACAGCAGCCTGCAGGGCAAAAGGCCTTTGTTTGAGCCATTCAACTGCCCCTGACCTCCTCCCAATGCAGACTTCGTGATTCGTTATAGTACGTCTCCTGCCTTTCTCCTTTGCTCCTATCATAATTACTGCAGACACTCGAGGTCGCAATAAATATGGTTCCTATTAACCTGCTTGCACGACCTATATGCCTACATTTTCAGGGAGGACGGTCTGGTTCTTCTCTGCATACTGCTACTGCTCCTCCAAGCAATTTACTATCTTGACAGGGCCTGAATTAAAATGATTTTCTCCTGTCTTTAAACTCCTTCCACAATCATGAGTCGTTGCTTTAATCATACACCTTTGAATGAAATGTCAGTTGTTCAGAGTACTGTCACTTTGAAATTTTCTATAAAAACCTTGTTACATTGTCAGACTTCTTACTGAATGTAGCTTTCAATGAATGGGACATTGCTTTATCATGTCACCATATGTACCCTCTAACAAGGATTTAATTCACCGTCCTACTATTTATCTGTTGTATGAAGATATTCTGGCATGGTGATTATGTTTTTAACCAGATTTCATGCAGAGCGGTATCACAGATTAACAACAGTAGCGTATAAAAGCCAGAATGTGTTGGTAAAGCAGCTGTGCGCACCAGTGTGGCCTTCTCATGTTATTTTAAGCATGGAAGCATCCTAATAAACTCTTAAGCACTCACAATGATTAGCTATTGCATAAGCTGAAACGGTGCCAAAGGGTTAAAGCCCAGTCTAATGTAGTTCGGGCATTACTAGGCTTCAGTCTTGGGCAGCAATCCAAAAGGACAATTTAAGAGAATTACTGGAGGCACATCAAGTTGTCAAGATCCCCATTCCATCAATGAAAACCTAAAGAAACATTGTATTGCTGCAGAGAAATGCATCCCTCACATGTGGTCTTTGTGAATTTGCCACATGCGTATCCTAAATTAACTCTAGGAGCTATAATAGGGCAGCTAAACAACTGTTAGTGCATAAATTCTTCTTGGGGTAGACCACTACATTTCGCTTCATGCTGGATGTTTCTGGTGTGTTTATGAAAAGTGAATTGTAAACTGTGTGGGCTGATGCACAGAAATTCATCATGACATAATGTAATAGCAGTGGTCTCTTGTTTTCATTCGAGTACATTTATAAAGAGCACAATTATCTGTGTGAAGAGGTGAGAAGAATGTGTTGTTGTTCATTTTTGGTTACATATCCGGTATATGTTTTTGCATCTGGTGCTCAGCATCGCTGTCTCTGCCATTATCTCTAATATCTCATGGAAAAGCTGAAAAAAATACAGAAATGAAAGCATTACAAGACCTTTAAAGACATGGGTGCATTTTGTTGCTCATGTTGTTATTAAGGATAGATTAAAGTAATGTTGGCTTTGGCAGAAATCCTAAATAAACAAAAAGCATTTAAATGCATTATCACTTTTCAAATCAAAACAAATCATCTGAATATGTTAAGAGATATTTCAAGGTTCTCTCAGTTAGTGTTGTGTGCTTTTGGGGCAAAACTATTTCAAATAACACAATAATAATTTTCTGGGATGCACACACACACAAACCAAACTCTTAACTTGCTGCTAACAAACCATAATTGTATGAAACAAAATTTCACACTCACAGAAAATACACAGACAACTTTAATGTACAGTAAGTCTGTGCTTGCTGTCCCCACCGCAACTGTGTGACAAAAACAAATAAAAACAAATGGTGCGCTCACTGTGTTCTGGATAGGAGATCAATCCCGGCAAAAAGAAGCAGAGAATGAATATACTAGTTTGTACTATTTCACCTGTTTTTCTTCAGATGTACAGTCCTCATCTGTACAACTAAACCTCAATTGTTAGGTATCTACACTTATCTAATTTGGTGAAAGGTACCTGGTTGGAATTTCAATGTTATTTATTTTTTAGACGATTATAGTATTAAAACAATCCACTAAACATGAGACTGTTGGCACTGTCAAGACTTTAGGTGTGCCAAACTTTTGATCATATCCATAGGTATTGGTTTAACACCATCACAGCATCTAATTCCATATTTTTCATGAATTTTGCCCTTTTTTTTTAAGTCAGTTTACAGCTCTTGGCAGAGTATCCGGGCAGAGGTCAGGTGAAGAGACACATCCAATGTCCACTTCATGGAGTTATTTTGGCAGCTGATGTACAGTTATTAATTTAAAGTTGGATCTGAATCTTCCAGAGAACCTGCAGCCCACTGGTCCCTGTGGATGGTCCTCAAAGCTCAGAAAGGAACTGACTCACTGACTCACTGCAGCTTAAAAATCTCTGTCATGCATTACATTGTTCAATACAAAGCTTGTGTGTATAAAATTCAAAGAATATTCAGAGAAACAAAGGTACTGCAATTTACAAGTTGCATTTGGAAGGTGCATAATCATCTACAATACTTAAAGGGAAAGTTGACTGCTTTCAGTCAATTTGCAGGTGCTGGGGATAATTATGTAGAACATATCAGGAAATAAAATATATATATCAAGTTCTGCAGAATTTACTTTGATCCTTTATTTTGAAGTGTTTATCATGAGTTCCGCAAAGTTTACCATGCTTTAGAAGTGGTTTTGCACTCTTTAGTTACAAAAAAATTATTTAAATATGAATATGTTTTTGGTATTGTTATCTTAGCATACACATATCTAAAGAAATTTCCCAAAAATATCAATGTTTTTCTGAAAACAGGCTGTTTTTTTTTCTTTTTCTAAAAGACCCTGTCACTCCCTTCAAAGAACAACACAGAGAAACAGCCAGGTTACACCCCTACAGAAACCCCCCAAAACAGGATAAGGTGGCCTTCACTCTTTTCAGTACATGACCTGTGCTGTGCTCAAGATTATATAACTGCTACAAAAGATGATACAGTCATATTTGACAGAACTCTGTGCAAGACTTTGCTCTATTTCTCCTTTCTGCAGCTGAACTGTTACATGTAGACTGAATTTTTTTGGATTCAGTTCAAAACGATAAGTGTTACGTGGGTGTGCTGTATTTGCCAGCATTGGTATTTTCTTTGTTTTTCATTTGGAAAGTCCTGCCTGACCTGATCTTCAGTTCGAATTTCTGGCCTGACCTGACGGCCACTGACTGAGCGTAAATATTAATTCTTTGTGTCACCATCTGTACTGCCACAGTGGAAACAGCACCATCATTTCAGAAAACAAAAGCTTTAATGCTGCACCTACTCGTAAAATTACAACACTGTTTGTGCAGCTTCAAGAACACAGTGACATTTTTGAAAGTGCACCATTATTCAAACTCTTTTTAAAAGGTTGATTTACATAATGCAAAAAGGTAGAGCAGAGGATTACAGAGGGTGTATTATTGTCACTGACGTGGAGGGTGAGCAGATGAACACACCAGAAAATGTAGATCAACACGATCAACATTTTCAACAGAAGAAATATTATTTAATAGTATGTAATGTTAGCAGAGATACAAGGACTTCATTTCCTCTCTGTTTTCATTTTAAACAATGGTTCAGCTTTGCTCTTCTGTGCTGTCAATATGAAAGGGGTTTTCATACATGTTTTCATTATTGAATATTTCTAATGTTGTCTAGTGTGGCTAAGAAAGCAGCTTAGTTCTCTTGACTGCCACTGAACATAATCATCAGTGGAAAAACTGCACATAAGTGTTTTTTAATTAAAGTCTCTTGCTTGGAAATGCCTGAGGCAGCCTCTAATCTCAAAGCAGCATGTTGTTGAGAACAGGGATATATTATTTTCAGGTCAAAATTAAATTCTCTGCAAAGGTTCCTATCAGAATCAAAGACCTGAAAACTGGGCGTCGCTTCTTCATGTGTTCTTTTTTTTTTTTTCCTCAGATGTGAGGAGAAAATGTTGTCTGATATCTACTGAGTGGAGGAAGTCTGTGGAGCTTTTATGTTAGCTGCCGTCTAACTGTTTCATTTAGACCCACTCCATTTGCTAAATAGTGCTCCCTTTTTATCACACACAATTTTACTTTACTTTGTAAACCTGAAACCTGTTCTCAGGTAGAAAACACTATGATGCAGGAACAGTTGAGAGAGGGAGCATCTGCATTTATCAGTTGGTGAAATATTTAGTTTGGTAATTTCAACATTTAACTTCAATTAAATATTTAGGTTAACAAACCCCTAATTTAACATTTAGTTAAATATTTAGTTTGGGATCAACTTCTGTCATGGAAAAAATAAATGTTTGCATATTTTTAAACCAAAATCACTGAGTAAAAAAAGGATGTATTTTCAGACTCAAAACAAACAGGGGATCCGATCCAATTGGAACATATAATGTATTTTTAGTTCCATTGGCTTCATCCATGCAGATGCTTTTTCAGCTGCCAGATTCATGTTGAATTTTCATGTAAGTGAGAAAATGACATAATATTCCCTGTTTATCTTCAGCAACTGATCAAAGATGAAGATGTAGTCAAGGCATAAGTTTCCCTCGGGACACCATTGCACATAGTAAAAGATGTTTCTTACCTTGAAATTGATTCAAACAAACTGAAGAAAGCCTCTGTTATCGGGACAAATCTTCCCAGTAAACCTACAGACCTCTTATTGCTGCCAACTAACAGGCTACGTGTATCTGCAGACTGGCTGAAGTCAGAATTAAGAAGCAAAATTAGAGACTATACTTACACATGTGGTCTGTGGGTATTGCTTGAGACATGACTGCGTGACATTTTTCTTGAAACTTGATACTTATATTTATGTACTGGAAGTCTTAATGTTCCAAAGTTCTGCATCAGGTCTTTGCCGCAGAGGTTTTTAAGAAAGAAAGAGAGGATTACATGTCCTTAGTTAACGAAAATGCATCTCGTTTGCTGATGTACATCTTTTATTATGAGATAAGGTTATGAAGTGTAAGCTGTTTTTTTCTTTTGTCTACTGGAGTAAACCTCGGAAGAGGCAACTCACTGGAGAGATACAAGGTTTTTTCTACATCCTATTTGAAAAGAAAGGTTCATGTTAATCAACAGATTAACTGCAATTCAACAAGCAACTATCAGCCAATTCTGAGCAACTGTTTGAGGACAGACTTCCAGTTCTGTGAAGGCTATGATTTACGATGAAACTTTAAACCAGAAAGAAAGAACAAAATTCTGTTTGTTATCACTCATAAAAAGCTGATTGGCATCCACAAAACCTTCCACGACACAGGTAGTGCAGCAGCAGGTGTGTTTACTGGCTGAAAAGGGTGTAATTTATCTCCCACCGCAGCACAAAGTGGCATCAATAATGTTACTAATTATTATTTACAAAGACAAATATTTGGGTAAATGTGTGCTGCAGAGACACGTGGAGCTATAAAGCAGTTGAATTTGAATACAGATTCAACAACAACAATGGCCAGGGACATGGGTAACGGGATTATCAACCAATGGAGAAGAGGAGAGAAAAAAACATTTTAAAATGTGCCCCTTGTTTTTTATTGCAAAAAGGAAATGATCAAAAATGTCATGGGTGACATGCAGGAGGTATAAATGAGTACCATTTCACAATATGGGGAATTGCATAGTTAAAAACACACTGTTAGCAGGAACTATTTCTGTTTTGATGTGCCAACATTCATTCAACATGCACATACTCAGAAATATTCACAAAATTATTCCCTGTGATTATTTCCAGTACTCCATGATTTTACAGCAGCAATTTAAGTCCAACTGTATATTTTCTATACCATATTTGCACACTGGTAAAAAATACATTTTAAACAGGTGTGTTGGAAATCCAGTGCTAAAATCCTGATTATTAAAGGAATACTTAGATCATTTTGGAAATATGCTTTCTCCACTGGTTGCCTTGGAAACTCACAGCAGTGACAGAAAGTGACCCTTTCCAGCCAAGAAACAGTCCTGCATCCACAATATACAATTTTTACACCGTTTTTTGTGTGAATTAAACAAACAAAATCTAACATCATCAGTAAGCTTTACAGGCACAGGCAGGCATATTTTTTTTTGGCTGACTGTCCCCTGTTAACAGACTGCTGGCTACCTACCTTATAAATATTAGAGGGGTCAATCTAACTCTCATTAAGAAAGCAAGCAAATAAGCATTTTCCAAAAAATGTTCCTTCTTCCTTTAACAGTCAACTCTGTGGCTTATTGCCACTTTTAGACACTCATTTCGTTCAGTATAATGGTTCTTCAGCCGCACACAGAATGTGTGGTTAAGCTTTAGGCCTCGCAACCCCCCACCCCCTCCCACCCCTCTCTCCTCCCCTGCATCTCCCACCCCCACCCTGCAAAACCTTAGATAAGCATTTCCAGCAAACAACCTTGGACAAGCAAATGCACCCTGCTCCTGAGAAGGGAAACAGGAAAGACCCAAAGTTAACAAGAGACGAGTAAAGAAATGCGATATGTGTTTCTGTCAGATTGTTTGTTTTTATGCAGCATAGTTGTGAAATAAAATGATAAAAACATCTTTAAGAGAAGAGGATGAAGCAGCTGCCACAGTGATGGAAATGACGAGATACTGAATAACATGTGAATGTAAAAGTACAAACAAATTCTGTAAGACTGCAAAAAAGTCCTCTTTTTTTATTTGTTTACAAAAGCAGAACTACAGTGGCTATATTCATTTTTATTAATAATTATTTACTCCACTTTCCTGCTCAACTTCAAAATGTCATGCACAAACAGCTCAAAGACAAACTTTTTTTTCACTGAACATCTGATAAGAAATCTGAGTTGTGACAGTATCATTTTAACCCACCAAACATGTTGATAATATGCATATCGCCATGGCGAATGGTAATTAGCCTAGTTTATCACACCTTTGAATGACAACAATATTTTTTGGCTGATGAAATTATCATTTCAAATGTCTTCCCATTCAGTACCCCCCTTACCTTCATGACCTCCGCCATAGAATGAAAATGTCCTCAGAATTTGATATCAGCAATATAAAGATCTGTGCTGTGAAAAGGTCAGAAGGGCTCATTTTCCATTCAGCCTTTAAGCCTGTCACTGATGTTATTATTTGCAAACTAACTTTCAGTCCAGACCCCTGAAGCCTCGACATGCATTTGATGACATCAAACTTTAAGGTCTCACTTTAAATATTCATTGACATCTATTATCTATTTTGAATGGAATGAAAATGCCATCTGTGCAACAAAACTTTCATGGTGGATTGCTTGAAAAGAAAAAAAAAAAGAAAAGAGAAACGTATAAAAAGAAACAGACCTGAGCCTTTGAAGAGAGCAATCACATCCCATATTTTTTACTCAATCTGTGCAACAAAACTTTCATGGTGGATTGCTTGAAAAGAAAAAAAAAAGAAAAGAGAAACGTATAAAAAGAAACAGACCTGAGCCTTTGAAGAGAGCAATCACATCCCATATTTTTTACTCAATCTGTGTTGATTTGCCAGCTTTTATAGGCGGGCTTGGTTTTTTTTCTGCAAACACGTTGCTTTGCAATTCGAAACTTTTGCCAAAGTAATATCTTTCTGTGGTACAGAGTGGACAAGAAAGCCTGTCTGTTGAGAGCCAATTTTCTTTCCAAACTCATACACAAGAAAAAAAAAAAAGAGAAAAAAAATCACTGCCAGCAGCAAATTTCACTAATAATGTAAATTCAGCATCTAATTGGCAGCACACCAGCTGTTTCTCATCAAAATAATGAGTCTGTTTTTCTTTTATGAAAAAAATTATCTATCTTCTTTCGACACTGAAAGCTGAGCTTCAGTTTCCGTGTCTTCCCACTGATGCAGTGTGTATTGATGACAGCACTACAGCCGGAGGTTTCCAGAACCAGCATGAACCTGCCTAACATTGCCAGTAGTCAGGGGGGAGAGATGGAGCCCTTCACTACCAATGAGCAGCTCCCTCCCTGCTCAGGACTGACCAATTAATTTCCTGCCTTTGTTGGCCAAGACAGTATAGACCCCATCATAAGTCTTCCTCCTCGTCTTTGTCGTCCTTAATGGCTCACTGCACAGTTTGATTGTATGTAGATGAGGTAACCTGATGAAGTCGGTTTTTGTGCACATGCATAACTGCAGGGTCTTAGATCTGCCACTTGAGTGCGACTTATTAATGATTCCTGGGAATCCAGCTCTTACATATGCACCGAGCAATATAAAAGGTTAATAAGTATTTTATTTTCACAGTCTAAAAGAAGGCTGGAGCTGCTGGTCAGATTGCAATTCTTACTGGGTATTAAATAAAAGAACCTTCTGGCATCATGCTTTACAGATTGAATGATAGTCATTTAGGAGCGTCAATGAAAAGGTGATTTAATGAGATTGCATCGACTTGTATTGTTTCAGACAGTGAACATATCCGGGTTCTAATTGAGTACTTGCTTTACTTTAATGAGTCAATATCTAACATCTGCTTGATGCTCTTAAGAACAGTCTACTTTTACATGGGACTGTCACATGTAAATTTCATCATGAGATAAACACCATAAACGATAAACACCAACAGCCCACAGCCCTGTTAGCATCTGTGAAGAGATGATTAGAGCTAAATGATAGCATGCCAAGATGATTCCAAATAAGATTGCTAACAGGGATAAGGTTAACAGATAACATGTGAACCATGCTCACCATCCATCATTGTTTCGTACGTTAGCATGCTGGCTATCACTAATTAGTGCTAAACACGATGCAGATGAGGATTATTTTGCAGGCATTTGCTCATAAACCGAATCATTGGACAAATCAAATTTTGGACTTAGTAATGTTGCTGGATGAAAAGTCAGAGGATCTCCTCTGTGGGCCCTTATAGAGACTGGTCATTGCAAATAAGCTTAGGCTATGCCGTGAATGCTGTGTGTCATCTCCTCACGCTGCATAACTGTCCCTATACAAATAAATAAACATTCCGTTTGTCCAAAATCGATCTAATACTTACAATACTTTAATCTGGACAGATGTAATGGACTCCCTGACGGCTGACAGACTGCGGTGTTGCCATGCCAAGTCACATCACTAGTGGATAAAAATCATTTGTTTTAGCTTAACCCTCGTATTGTCCTTGGGTCAAAATGACTCGCAGCTGTGTTCAACCAAGTTCTATTTTATTTTCATATTTTTTTGGGATCATTGGTGACAAGGAGGCTGTGAGGGTTTCTTTAAAGAATGATGACCAATGATCCCCCCAAAAAATATAAAAATGTAGAAATAAAATAGAACTTGGTTGAACACAGCTACGGGTCATTTTGACCCAAGGACAACACGAGGGTTAAGAAAAATACCAAACATGGTGGAGTTAGACACTGAACTAGTCACATATACACATAAACACACCAAAATTTGTAACGCTTTTGACACATGTGACTTAGATACTAGCATGTAGACATGGGAATCACCAGAAGCCACATGATATAACCATGATCTATACTGTAAGTCCTCATATGATGAAAAAAACATGCACTTCAGGTCAGGTTACCTGGCGCCGCGATTTGCTAAACATCTCCCCCCTGAGAGCCCCCCTGCTGTAGTGAAGAAATTTCCCCTCGGGGATTAATAAAGTGTATAAAAAAATAAATAAATAAATAAATAAATAAATGATGTTATGGTGATTTTAAACATTTAGCACTATGCAGAGTATTGCAGTAATATACATTGGAATATGTTGGAATTTCTTACCTTTTTTCAACTGCAAATTATGTCCACAAAGAAAAACTTTGTCCGCATGTATTTTTTTCTACTAAAATAAAGTTTCAATAACATCATTTGAGTCATTTTTATTGCATAAAAAAAAAGTTTGGCAAGCAGACAGACTGACCAACACATAAAATTTGACAAAATTCCTCAATGCACCTGAAAAACATAGTTATACTTGGCGTCCATGCATCAATACAATATTGCCACACAATCGCTGTACCAAGCTGTATCGATAGTTTCCCCTCATCTCTACTACCATGTCAATCTTACTGTCTGTTTCACGTGAGATTAGATACATTTCAAGACTCCATTAAGAGCATTCATGGGTAAGTTTCCTCCACAACAGGAAATATTGCTAAGTGATTGCATGCAAAGATGCAGGGTGAGAGATGCGACACAGAAGGTTCACAGCTTGCAATGTGATTAATTGTCACAGCATATGTTGCTCCATGCTGTTCCATTTTGCCTTTTAGCATGTTCTGCTTAGTGTTAAAGTGAATAACAAACATTCTTTAATTGTCTTCATTAACATTTAATATCTATACTCTGATGTCGATTCGAGCAAAGGATCAGTTTTACAAAACAAATCTTGAAAATAGTTTTGTGCTGAGTAGAAATAAGAAGTTTAGGAAAAAGCATATTTGTTTCTCTGGACTACACAATGTGATCCATCTCATTCATTTACTGTGATTCACGAAATCAATATTAATTCTCAACAAAGCCCACACTGCTACTTCGGTTCCTTGAAGGTTATTTAATATGTATGTCACTGTCATGATGATGCTCCTGCTCGGTCCGTACTGGTGCCAGGAAGGGCTTTTGCTCTGGCATTTCAAGGAGGACAAGAATGTGATGTCTTCAATCAAGTTGCCCTTTAAATGTTGAAATAATTTGCAGTTATTCCTTGATAATCACGGACCATTTGCAGTACACTGTACACTATATCTGACTTCCTTCGAGAAGATTTCTTACATACCTTTCTTACATACTGGAAATGAACTCACTTTTGATATAATAAAACTCCTGTTTCTGAGCTGCCTTTCAAGTCCTATTAGTCACAGATTGTGGCCAACAACATCTATGTTTACATTTATAGTTTCTATTATAATTGGCAACATGATGGTTGAAAATAGTTCTGACAGATAATTGTTGAGTACAGAATACCAAAGCATGTAGCTTGTACATCCCATTAATGAAACCTTACAGTGCATGTGGGCAACCTTGAGTAGACCTGCATAATGTCTCTTAGCTGGGTTGTTCAAATTCTACTGGGGCATATTGTAGGACTCATAAATCACTATACTGAATATTGAATTGAAGGTGACCCCAACCTCAGTCAAGTCATAACACACTGATTCCTGCATTTTTAGACAAAAATAAATGACTAATGGCTGTATTGAATGCTGCCGAACACATTTACCATTCACTAATTGTGATTTATTGACTTTATCTACACAATTACCATAGAAGAAAGTCTATTACATTATTTGAGGCTAAAAAAACAACTAGTCATCATCATGCTGAATAAATACTGTGCTCAGTTTTAAGATCATATTTATGAGCAGATTTTACTAAAAGCAGTAAAGTCATAACTTTATTTGTCCTGTTTTTTGTAAAAGTTAAGCCGTCCCTCATGCCCCAGTAGTTTCACACACGGTAACATAATAAATACTAATGCAAGCTGCAAACACTATTGCCAGGAGATGTAGCCAACAGTCTGTTTGGAATGATAATGCTGGCACTTTTTGTACATTCAGTTAACTGAATAGCTGCATTTCCTTCATACCAGGCCTTATTCACATGCAGATAATGTCTGTGGTAGTGACAGTCAGACTCGCTTGCATTACAGTAGCTTGTTGAATGTTTTTCTTTTTTAATTAATTCAGATTTGGGAAGGAAGCGGCAATTTTAAATATATACATTTGTTCTGCTAAACTATTGGCAATACTGAAAAAAATATTTTATTAAGAACATTTAAAATGTTTTGCCTGTAGGTTATGTAGAAGATTTTACCTTTTTTTTTTTTTTTTAAGTCCAAATGAAGGAGACTCATGTGAAGCAACCAGCGACTTGTTCAGTCGCACTCAGGTTTTTATAAATCCTTTAATGAGAATTTTTTCATTTGATGTCACATAGCATAACCAAATACTCCAAGGCATCCTCTGAAACTTCCATTTGGACTTTAATTTAACACCCAGGCTGTTGTGGATTTGATGTTCAAAACAATGAGAGAGGATAGAAAACTTGCAAAGTGACGGCAGAAACGGTATAATTGAAAATGAAATCATGGAGCCCCTGAAGAGACCACAGTAATTTGCATAATAATGAACACGCATGTGTTATTGTGCAGTCCGGTACATGCTGTTTAACTACACTAAGAAATGGTTTGTTCCTGGGCTTTCAACCTCTTGCTGTACAGCTGATGACTTTGCACTGAGCAGAATGACAGGGAAATAATGAAACACCATCTCTCTCACATCAGAGCTCTCTATAAATTCATCTGAACACATCTGTTCCCCTGGAGTGTCATCAAGTGATGCAGCTGTAAAATGTGGGAGCATCATCTGTTAATAGGTAGGAGCACAAATGGCTAACATTACCCATCAGCCAACATTTATTTAGAAATAAAATGGGCTTATTTGTATAGTCTGTCAGTTTTCTCTGCTCAGGGGAGAACTGAAATTATATCCGAGCAGCAGAAACAATAAATGAATAATGTACCTAAATGTTGAATAGCTGAAACAAAAAGTTATCTAATTTATCAATTAAAAAAAAAACACTTCGCCGGCCCATATGCCTGCCATTAGCGGTCTGTTATTCACAGTGTTGGCGAACAAGTGTTTTTTGCCCTTGACCTGAATTAAATATTCAGTAGGGAGCTACACACACACACACACACACACACACACACACACACACACACACACACACACACACACACACACACACACACACACACACACACACACACACACACACACACACACACACACACACACACACACACATCTGAGCTGGTGAAACACATGCAGGTGTAATTTTGGGTGGGCAACAAGCAGACGTCTTCATCTCCAGCAGTCAGAGTCATCGGGTTGTCATTGCTCTGCTGTGACCCGCTCCGAGCTGCCTGACGCCTGAATCATTTTAATGGTTTCATGGCGTGGAGCCTCAGACACGCGAGGAAGGATTACTGTGATTGCATCTGTGCCACTCCAGTGATATCTGTCTGTGTGGTGGCATCGCAGGTCACGGAACTCTGTGATTGAAGAAGCCACTGTAGATTTTAACGAATCTACAACAATAAAGTGGTAGTCCAAAGACAGAAAAGTCTCTGGCATTCCCAAAGTCATTTTAGACTTTTTTTAGACTCTCATGATAATAACGTTGAAAGGCAATGTCATATTGAGGGTTTGGAATAATATTTCAGTTGAATCATATTTAGGTCAATTTTTTGGGGGAAAAACACAAAAACTAAAACTAAAACTGGATTTTATAGGAGTTCAGACTGTGAGTGGTTCATAGGTTGACACAAATCAGTTCTGTGGTCCTACAGCCAACGATACACCCGTCAGTCCATTAGAGGTTAACGTGCCGATGTAACGTTTTGTCTTGTCACAACGTGAAAAGTGCGCACACGGATGACCAAGGATGAAGAAGGAGGTCATGTGATGTAGATCATATGACAAAGTACAAAAGTCCTTTGTACAAAGGGGGGGGGGGTTGATTAATCAAACCCAGGAAACAACAATTCAAGTCTATGATGATAGCAACGTGGAAACCTTTTCCTAACCTTAAACTTGTCGTTTTGGTGCCTGACCCTAACCACATGGTTTTTCACGCCTTGGCCAGGCAAAACATGGCACTGACAATACGGGCGTATTTTAAGCTTTGCTGTGATACCGAGTTGAGTTCTATGATACTTTTTGTTCTTTTGTCAATAGTTAGAGGAGGAGATTGACACTACTCTAATGTCTGTATGGTAAATAAAGCTTCCGTCAAATGTTTCTTTACCTTAGATTTGCCCAAATTACACTTATATGTGACGCTTTAATGCTTTGATTTTTGCATGAATGAAAGAAATGAGATACAACACATTAATTAGTGAGTTTAGTGGCGCTGTAAGTGGATGTTGTTATCTTCAAACACAACCAGGCTTCTCCTGTTTTCTTGTAATCAGAATATATGAGATAAAATACAATAATAGAACGTTTGCTTTTAAATATTTCTTTAGAATCGCTGCCTCAATAAATATTGCAGTGAAAATGAAATATTTCAGTACACATGAGTAACTAAATGTGTCAGAATACCTGTGATTTAGTGTGAAATATGTGTTAATGAATGGTTTTGTTGCCTTTGGACAGAACCAGCTAGCTGTTTTCCTGCGATGCAAAGCTAACTAGCTGCCTGCTGTGGCTTCAAATGGAAAATTCGGAATGAGAGTGGTATCAGTCTTCTCATCTGATTCAGGAAAGTGAATGAAAATGTTTCCCAAAAATGTCCTATCCTCTTAAATGATCAGGATTATAGAAGAAAGGTAAGGTTACAAGGAGCAAAAATAGTGTTTTGTGATGTCTTTTCTGAGAGAGCCAGTGGGCTTTTCAGATGAATGCCTCCATATGCTGCATGCCTCATACATAAGAGCTGTAGGCCGGAAACAAGGCAGGAGCTGTTCTCAGCGGCCCCTCCGACATGCTGCTTCTGTCTCTGGGGCTCCTGGGTTTGCACGTGTGAGACCAAAACTCAGACAGCATTGAAACCTCTTCCTCCGTTTCACATAAACGGCCTCATTTATTCAAGCTACTTTCTCTGACCGTAACAGTGCCTTTAATCTTAATGAATTTGCCTTAATTTGCCCCTCCGACTAAGAGGAGAGACAAAACCTTTTCGTAAGTGCGCTGCGAAAAATATGCAACTATTGCAATGTGATGTGACAAACAACTGTGTTTTGCTGACAGCAGATTATTCACTGGATCATAGTGGCAACGCAGCTGCTGCCCTTATAGTTGCTGATTTGCATATTTGACACCTTTGTAAACTCTGCATTCGGAAGTATTCATAACTCTTCCTGGCACACCAAATAGTAGCAGAGTGTTAGAGCAATGTTTTAAATGTACTCTAATTATTAAAACGTTGCTTTTGCAAGCGGAGGAGGCTCTGTGATTTCCCTTTGGCTTCTTTACAGTTTCCTCTGAGGGGCCCCCTAGGGATGAAGTCACTTCATCCAAAAGTTTTCTTCTGAGAGCAGCTCCTTCAGAAAGTGAGGCGTGATTATCTCCGCTAGTCACAATTCTAATCAAAACAAAGCTCAGATGTACCGCTGCGTCAGCATTATCGGAGATACACAGATGTTTCAAATGGCACAAATCAGGTGTTACTCCTATTCTGCTGCCAACAAATGATGTGATTTGCAAAAAAAAAGTGAAGAAAACATTTAAAATTTCATGTGAGGTAAAAGGCCTGAGAGCGCTTTTTGGGGCCGTATTTAAACTTTTAGGAGCAATGCAGGAGTATGTGGCCAACTGCTGCAGTGTCTGAGTGACACCACCAGCACTGTGTTTGTGGCAGAAGCTGTCAGGCAGCCTCATAAAGAAGTCCAAAGTTAAACAGATGGGACCTGAGGAGCAATCAATATTTAATGATACTGTCAACAAAATATTAGCACAGTGGAGCCACTGTATCGTCAAACACACACATACACAATTCTCTGTGTCAGTTCGTGGCTACAGACAGAGACGTAGAAGAAATATTACAAGCTGGCCATTTATAGATTCAACAAGGTAGCTGCATGAACTAATGAGGGAAGCAGGTCTGTTTAATCCCCGAGCACTGGACTCAGATATTTCTGACAGAACCTCGGTTCTCTTTAGCATCAACTCCCTGTTCTTTTTGACTGAAACATCCTTCATGCTAATGTCACAGATCAGTAAGTGGAACTATCTAAAAGCCCTGCAGGGCTTTCTGTGCCATCTCAATATTTGTATATCCTTGTGCTGACTAGGGCCAGAGAGCCCAGATGACAATTTGCACTTTGTGCTGCACAAAGCTCATGCATGGCTTCACTTCATTCATAATTGTGTTTCATTGTAAGCAGCCGTATCATGTTTGTTCAGGACAGAAAAAAAAGAAAAAAAAGCCTAGTTGGCGTTTGGGTGCAGCAAAAGTTCACTACAGTCATTTTGCTGCACAATATATATTTGAGTTGTAAAACACGTTTCTTGGATTCTGTATTATATTTTAATTAAGCAGCATCACAGGCTTGAAGCCATCTGATTTCTTCATATTAAGGGAAAATGTTTTTTTTTTTTTTTTAAGGGCTGCACACAAAATATTGAAAACCAATTTCTCCAAAAACCCTTTCGTGCAAAAACTTGGCAGCCCCTGTGGAAGCAGCCAATGGTTGTTTTCAATATCTACAATATTTGGATGACTTGGCCAGCATGAGACTCACACATCCGAGCAGTAAAAGCTGAATGCAGATGAGTTTAGCTTGCTGCTGCGTTGCTCACTCCATTTTTTTTTTATATAACTTTATACACATTCAATCAAAAGCACACTTACTTCTCTTGAGGATGCTGATGGTCATGAAATTAGTTTGAATATTAATAATGAGAAATGTTCTGTGGTGAGATTATTAACAGCATCCCACCATTGATATTGCCAACTAGTAATCCGGGTAATTCCTAAAAGGAACAAAGTTATTACAAATAATGTACAACCTAATATGAGTTCATGAATAAATGCCTGTGTTAATGAGCAGAAATTAACATGTCAAGCTAATAAGCTTATGAGGGATTTTCCGGTGCCTCCAAACTTTGATGACATTTTTTTGCTGAGACTGAAGTCGTACATGACTGTCAACTTAACGGGGATGTATGAGTCCGCTTGTGTGTATATTCACGCATGCCTGTGTGTGTGAGTGTGTGTCATGCTTTTATTGCTTTATAGCTTCAATAACACCACCTGTAATAAAAGGTGAACATGTGCTTGCTGCGCGTGAGTGCACTTCACTTGGCCTATTCTCACCTTCACAGAGGCAGCAGTGTTCAAAAGAACGCAGCGCTTTTAACCCGAGTTTATCAAAACAATCCCTGTCTCTGCACCATCTGTCAAAAATCACAGACTAGCCTATAACCTTTAACCTTCCTCTTTTTATTCCAGCAACTCGGCAGTTCAGTAATGAAAAGTTTTAGAGGAACTGTGGCAAGTATTTCTCTAAACACTTTCCAACCTCCACTGATCATAGACTTCACAATCTGCTCGGCTTTTTTTCACCGTTACGTGAGCTGGGGAATCATTTAGACAACGCCGTGTAGGCGGATGTCCTTTTGTCAGTATGCACAGCATCTGTGTGGGCTGCCTGCTGGGCTCTGCTCTCTTATGGATAGGGCACTGGAAGGCACAGGCTCCCTGGCTGCATTCAGACAGATGCAGACTGGTGGGCGCCTCATTCCTTACCGCCTGCAGACAGACACACACACACACAAACAGCGGCTACGGTGTACCAAGACTCTGTTTGGAACCACTGCGAGAGCGTTGTGGGTATACTGCACATGTGTGCCTGAGTCCACTTCCCTGGCCTCTGACCCACCATCGGTCTGTTTACTTTCTATATCATGAGTCAGATGTTGTGAATGAAAAAACAATACTGTGTAGGATGAGGAATGTTTCATCAGCATGGATGCATATATTATTGCCAGAACTGTTTTGTTTGTCTATCGTACTTTAGCTCATTAATCAACAAAATGAATGGGGGTTAAAGGAATAGTTCACCATTTTGGGAAATATTATTTATTCTGTATACGGTACTCGCATGTCTGTATATATTAGACTAGAAAAGTATATTGTTATGTTGGTTATTGTATGGATTAAACAAACAAGCAATCACATGTTAATTAGTGAGCCTCTGCAGTCCTGGTAGGTAGAGTTTGTTACCATTTGGACAAAGGCTGTCCGTCCTCCCCTGTAATTGGCTGCTGGGTGTAGCTTCAAATTCAGCATGCAGAAATAAGAGGGGTATCAAACTTCTCAACTCAAGAAAGTCAACAAACATATTTTCCACATGTTAAATAATTCCGTTAATACTATGACATCAAGTTGTTTGTCAGAATGAGATAAGAGTGTTATCCTACTCTAACTCTCGGCCTTTTAAAAAACATCTTAACATTTTAAATAACAAAAAACCAGCATAAAGCAAATTTTCAAAAATGTTCCAAGAAACAATCAGTTCTTTACAAAATCTGGTTCAATGAAGACTGCATTGCAGGTACAATATATTTGGATGGATGGATGGACAGACGGACGGACAAACAGACTGATCGAGTATTGGCCAATGTACAAACTTATTTTACAATTACCAAACCAAATTTTAGCCAACATGAATACTAGTTGATGGCTGCAGTATTGATGAATGTGGCATGCAGTTAGTCTGGGAATATTCTTTGTGTGTTATGAATGTATTTTAAACACTTTCAAGTTAGTGTGACGGTGTGAGCAGGACTTTTTTCTTTACAAGGGAAGCAATTTCCTGGAAGCTATGGGTCTGACATAAAGTATCAGCTAATATTAGCAGGCTTGTCTTTATATTAGTTCAGATAATAATCGTGAAAGAGATTATAAAGAACCTGCATGGGCAGCACATCCTTCACAACTGGGAGGTTTTCCCTTCTGCTACATCTCTTGTTGGTATACTGTATGCCGGTACTGACTAGTTGAGATGTTTCTAAAGATATATTATATGATGAAAGAAGGCATCGGTTCCACAAGATGAATAATTAACGAGTTATTTTTACCCCTCTGGGGCATGAAGTGGCTGCCAGTGTGTGTGCAGACAGGTGAGAGGATTTCTGACTGTATAAATGATGGCTTTGAGTCAGAGGATCTCATGGTTTCACAGGCATGCAGCCAAGCTTGGTAATACAGTAAAAGGCACAAGAAGGGATTGTGCTGCATTCAGAGTTTCAAATTTTAAGAATTCAAATAATAATTCAAATTCAAATACAGATGTATTGAAAAGTTTATGTGCATCCTGTGTTGCTGTTTTTGCATGTACAGAATATTGTAAGTATCGGGCAGGAATCTGATAAAATGTTTAGCTCTTGATGAAGCCAACAGTACCAAAGTTCCTGTCATCAACTTGACGGAGAAAAATATGCAAAGCAAGCCCTTCCCTTTGTCAAATCATCGTGACATTCAAGTTAAATCAATCAGTCACAGAATGTCAAATCCAAGTCAAGTCATTGTACTCACTGATGGTGGATAAATTAAGCATACAAGCCTACAAAGCTGAGCCAGGCTCTGAATCATGTATGCTCTGCAATTCTCTTCGGTACGATGTGTAAGATTTAAGTATTTCTCCTTTTGCCTTCAAGCTAACGGATGCAGGAGTAGTGGTTAAAAAAAAAAAATGGCCGCAGTAGGCGCACAGGCACTTTGCCATATTCAATTATATATGTTTTGCATCCCCTTTCAAAACAACACTGTGCATTCCCCATACGTGTATATGAGCTGGACACTATTTACAGATGTAGAGCTCCATTCCCTTGGTCAGGGAGCGAGCGAGCAACCAAGCCTAAACCTAAACCGGAGTATCTCAGTTGCGAGCGCTGAAAGTACCACCATCAGGTATTTTCAGCCTTTCTTCCATCTACACCATAAATAAACCTTGTTCATTCCAGAGTCACGGGCTACAGGCTGCATGTCACAGCTGTTGGAATAGCCGTGTCTCTTTTGTAAGGCTTTTAGTGTAGGTGGTGTGTTTATCCCACCGGTCATGCTGAGGGAGCCACCATGGGGCCTCAGCCCTCCTCGCTGAGTGTTGGCTGAGTTTGCCCACGCTCTGCTCTCCACTGTGCGCTGTCTGTTTCTACCAGTACCCAAGCTGTCAACTATCTTCACAGGAAACATACAGCAGGAAGGGCGCCATGAGGGGACATCATTTTCACTAATTTACAGAGCAAGCATGACCCTCACTCTAATTCTCCCCCCCCCCCTAGCTATGGGGGACATTATGAGCCATGTTTGACACCTTGACTGCTGGATGATGAGTGTAGACACAGGCAAAGCAGAGAGACAATAAACTTCACAGAGGGTAATACATTGGCTTAAGCAACATTTCACTACCCGTGCAGAGCCACTGATAAGGGGATACAATCTTAAAATGCTCTCCTTGTCTTAGTCGACAGGTGATTGATATTTCAGCTGAACAAAAGGAGTGTCTACCCAGCTGAACCCAAATCTGTGGAGCAGGATGAGAAGAAAACAAGCCTTTCTCTCTCAGTTAAACATTTCCATTTTCAGATCAGCAGTGAAAAACTTTTTGAAATCTGGCATGGTTAGAAGAGATTAATTATGATCTCATCTTATCCGTGCTGACTAAATATTAAAATTAATGCAAATGGCCCTCCCACAATGGCTCATGGCTTGGGATCCGTGTCGTAACCTAGTCCCACTCAATGCTCTACAAGGTGGCTATGCAAATGATTCTTTAGAGTTAGTTTGCTCATTACAATTCTTTGGTTAGTGCAGCACAGGTTGAACTGGTGGCTGCATGCATATTTCTTCTTCCTTTCATTGCTCTGATTCGTTCTTCTGTTGCTGCTTGTTATTGTCCACTCAAGACAATTTTAGATGAAGCCACTAAAGAGCCGAGGCAGAGGCTTTCAAATCTTTTTCTGGGATTGTATACAGCTGTGTTAATGTTCAGTGGTGGAATGTAACTAAGTAGATTTACACAGTAATGCACTAAATCTGAAGTATGTGTACTAAACTTGAACATTCCATGACAAGTGATACTTCTACCTCACTGTCATATAATATCAAAAGGAAATATTTTTCTTTTTATACTGACATTACATTCACCAGGATTTAGGTTGTGATTGAATTACAATAAACGGAATCATTTGGACTGCTGGTTGAACATCTGACATTTAAAAGCTCTGCATTTTCTCACTATTTTAATACATTTTAAAAACCAAACAATGGATGAATTCATCAAGAAAATGACCTCAAATTTAATCCAGTTGCAGCCCTATTTTTAGTCAAACAAATTACGTCCCCCTCTACTACAAGAACTAAATACACTGTCTTTATTTGGACTTCATACTGTCACATGGGTCATTTCTTTGTGTGACGCCTTTTTTTTATATATTTTTTTTTTTTTATCATTTAAGTCCATTTTCCTGATAATTCTTACGTACTTTTATATGAGTAACAGGTAAGTAAGTAGAGCATGGTATTGCTACAGAAGTAAAGGATATGAATGCATGCATAAACCTGTTTTTTTTATATGGCTTATCAACAAATGATTGTAATGGTACACCATTACAATTATTGTCACTGGGCCAGTATTTGGTGATTTACTAGAAACCGATGTTTTCTTACAATGTTTATCATATTATCAAAGTTCTTCTGTCTTTGCCTTGTATTTATTTCTGCATTTGTTAGTTGTAAACAGGGGTGATGACAGAGAAAATGTCAACAACAGCCGAGAGACGTTAGTGCCATGTCATGTGCATCCACTTCATATTGATGACTTTCTAAGGTGTAACCCAACATCTGTTTGCTGTTGCGTGGAGGACAATAACAAGGTCTGTAAGTAGGTCTGTTAAAAGCCAGAGTGCAGCTTCCTATTTCTCCCGTATAACATTATCATGGGTGATGTCCATCCCACTGCTTAGCCAGTAAGATAGATCTCCTGCACTTCACTGACAGCAGATATTCCATTATATCAACCAGCAGTCACTGTCTCCTCCCCTGAATTATTGCTGGCCCTGTCACTTGCCCCAGCACCAAATTGGCTTTGCCAGTCAATGAAGGATTGAAAAATGCAGTCCACCTTTCTTCTCCACCCAGATTGTCTAATCATTTCAGTTGTAACAGTTAACCCTAGATACACAAAGAATTTCCAGCCCTCTACAAAGTAAAACACGTCAAACTGCCTGATATTGAAAGCAGAATTACTGTCAGTAAAATTTTGGCATTACAGTATCTTTTTTATTTTAATATTTACTAGGCGGGGGATTATAAAATGTATCTTATGGAACGTATAGACGATTATACAGACACATTCACTGCTGTGCTCCCTTGTTTTAAAGGGAAAAATTACACTGAACATAATGTCAACCTAAATCCCCTTGAAGCGTCAGTCTAACTCAAAATGCCTTTTCAGCCACATGGATAAAATAAATGCTGCAAAGTGCATCTGCTACATTGAGCATGACAACTCTAGAAGCCTTTGTGTCAATAAAGCCAATAGCATGTTGACATGTTGTTATTTGGATTTATCTTGAGAAATACATTCCCTTATACATGTTTAATCTCCAATGTACATTATAAATCATTAGTGCGTGAGAAACAATAACAGTTTTATCCGTTGGGAATCAAAGCTCATACAAGCAATCATGCCCTCAAGGTAAATTCAGCTGGGAATGTTTATTATTGACAGCCCATCAAGACCATCCCATCTGCTGCAACCTGAAAGGGGAAGAGTGTTTGAATCTGAATTAAAACAACATTTAATTATAATGACTTCATATCATTTTTTTTTTTTTTTTTACCTATGAGCCTTCTCTTCCTAAAAAAATCATAAGAAATGTTTAGCAATAGTTCATCTTCAAAGCTGAAGCAGAAACATTGGCATTTGTCAGAATTCTTTGCCTCCTCAAAAAGAAGAATTAGACCTTTGGCTGTGACCTTCTCTTTATTCTGTCAGCTGTGGGTCCTGATATCTTTAAACCTTTACTTTTTGAATTTGGGTTGGTGTGCAGTGGCAGCACCGAGCTAAAAGGCAACACTGTCTGTATGGGGTCACGTATCCGGCTTTCCTCAGGGTTGTGAACATATAAGGGAGCATGATACAGTGTGTCTGTCATTCCCAGAGTTGCAGCTGCAGTGCTGTGACTTCCTGGGCCGGGCAGTCCATCTCCACACTTCACAGCTCCAACGTGACTGCTGCAATGAGACAAGGAATTGCAGCATCTGTGCCAAGTCCTCACACAACCACTTGCTCCCTCTCAGAGAAGAGCATCTGCATCCTGGCTGTCGCTTCCCGACTTGCTCGGGTCATCCCCCAGACTACGTCATTACAGAGGACATCAGGCTGCACTCTCCATAAATTAAATCTGGGACTGCATTTACACAGGGACGGACAGTCTTGGTTTAACCCTTGAGGCACAGACATTTTTTTTTTTGTGCCACAGCTACCTTATCAAGCAGGGAAAAGCAATCTTTTCTCTATTTTCAGTTATTTTTGCTGTGACTCTACTCAAACAGGGGTTCAGGCATCCTTGCTATAACAGGTTCCATCATGTCGTAATCCCATCTGTGTATCACCCTTTTCATAATTTGGATTTAGTTATGTGTAAACCAGAAGGGAAAGCATAGAGCATGTGGATATATATATATATATAAACCTGCAATTAATCCCATCATCTCTTTTTTCTAAAGATGCCATCCTGTTTCAAACTGTGTGGGTGTATTTACAAATGGTTGGGAATTTGTAGTCTGCAGGTTCTTGTATTCAATAATTTATCAATGATATGTATTGATTTACTATCACAGGGCCAAGGCTTGACCTCTTCAGTGAAGTATGGGCCACTTTAATAGATCCTAGGACTCCTCCCTTTCCTCCCTCCTCCTCCTCAGTTCAACCCTGAAATTTACAGACCTCTGCCATCCCAATGGGGCATTTTTCACTTGTCTAATGGGACTCCGTAATGGTTTCTATCTGCGTTACTGTGTGTATACTGCCATGACATAAGCCTGTAATAAGATGAATTTCAAGGCCTATCTCAATAAAACAATAAGTTCAGGTGAATATTATTATTACAAATCCTCCATATTCTCTTACCTAATCATTCTCCCTGTAGAAAAACAAATATTTTCTAAAGTAGCTATAGTCACCAAATAGTTTTAAATGGTCATCTTAAGCATATCTTTTCATTATTAAGGGGCTGCTGATTGGACTAGTGGACATTTATATGAGGAAGAAAATTACCTCCTTTCATGCAATACCAAATTAAACATACCCCCAACCGGACTGTGAAATTGAGCAATTCTAAACCATTTCGAGCGCAGTGGTGCAGCCCATACCTACTCGGAGGAGAACGGAGGAAAAGTTTGCTCAGATAGGCTGTCCAACCCCTTAAGCTCGAGTGACGTAACTGACACTTTTCCCTCCGACCGTCTTCATTTACTTGAAACTGTTCAGTTCTTACAAGACCGGGGCAACGGCGCGTTTTTCATCTCAGCACGCAAGAGTTGCCGTTTCCCTCCCCGACATCCGCGTTGTGAACCGGCCACCATTTATAGCCTCGCGGTGACACAATCTTATTATGAGATTTAAACTTTGCCTCGGCTAGACTGGAGGATCAACACGCGCTCCTCTCGCAGTTATTCCCCGCAGTTTCCCCAACAGATACAGTAATACCTACCTACCTACACGCCTCCTTTGATTGTGGTTAAACGCTGGTGTCAGCTCCCGGTGAAATAGAAAAAAAACAAAAAACCCAAAGCAGGGCTCCAGGTCTCTTCAGCATACATAAAGGCGAGCAATGAGAGGAGCTCAGCCCTGAATTAAATCACTCACCGCTAAATGGATCTTTGAGACTCTCCCTTGACGCAGGCAGCCGCTGCTCTGTGCATCTTCAAACCGAAAACCGAAAACTGGGATTCTTTTTTTTTCTTTTTTTTTTTAATTTTTAATTTTGTACTATCTACCAGAAATATCTGCTGTCTCTTTGAAAATGTCTTGTCTTCGTGGTGAGATACAGTAAAGCTGCCAGCTTCGTATCGGGAAGAGGCTCTTGCTTCGCGATCGTTAAGCAGGTAAGCTGTTACAGTGTTGTCGGATTTTACACTTTTATCATCGCAGACTTTACAGACTATATACTGTGCTTTATGTCTTTTGCATTCACATGTGGGTAGCGTTTGATCTTTAAGTTTAAATTCTTATGATTTCAAGATTAGTGGTTCGGCTGTTGTACAAATACTGTGCAGAACAAATAACTCCGATTATTAAGTGCATATCCACCTTTCAAAATGCACAGCTCAACTCGTGCACCTGCGTGCTGGAGCTGGTTAATTTTGCGTTTTGTTTCAAAGAGATCTCTGGACGCTGGCGTGTATACTGAGAACGGGACGTGAGGACACTTTATCGCCTTGACTGCGATTCATGTTGCACATAATGCCAGCAGCATTAAGTTTCTTCTCGTCTTTGTTCCTCTTCCCTTTTGTTTTATTCATTTCTTCATTTATCTAATTAGTGTTGCGTTTTTGAGACAGCGTAGATTTGCATTTGCTCTGCAAGCACTCCATCTGATACAGCCCCGGTCAAAGTATAGTGGGCACTTTGCAACTGTAAACCTCCAATAATACCGTCCGCTCGAGATGTCGCTTCAGCACCACGGACAGCTCCAGCACCGCTTTACTTAACCGGTAAAAGCTGAACTTTATTCCAGAGATTCACAAAAAGAAACTGATAGCATTTCATTTATGGATGAGAACTCAATGCTATTGAGAATGTCAGTTGTTACTTTATCTTATTATAATTTAAAAAAAAAATGAATTAATTAAAAAGCTTCCTGGCTACATCACTAGGCCTACCCAGTCTAAACTATGGTCACAAAATGACAGTCGCACAAATCTGCACATGTAATTTAGAAGACCTGACAAACGGTACAATTTAGTCGACTTGAAAATATTAAATGATGAGTGGTCCGAACAGTGTTATGTTGTCAGTACACAGTCTTGTACTTAGAGTAGCCCTGTGCAGTCTCGCTCAGATTAGCTGAGGATTTTGCTGCGTCTGCGCCATCTGTCTGGGAAATGCACTCTATATACTGCCTGCTAGATGTGTTGGTTTGTCTGAATTGCACGAGGCTTTGTACGGACTGATTTCTATTTTCATTTTAAGTCCTGATTTCTGGAGATGTTCAGCCAACTCTAAAGTCTTTGGCACAGAGAGACAGAGTCCCTGAATTCTCTGTCAGAGGAAGAGGAGGAGGTGGTGGTGGTGGTTGTGGGTGGGGGGCATCTGTAGCCTCCAGCGTAGGGGTTCAAAAATGTTGAAACAATGCCAAGTTTAATATAACCTAGACCCGTGGTCACACAAAAGCCAAAGAAATTACAAGCCTGTGGGAACAGTTCTGTGTCTCTCCTCTTAGATGCACTGTACACGTAGGTGTAGGAATGCTGTATCATTCCTGCTTTGGTAAAATTATGTGTTGCGGCCCTTCTGACATTTAAAGTCAGAAAAGCATTTAAGATATAGAGCTTAAACAATCTGTCTTGTGCCACTGAAAATGCAGGCTTTATATTAATTGTTAATGTACGCCCTCACTCCAGTCATTTCATAAAGATCAGCCTCGGCTTAGCCTTTACCATCAGTGGGAATCACTATCTTACTTCTTCAAACTTTTGATCTCAAGAGTTATGACTGTTTCAAAACATCTTAGTTTTGCTGCTGTTGCTAAAGCTGTCTTTCGCATTAGCCTTCACATCTCCCTTTTCCTGTCCCCGTCTCCCTTATCTTGATTATGCAGCTGGATGATTGAGTCAGCTATTTTGTATGCAAGTTGCCATAGCTTGGTTCTTTGTGGAGGAGAGAGAAAGAGCGAGAGAGAGAGAGAGAGAGAGAGAGAGAGAGAGAGAGAGAGAGATCGTGCTGAGGATACTGAGAGAGAATTACAGCTTCTCGTGACGACGAGGAGTAGAAAAGACGAGACTGCCCTGTTCGATAAATTGCTATTTGAGAGAGACAGATATCCGAGGGGGAAATGTGACCAACCTTTTCTAAATGGATATGGCAGTGCGCATTACAGTTTTCCACAGCTCTATACTGTAGACAACTTTAGCTGAGGCATCTAAAACTCTTTGTTGCAAGTTAGCCTGAGCGCTTCTCAAAAATTTAGAAAGGCTGTCAATTCAACTTGTTTTGTGCTGTAAATACACATATATATTTATTGTATGCAGTAGCTTTAAGTATAAGGGGGGAGTGAAAAAAAAAAAAAATCACCGTTCCAAGCGAACAAATCCTTGACCAGTTGGGAACTCTCATCAGATAGCATTTCCATTTTTGTCTCTCTGTGGTTTCTGAGGCTTTTTACTGCAAACTAGGGGCCAAAAAAGGACATAAAATCTTCTTTTACTCTATTCTGTAATTGCTGATCCAGCTGGTAGTCAGCTTTTAGCACTTACAATATGGTTGTTTGTATGTCCGTGTGCTGAGTTTTAGTGGTTCCTCCTAAAGATGCTGTTTTCTGAACACAAAATGAAGAGAAAAACAACAAAAACCTTTTCACGTGCAACACAAATATGGTTCTTTTTCACACTGATGTCAATTTGTAGAAAAATTACAATGGCCAACTGAATGTTCAAGCAGTAATGCTCTGGTTGTATGGTTAACAACGTGTAAAGTGTAATCAAAGGGACCAGGCAGGGTTTATAGACAAAGCTGTGAAACATATGGTATGACAGCATGGCATATTTCTGTTCCACAGCTCCCCACAATCGTTGAATTCAAACAGAAACTTCCTGTGCTCTGAGGAGTGTGTGCCATTTTACAAAAGCTGTTGCACCACCTCGGTCTCAAGAGTCCCATGTGACACTCAGCTGTTTTATAAAAGGAGGAATGAGCTGGTTCTCTTGTATGGTGAAGAATGGCAGGATCATGAAATTAGTCACAGAGGGAAAAAAAAAAATTAAAGGGAGACAACAACCTCTACTGTAAGTGCTAAATGGATTGAAGAAGAAAAAGCCCACATACAGTAGTAGAGTTACACTGAACCTAGACGGAATATTCTGCATGTTATCTTATTACATCAATCTTAAAATCCTTAAGATTTTCTTGATAGTATATCTGGTTTGCATTTTATCAGTACTAGCCATGTAATGTATTTACATTCAGTAATTACCTTTCTATATACAGCATTAGCTTTTATTGTCACTGGCTGTTAGCCTTTCATGTGCTGGATTTAAATTGGCATGAAATGCACTTCACTAGAAACGATGCGTGCATGTAATCCAGTTTTAATGTTATCTCACTGATAATAGCCTCACTGTTTACTGTTCACTCTCCTAAGGACACACCAGAGTTTACTGTTGCTTTTTCACTTAATAACATCTGACTGTTAAAACACAGGCCTTTATTGTGAAGGGCTCACGGGAAATGCAAAGTTGCAAGTATTTTTGGACTTATTTATTGGCTAAGATAATGTAATTCTGTATGTCGTAAACGGATACGTCCGTTGCTCCTCTGTTGTAAGTCTGAAAAGTTAGCTTCTATAGAAAAGTTTGCACTTGTTTCGACCACCAGTATCCACAGGTGTTACCAAATGTTAACTTTGCAGCCAAGTATGGCGGCAAAGCGTGTAGTACATCTGCAACTCCACTAGAGGGCAGCGTGTTTTTGTGACGCCTTACATTGCCTCAGCGTGAGAAGAAGACACAAGTCAACTGAGATATGTCACATGACGGAGTTCATGTGACCAACATCACTTGAAAGAGATTGTGAGACTTTGCAGTGAAATCTTGAGTCAGAGACCTTCATGCAGGAGGCCAAGGTTCGTGTTTAGGAGAAGATGATGTGAATTTCTTTTTTAGCAACGTTGCATGCTTAAGTTAATGTGCTTTTACATTTGTTGTCATAAACCACGGTTTTTGACGCCTTGTGAGGCGAAACCGTGACACCGACGCGCTGCCCTCTAGTGGACTGGTGGGTGTCAGACGCTTTTCTGTCATACAGGATTGCAATCAACATTTCCAATTCAGTTTTTGCTGACACAAAACTTCTGAAGAGTTCTTTATGGTGAAGGACAGGACCATCAGTGACACTGTCAGAGTTGTGCCTCAGGACAACAGACATTAAAAGGAAATGTTATTGACAGTAACTTAACATTCAGGAAAGGAGGGCAATTGGTTGAGGATTTCCAATGTCTGACGAAGGCTGGAGCGAGCAGATAAGGGTGAGAATGCAAAAAGTGCTGCCTCTCAAATGCAGCTATCTTTGGACCCTTTTTTATTTAGCCAATGCAAAACAAAGATGCACCTTTGCTGAGATAATATCTCCTTGGATGCACACAAAAAACATTAGCAAACTTCACCTTGAATCAGCACCTCATGAGTCATTAACTGCACATTGCATTCATGGGGCTGTGGCCTGGTCTCATCTCAGGAAATAAATGTATTTGAATTTACTCAGGGGAGTTTATTGAAAGTGGCAGCAATGGCCGTTTGGATTCCAGGCGCGTTTCAAGGAAGAAAAAAAAGCATGGCAGGTGTAACCATTATCACTTGGTACTTTCATTTCTTGTACGTCCTATTATATTATGTGCTGATTACAGTTCAAAAGAAAATTAGATGGCTATTTTAAAATATTCCCTGAAAAACTGATCAGCTAAGGGGTATGTATGCACATGAGAAGAGAGCTGCAGACAGGCAAGTTGGAATGAGTTACTGTACCGCAGACAGATTGCGGGGATCAACCCGGAGATGTAAGGATTCACTCGAGGGTGTGAATCAGTCATAATTAATTTAGGAGTGCACAAAAATTAATCCGCCGGCGAACGCCAGAAACCTTTCTGTGTAGTCTCCTCAGCCACCTGCTGGCTGCCTTATGATAGACGAAACCTTTTAGTAAACAAGCATCAGGAAATGGCAGAGAAGCGTTTTGAACATGCTCTGTCTCTTACTTGCCATCTTCTCTGCAAAGCAATTAGATGCTGGGATGCAGAACACCACGGCGGTGCATCTGCAGGCACCTGCTTGGCTTGATGAATATCCTGTACACGAGAGCCCATTAAAGCTGGCATTACAGTTCTGTCAAGGCAAAGCAGTTAATGCTTTTTTGTAACATCGGGTTATGCATATGATAAGGAACATACCTGACATGCATGTTCGGTTTATTGGTGATTTTAAATAGTTGTAAACTCCAGCCCCCGTTACCCTTTACAGAATAAAGCAGCTATAGTAGAGAGTATACTCTCTATTGTAGTCAAAGTGCAGAGGGAGATGCTGAGGAACTTAAAAACATCAAAACTAGCACCTTAGAAGAATTTGAAGATAGACTACACGTAAACATAGAGCCGTCTTATATATGCAGGACTGCTGTAGCTCTGAGGCATGCTACATATTTCCTCTGTGCATTGTGTGCTGTACACACTGCAAACAAATACATTGTACATAAACACACAGAGCACCGGCACAAAAATAACTCATTTCTCATTTCCTCTATTTTATTTCATGAAACTTATATGACTACTTTTTCTCACCTTAAGGAGTCACATAGATTAACACATTATTATGCACAATATAAATATATATTCTTAGCCAAGAAAAAAAAAGCAGAAAAGTAAGGGTCATTATACAGTGTGAGACATGGTTACAAATAATTGCTTAAGCCTTTAAAGTCAAGCTATATTGGTTTTGTTTTGCTTTTTTTTTTTTTTTGTCCTTCTCGCCCCACAGCACAAAACAATACAAACATCTATGTTTGTGTCTGATTATCTGTGCATATCTTAACAGTGTATTTGTATTTGCTTACAACCCTAATTCATAAAACTGCAGACCTCAAAGTAGAGAAACTCAAAGTAAAGTGTGTTACATAGATTGCTACAGTAAAACAACATTTTAATGTAAATCCTGCTATGTGCACCTTTGATTCTAGTTTTGACCAAATCAAATGAAAGCTCTGTCAAACATAGGAACTATAGACACTATACTAATACTATAGAGAGTAACAAACTGTAATCTGTCAGTCATAAAGTATTAACAGTTGTTGAGGTTATATTTAAGTATCATTAAGGTGCTTATGTGGGTTGTGGATACTGGTGTGACGAGGTCTGTAATTTTCTCTTCATGACAGAAAAGAATGAAAATGTGATTCTGTTACTCAATTCTAGTCGTTATGGCTTTAGCAGTATCGATGCTTTTTTCCGGTGCACAATTTAATTTGAATGGAGCTGCTTTCTCCTGTTTAATCAAACCAAACTAAAGGATAGAATACTGAAATCTTTTTGTGAATTGAATTGAATAAGATGGGTGTGATTGGATGATGTGATGTGCCGCGATGACGTAGTTTTCATTTATTGGATTTATTGGAAATGCTGTTTCATAGTACAATACGGATTACAGCTTGACAACATTTCAAGAATCATAAAAATGATCAGTGCTCCATCCGGAAGTCATCATTTTAATGACTGACGACAACTTGAAGTGAGCTCCGGCACTCTGTTCCAAGACACCTAAAGAGGAATTGCATGTGCAGAAACATACTCTCTCTTACTCTATCAGTGAAAAGATAGGACACCGATCACATTAATTGGTTCCTTGGGGAAATATAAAAAGCAAGGAGTAAGTCTGCAAAGTCCTAGGCACTCAAAGTCCACCCAATAGGAAAATATATTTAAGAGTGTGAGCTGCCCGTCTGTCAAAATAAATCCACTTTATGCCAGAGACTTGATATCCTGTGTTTCGCTGCAAGCCGTACGTCTTCCGTTTAGATAATTATATTAGATTTCTGTGCAGTTACAAATAGTGTTAGAAGATGCAGCTGATTAGATCCTCCATTGGTAATGCAGCATGATTAGGCAGTTTGCAGTTTCCTACCAATTATGAAATTTAAACCAACAGCCTTTGAAGATGACAGATGCTTGGTGAATAAAGCCACTCCCACATGCTACACTGAAGGAAAACGCTTTTCATTCCGCAGTGAGAACCTTCTTTAAGGTTAATAGGTGCCAGAAGTCGCATCGTGATAATCAATACATGGCCCTCCTCCCTATGAATGTTAAGTAACTCTGGTCTGTGCTTGTACACAGCTTCAGTAGTACACTAATGATGCACTTGAGGAAATTAACATGTTCAATGGCTTCCACAAGCATGAAGCGCTTTGAATGTGTTTTTTCATTTTCACTTTTTCAACACTGCCAGCATGAAACACTGCAGATCTTTCAAATGCATGGACCCTCAGTATTTCTCTGCTGTTTGATAAAAACTCGCAAGTTTCCAGTATCTTCACATCACGTTGAATGGTGTTCATTTTCTCTTTTTCATATGTTAATTCATTGTATATCTCTTGATGTCCTCAATTTTCTCCAACTAGAGTCATTCAGACAACTCTAAATGCAACATAAACAACTCTGGAGATTTCTAATTTAGCTAGTGAAGGCAACTAATCATGCTAAGTGAGGATCTCACGCTGTTTGCGGTTTCATATTAATTTGTGCCAAACATTTGAGCAAAGATGAGACAGGAGGGGCGTCATACTCCTGTTTTCTCCATGTAAACAGTCACACATTCTTCCAGGTACTTATTCATGCCATTTCAAGTCTTTTTCTCCTAAAACGCTGTTAATGCAGGAAAAAGGATTCCTGTCAATCACAATCCTTTCAAGACAACATCGATAACCCAAGTTTTCGGTTTGTTTAAATACATTGATGCAACTGCTGGACTCTATACTGTAAAATGGAAAAGTTTGGTATTACACAAGTAGAACAAGACATTTCTCAACTTTTCTAAAGGCAGAAAGTAATAAATAAATTACAAATAAACCATTTTAAATATTCTAAGACAAGCAGCCAATCAGCACTTGGACATGGACAGGTCAAACAGGCCTCTATGTCTCGTACACAGGATCAGACATCAGACACCCAGACTGAAAAAAGACACAAAACAGTCTGCAGTTAAGGGACGGGGCCAAAAAGCCTTCTCTCATGATCACAAAATGATGCCGTTTTAACCTATTTAGTCTGAAAAGGAACTTTGATAAGGCAAAAATATCAAATGGAACACGTCACAGGGCTGTAAAATAAAGATATAATTAATCTAGACTTGTCATGTCACCAAAACAAACTTGAGGACCGTTCAGAGTCAACTCACGATGTTGCTGGATAATGTTTTTACTTCTTAACTCAACACATTGATTGAGGCGCTGTTTTCCCTCTGTGCACCCAATTGCCCCTCACCAACTGAACAAACATTTCTTTAAGTGTACAATCATTGGAAGTGAAAGCCAAGGAGACAAGGAGCAATCAGATGATCAGTGCGGGACTCATCTACACTTTGATGTTGTGTGAAGGTCATCCCTTAATCTTCCTCCACACACTAGCCGGGCACATTGTAGAAATGTCTGATGGATGATTTGAGGAAGTCGATTGCTTCCCATTGAATCAACTACGTAAAAGCCATAGAGGGGACATATTTCAATGCTGGTGAGTGCTTGATAGGTGATGGGCAACCCCCACAAACATCCAGCTGATCCAGATAACAAGGTAACCTTGGTCAGCATCAGACAGCGTTCCTCCAATCATAGAGATGCATAAACTATGACTGAGCTTCTGACTCACTAATGTTGTTAGTATTACTTGGATGGTATTAATACCTTCATGTTAAAAAGATAATTTATGTCACCTATGGCAACAACCATTACTTAACGTCTACTGGAAACCACAAAATGTAATATTCACAAGATTGTAGATAGACTGCAGATGCATATTTTCTATTAGGCAAATTGAAAGAGTTGAACATATTGCTTACCTTTCTTAAGGTAATGTTAGCTTACTTGCTTCTTATAATGCTAAATAAATGTTTTAATCAGGAATGCAGTGACACAAAATGCAGACGTACTGTAATTTTACATTAAAATGTACAATTTATGTACGGAATGAATCATTTTCAAGTGGTGAAATGCAATAATCTACATTTACTCATCTAAATAACATTTTGTTGGGTTTATTATTTATTTCATTCACTTCAGATTATGATTTTATAAGGAAAATTTAAGATTACATTTATGCATGGTCATATATTAAACTAAACAAGTGTACAAGGAAATAAGCTCCACCTTCATTAGCCACAAGAGTAAAATGATGACTTCAGATCAATGCATTCGTATTAATAATCCAATTATATAATCTATGGCAGTAAAACACTAACATGATCCATTTTCTTCCTCGTGAGTACTTTTATTTACACGTGAAATACATTTTCTTCAATATTATGAGGTACTGCTGTTTAATTAAAGGATCCTTTCCCTACAGATATACTGTGTGAGAGATAGATTGTGGCTCGTAGATTTCATTCTCATTCATAATGAATAAAATTGCCATACAAGTGATTGCAAGTGACAATGTCTACTTCCAGCAATACCAGCCTCTTGACTCAGAGTGTGACTGTTGTAACAGAAGGATTTTTTTTTTTTTATCTCAAAACAATTGAAGCATCTGTTTCACTATGGAAACTCGGTATCTCTGCCTTCTTAAAGACACCGCCAAAACAAAACTAACTGACTTACTGTGTATTTTCAGGACATTTAACCATTCTGTTATTGTAGAACCAACACAGCTCCTGTGACTACGGTTTGAGCCAAGCTGAGCCATGAGTAGCTGACTTGAGCCTCAAGCAGGGGGCAGTCGTTTAGAATACCGCAGAGAAGTCAGACTGCAATGAATGAGAGGCGGGCTGCTTTAAAGACCAGCTGAGAGGGGCAGGTTGTAATTAATAGGGTGACTGACTCATCAATAATTTCATCAGCCATATGTCGTAGTCTTTGCAACCTCCACATGACCTTGTTTGCTGTACTACTGGGATCAAAGGTCAGATTTGTGAGAAAATAATAAAACAAAATATATGTATATAGCTATTGAATTAAAGACTGTTTAAACTGCCAAAACATCTCTAATGCATTCCTACGTCTGAACTAAAAAGCCTTTAAACACTTCTGACAAACCTTTAAGGTTTGGCTGGTGAGCACCTTTTTCACCTGATCACATGCATCCTGTCATGATTAAAGTGTACGATATGTTGCCAACATTAGTCCATGCAATAACTGCTTACAAGCTTTAATATAGTTAATTCATTTTCAAGCAGTACTACTGTCTAAATCTACAGATTGTCAGTGAGAAAATGGAGATAGGACATTGTTACCATAGAAACTGCTTTCAAACTTGGAGCAAACATACTAGCATCTACTTGTAAAAATGTGCCAGTATTCACACCATTAGCAGGCCACAGTGTACCATAACACTCATATTGGAGAGCATCGCTGCATACTTGACTTACTGTTCATTGACACTATCAGGAGGCTTTTAATATGATGTAAATTATTCAAAGAGCCTGATTTCTACACAGTCATCTCAATGAAGTCTTCAAAAGGGCTTGGTGGAAGTGCTTTACACAATGACTTCCATAAGGGACCCTGAAACAACTAACATGATAAATTAATTAATGCTCGCAGTGTTTCAAAAGAATCCTACTGCGGGTCACTTGTATTTCTATCTTCGTGGCTGATTAAACAATGCAGTTGTTGAAAAAAAAAAAAAAGAAAGAAAAAAGAAGTGTCCTTCACAGAGAAGATTGATTATCAAGCAACAAATAGAGGCAGAACAGTGGACTTTCAAAGCAATAACTGAACCAAGTCACATCAACTGCAAAAAAAAAAATCACTATATTCGGTGTGCCGAGAGCAATGAAGTCAGTGCAGTGCTGAGCCAAGTTTCGAGAGTGCTGTTACCAAATACTACAGATCATGATTCAGATAGGATGTAAGACCTTTCCTGGCAGCTTCCTCGCTGCTTACAGCAGCAAATCAGAAACATATCAATATTTACCTGGAAAACTGCCACGCTGAGAGCTGATGCCTCTGAACAACAGCCAGATGAACGACATCTCGCAAATGTAACTTATTTCTCCCAGCAGCCGAGGAAACCACAGACTAATGCCTTGAACATAGCACGAGTGCTTTTGCAAACATACTTTTTTAATGATTCTTATCAAGGCCGACAGCTGGCACGAAAAGCGGTCCATCCCCAGCTGCAGAGCATCAATCTGACGCTCCACCTGTTGTCTCCTCACTCACGCCCTCCATTGCTCATTAAACAGCGCTGCCTTTCAGGCCGAATCAGCTCAGACTGGTGATCACCCACTGTGAGACCAGAGCATAGAGAGAGACAGGATCTGGGGTGCCAGATTGTCAGGCCTGTGAGGTGTTATTCCTCAAATAAATATGGAGATTATGTGTAAAACCTGTGTGCCAATTATGCTTTCCCACTTCTTCAGTGAGACCACTTGGAATCCGTGTGAAGCTATGCACAATGAATTAAATGTACAGTTTAAGGTCTCTTGAGTTTTGATGAATACATGCAGGACAAATTAACAGGAATAAGAGAAAAGTGTAAGATTAGGTTCTTACAAGGCAGGACTTTGATTTTGCACATCCTCTCTACAATCAGAATCTGGGACAAAAAGTGTGTTGTATGACTCGGCCCTTTCTCTAGGGCATACATCATGCCCTTTTCACACGCATAGTCTCTCTTGAGTTAATGTGTGCCATGCCTCACTATCAAGGTGCCTCTCCATGTGGCGCCTTAATGAAATACAATTTTCTGTATTTTATCCCAGGTTGTTACTAAGAACTGGGTAAATGTCAGTCGGTGTTCATGAATCACGTGGTGCATGTCTCCCAAGAGGGAATTGGCTACTCATCCTGACTGAGCCTGCAAAACCTTTTACTGCATGCAAAAACACTGAATATTCAAGGATATATTACCACACATTGGGCTACTGCATATTCACAATTGTGTCATGTTTTACTGCCATTGTGGCTCACAGACTAGCTCTGTGCTTTCAGAGTGTAGGGATGAGTTTTAAAGATTTTAATTGCCATATTCTTCGAAGTTCTACAAAGGTCTGTTCCCCGTATTCATGTAATGAACTGTGACAAACAATCGTGAGTAAACAAAAATAAACTTCCGATCGTGTGTCAGGATATATGAGACACAGTGGGTTACAATCCTCAGCAAAACGAGCGCCTGTAGACATTTTTCTCTATTTAAAGAGTAACCTAAAAACAAGTGTAAATACGTCCATTTTTTGTAGTCAAAAAGGTGAGAACTTCAAACACGATTGAAGTTACTTAAAGGAGAATTCCACTTTTCAACCCAGAGCTCAGTCAACATTGGAGCTGTGTAACTTTTACATCTAACTGGTAAAATCTCCCTACACGGTTCTGTCTCAGTCACAAAAGCCAGTTATAGACAATAAAATCCGATGGACCGTTGAAAACAAATTATTGTCGTCAGCCATCTTGTGCTGAGTAATTTGCAACAGCTAAATAATAGAAGTGGTTCTCACTGCGTAGATATTTCTGTAAAATGATTCCTGGCCTTCTCTAAGATGTTTTAGATCTGTTATTTAGGAAAGGTTTGAGCAGACAGACTGCACAAACAGTGGTCAGGTGTTGGAGCGGCTCAGCTGAGAGGATGGAGACAGTTTTAAGCTTTAACTCAACATTTTTTTTATCATTTTCTTTTTCATTTAATATTGAACCATATACAGTATATATTTCTCAGTGAAATCTCAACATTATTAAGAACAGAAAAAAAAAAGAGTGGATGAAATATCAATAATGTGTAGAGTAGGCATTGCTAAGTTTAATACAAGCTTAAAATGGAATACACTCTATATAAGTTTAATATTTTTAGGGATTGGATTGGAAGATGGTTGGTAGAAACCTGGAAGTGGCCTTAAAAAAGAAAAATCAAAATCTGAACGCTCTCCACAGCCTGTCTGGATTTAAATCCAGTCTAACCACTTTAGGCAAAATAAAGGGCCAATGAGCTTCACATTTCCAACCGGCTGCCAAAACTGCTGGCAAAGTCCACATAAACCTGAAAGGGAAAAAAAACTCTAACATGATTTTTATTTGGAGGGTAAGCCATTCAAATCACAAATCATACATTTACTTTAAGGATAAAACAGATCATATAAATACATCAACAGCTACATCTACGACAGTCTCCGTTGCTTTTACTGGTGTGTTTGGTCTGACTATGATGAACAGTATTTGTGATTTCTCGATATGATGTCACAGTCAAAGTTCAAATTAGAGTCCATCCACTCTATACTACGGCCTACTGTATATTTATTGTAGGCTTAACCCACAGTAAAGGGTGCAATACTTCTTTCAGCTCCACACTGACGGGTGCACAATTGTGTCAAGGATCAAAACTGACACAATACCAGCACTAACCGATCAATAATCTTCAATTTATGGTGGGCAAAAAAGACGAGTGTGTTTCAGCTAACAGCCACCGTCAGGGTAGTTAAAGCATGCAGAAATGACAGAGACTGGTGAGGACAAAAAGCCAATCAGCAACGAGGATACATAACTGCACAATAAAATCCACCTGAGAAGAAATTGCCCCTTTTAATGAAGGATGTCTCTCATGGTGTCCCGACAGTAATCAGAACAACAATGAATAGTGCCCCAAACCAAAAGGTAAAACAAGTGAAAGCCTAAAACTGGACATATACGGCAGGAAATTAACACTGAGTCATGTATTCCAGTCACATAAAAATTAATATGCATCAAAATGTGAAATAAATTACATCAGGATATCATAAAAAAGTATTGATACAAAATTTGTTTCAACTCTGAAACTATCAATGCCCTATATTTTGGAAAATGTTAAATATCATAATAAAAGTAAATAAAAATGCTAAATAATGAAAAAAACTTTAATCGGGACAAAAAGCACTTAAAAAGCAATTAAATAAGAGCTACTCGACACTCTTAAATAATTTGACTACAGAGATACGCCATTGAAAGAATACCAACAGTCCAAACTTACAAATTATGTACAAGAAGATTTCTGAAGAGCTGTGTGACTTTATAAATAGATTTTGAAATGCAAATAGTAGAGAAATAATGTAGAAACAAATTTAAAGAATAACATCACTACATAATTTGAATATAATGAGGTCCTAAAAGCATCCCAACAAAACCTTTTTGGACTCTTAGTTTGTAATATGTGGATTCAAGTCACTTTCCTCTGTAACAAAGATCACCACCCCTTTTAACCTTTTTCCACCTACTACATCACTGCGTTCCTGTGGAGGCTAACTAGTCCGCAATTCAGTATTTATTACTCATTGTGTTTGACTGAATCAGGAGGTTGACGTTGTGAAAGTATGTGTTCGAAAAAGCAATTCACATTCTACCCTGTAGGAGAGTGACCAAATTTATAGACTTCAGTCGTCTGCAGCAATTTGAAAACTAACTTTAAATTCAAAGGTTGTTAGGAGTCTTATGGTCTCTTTTATAACTTGTCAATTATGGTCATGAAAGATAAAAGACCTGGACAAACCCAAAGAATCATGGCGCTCCGGCGGTCAAGGTAGCATTCAGAGAGCTGATGAATACCAGGAGCCTCACAGTGCCAGCGTATGGAAGTAATCTTCAAACGAAGGTGCAGAGTGCTCAACTCCTAATATGAACAACTGGCTGTGGAGAATTTTCATCAGTGAAATACAACTATTACAATATGTGGCCTTGGTGGCACAGGCAGTAAATATGAAGCAGCACACAAAAACAACTAAAGAAATGTGCTATTTTCATATCTGTTCCTTGGCTCGGAAGTTGAACCTCTTGCCAATGAGCTGCTGCAGAAAGAGAGGCCACCTCACCGGGGCAGGTATCCTCCTTCAGAAGAACGTCTCACTATGGGAAGAGTCTACAAGTAGACGGTGTCAAAGAAAGGAAACCTTTCTAAATAGAGACATGCAGAATATTACAGCACAAAGCTGTAGATCAGCTCAACTCCACGGAAAATATTTAAGGGAACAAAAGTAAAAGACACCTTCTCTACAGCCAACAGGGCTTTAGCTAAAGTTTGGCAGCATGCAACTCTACAGTCCGGATGTGAGGGCCGCAGATACAACTCCCTGCACCATTAAAATAGACGAACACCACTCTGGCTCTTCAACATCCTCAGAGTGCTCCATGCAGTGCAGGAATGAGCCCGAGCAGTGAATATTACAACAGTATATACTGTGTGTTTTATTCGAGGACAGGATCTCCCCCGAGGGCCAGCGTGCCTATTAGCCCTGCGGGTGGTCCCGCTCAGACTTCAACCCCATATGCCGCAGGCGTAGTCCCTCTGTGTTGTGCCTGCAGCCCTTCCTCCAGGGAACTTTTCGGAGAGCTACATCTGTTATGTCACTGTAATATCAGCGATTACATGATGATCAACTTGTTTTGGGTGTTTTTGTCTTATCAAGGATTTTGTCAATTTATTTCGATCTATTAGATAGACATGTCAAACTGGCCAACTCGAATGAACCGTTACTGTAATGATCAGTTTAACGGTTTAATAATGATTCTGCATAAGAATTACAGCTGAGTCTTATTCATGAAGGTCTTCCAATTAATCAATAATAAATTCAACTTTTCTCAATGAATCATTCATAATTATAATTGCATAATTCATTCTAGTAACAGGAATACACATATCCTTGGAAATGCGAGTTTTGACAATCCTGCAATACAGCATGTAACGCAAAAATTAGATTTATTATAATTACATTAATCAGAGCATAAAAGAGGTTGAAATTTCAATTAATTTTTTTTGACAGTCTTCGAAGATATGAGCCTGATTAAAGAAGTATAATCCATTTTGACCAGTGTGTAAATCCCCATCAGAAGAAGCGGATATGTCCACGAGGAAAAGAGCACGCTGTAGGGGGTGTTGGGCTCTGTACCTTGTTATTAGAGGTTCAGGCTCCACTAAATGTATCCTTTTCTGTCTAATCTGATTTACACTGCTAAATGCTTGTGCCTAGTGCTACGTGCCAGTGCCACTGTACTTTTAATTAAAACTGTTAGATCTTTCACTTTTCATTATTCTTGCTGTTTAAGGATTTTCAGTATTCCCATTTGCCTGATCTGATTACAAAGATACACAGTGCTTGTGAATCTGGCTGGAGACACCGAGCACTCCCAGGTACAGAACTGATTACCTTAGTACTCACTTCACTTGGGCTTTTAATAATTAGAAAATGTATATTAACACTGGCAGTAATGATGATTTACACAATATTTTCCATAATCTCGTATCCCACATCTTTCAGAGATATTGCACAAGGACCAGTGCTATAATAAGACGTGCATGCAGTGTGCGCCTGCCGAAGTGGACTCACTTAGGGGACTATGCTACAGAACAAAGTTCAAAGCCTACTTATCTTTTCCACATTAATTACCACTCTGCGTGTGAAATGTGCTTGATGGAAATGAGGGGGAAAAAATGTGTCGCGATGCATAGATCTTTTATGTGGACAGCGTTCAAAGCGATGACACCGCAGCTTTTATACAAAGGATGTATCGGTCGTTAAAAATGAAATACAGGTGGCCCAGCGTGTACATCAATGCTTTTAAAGTTTTTGTGTCTGTATACATCAGCGACTGAAGAGCGACAGATCGGACTTGGGCTCTGCAGGCGATCTTGGCTGTCTTCCCTGCAGCTCGGACTGCAGCCAGGATTTCAACCCAGGCGAGGGCTCAAAATATTGGAGGAAGCTCCCATAAGAGAGAGACATTTGAACTTTCTATTTTATCGATTATAAGTTGAGTTTTCTGTGAAAATGAACTCCTTGATACAAAGTGATTTTGACCTCCTCTTCCGGTCTTTATCAGGCATTTTTGTTTTTGCACGAACTTGCGGTTTTGTCCAGCAGCCTATAACACTTCCTAAATTGGATTAATAGGAGTGACTATGACCAACACTCTCATTGAGCACTGCCTTCATGAATACATTAGCTTGTTTTACACAGTGTGAAGCGCAACAAAAAAATGTATCGCAATCTTTTTTTGTCAATGCCAAGAATTTCTAAAAAAGGCTGAGGAGGTCAGCCAGAGCTCTTTGGGTCAAATGCTTATAATAGACTCCTGCAAATGGACTTACTGGTCTTACTGGGCTTCTCTGAGCTGTAAATAAAGATCCAGTTTCACAAGTTCAGGTAATAATATAGAAACAGAAAGGCTAAAACAATATTTTGATCATTGAATTTTTCTGTTAAAAACCCGAATGTAATAATTAAAAGGCTTCATTTATCCCTGAAAGGATTAGTAATACGATTAAGTTTTTTTTTTTTTTTTTTTAACTACCTTGAGCTCCTTTCAACCTTTAGTTTAATCTGATTATTTTCACAAAGCAAAACAATTGCAATCAAACCATTAATCTACTTAAAAATCACCAGTGGTAACCATTCAATTGTATTGTTTTTATTATTATCTTTGTGCCTGCGAATAATCTTTATTTTCTATTCTTTTTGTTTTTAATCCTACAATTTCTTCCATAACAAAACAACGGTCTTTCTTTCTTCAGTGTATTTTTCTATAAAAAAAAAAAGCCTGCTGGCTGGTTCTGCTGTAGCCTGAACTGCCTTGCCATGATTCATTTGCATTTATATGCATCACAAACCATGCAGTCCACCACCACATGGGGCTTCCCATTTGACCCAGTGTTGTAAGACATACCGCAATATCCTCAGTTTTCAATCTAGCCGAAGAGGCTTTGTCACATGGCATGTCCTGTTCTTTTCACCCCAAGTTGTTTGTCATTCTCTGCTTTGAACTGTCACAATAAGGCAAAATACCACTGTATAGTATATAATAACAATCATATTTAGGAGAATGTATTTATTCTATCATGCCACAGTAATAATTGAAGATTTAGATGTTGGTTTTCTCTCATTTCAGTGTGTAGACCACTTGCCTTCAATGCATCCAATAATTATTCTGTCAAGTTGGAGCTTTCCATTTCCCAACTGTTACTGTACTTGTACGTATGACTGAGCTCAGAACAGACAGCCAGCAGTGGATGTCGCTCTCCAAAATTAAATGACAGCTCTCTTGGTTTTGCAGGGGAAAAAAACAAACCATGTTGTTCTTAAAGACACAACACATTGATTTTTGTTGTTGCTGCTTAAAACTCTGGGGAGTAAAACTCCTAAAATTATAGGATATATCATAGATATCTTAGAAAGGATCCCACTTGTTTTGCAGCAAGTGATTTTTTTTTTTTTTCATTGTGAACAAGAACACCTTATAGTGTGCCGTGATGTTTATTTTTGCATGAGACTTGGAATTTATGCATAGAGTAAAATACTGTACATGCAGAATATTTAATGCATAGCTCAGAGTCTTAGATCTGTGCGTGTGTGGCCCACATTCAAAACAACGCACTGTATTTTCAACATTATGCCACGCATGCACATGACTGCTCGCGTTTTGAAAAGCTACACTTTCACTCAACAAGTTCACATTCACAAAACTCTGCGTTTCATTTCAAAAATTTTCACTCAGCGGATGGATCGACCGCCAGCCGTGTTGGTTTTAGCAATAGTCAAGTATGAGAAAACAGGCTCTTGTTGAATTATATAACAAGTCCTCTCACAAAACTGGAGACAGGCCAACGGCAGCTTTGAAGGACCAGCAAGACAGGGCTTCTCTTCTCTTTTTAATGTGCCCTGGATACAAAGCCACGAGCCATCACACTTCCCCTGCTAGCCTACATACACCCTCCTCCGTTTTTTAAATATATCTATTTTTTTTGGCTTCTATATCCTGCAGTGTCTGACTTTCCCCAAAACATCAACATTAGTTTTAAACGGGCAAGTGGGAGGACTACTCACCTTCGTATATTGTTTTTGTTGACTCAGACAGATGAAAAGCACAAAGTGAGAGACTTGAAGAGGAAGCAGAGGAGTGAGATACTGGACTGGAGGCAGTATGTTCTGAGGCTTGTCAGCAGATACTGCGACAACGTATTTTGACAACGTATATTGCTGAGTAGGGCAGGGTGTTCAGGCTGAAATATAAACATTTATATTTTAACATTGCTTGTTTCTTTTTAATTTCAACAGTGGACTTGGGTTCAGGAGACTGGTGCTCGCTTCCTGCGGCTGATCGCGTTCCCATTTTGAAACCACGTTTACTGTTGCCATGACAACAAAGATTGCATAACTATAAGGAAGTAGTAACTTTAACACGCAACACGGTTCAAGTGATCATTTTAACCTGAAGTTTTGTCTTCCTCTGACCCAGCCAAGTGTTCTTTGTCCCTCTAACCGGGGCTGCTAATTTAAGAAACACTCCTGTGACTCGTATTTGAGAGTAGGAACAGACATGTGTGGTTGTGTGGGTTGGAGGACTTGTTGCATAAATCAGACAGGGTGTTCTTGGTGTCAGAACTCTCAAAACCATATATCTACACATATTTTCAGATTTAGAGTGGCTCACACTTCCAGGAGATATTATTGTGCTCAATGTACATTGCAAACATAATGAATTAAATCATCATCCATCAGTATCAAAGTGATAACTGTCTGTGTATTGATGGGTACATTGCAAACAGGAACTGCTAATAGCTTTTTTTTGTGTGTGTTATTTGCCAAAGTACAAACAAATTAGGCTGAAAACAAAAGTGTAACTCACTGAATCGGTGGTGACATTATACTTCTTGTTTACGTCCAACAAAGCCATTATGGGAACTGTAGATCTAAAAGTAGGACATAAGACAAAAGTTAGATGAAGAATATTAATCGAGATGGCAAAATACTTAAGTCAAAAAAAGTGGCATCAACATGGTTCTTATATTCCTCATACACTGACACTCCATTCTCTGCCCTGTGTAAACCATTTTGAATTACGTAATTGCATTATATTTTGTTGAGTATTCACATTGCAAACTAATGGCATTTCGAAGCAGCCCAAATTCTTGTAAAAAGATCAGGGATTGCCTAGTTAAGACTTGTAGTGACTTTCATAGAAGCTTGTGCGGAATAAAGGAAGAAATACCCGAGCAAAAAGGCTGGTTTGGATGCACTGCATGATCATATAAGCAACGTCACTGACAGTCTACAGACAAAATGAATCGAATTGAATCACAGCCTGACTGTTAAAGGGCTCCTTTAACATTCACAGAATTTTAGATGAATACATGTTTTTTTGCAGGCCATCATAGACTCACTGAGACATGCATAAATCCCGGCTCCGTTTTGTTTTTTTTAGGTCTCATTCGTCATCATTCACCCACCGCTGAATTGGTTTTTTTAGCTCTTATAGAATACGTGTTTATCTGGACATGTATTAGAGCTGTCAAGTGCTTTGATTGCATGGAGTGTAGCAACCAAGGCCGCACAAATGCCCTGCCACTCCTGCAGGCAGCGAGCTCTCCCATGCACTCCTCTGAATTACCTGTCAGCATCGATTACAGAGAGTCTACGTGGATGGGATCTTGGATTTTCTCTCCCTCAGAATTAAGATAAGCTCCTGCCTGCCTGTTTGAGATGCCCCTTGTTGACCCACCTGTTGAGTGTGATGTGAGGTGTGTGTTCCGCTACTGTGGTCATATTATCCTCCAGCTACACACACATGCACTCACGCCATGCTGGCAGCACTCCCCATCCTCATCTGTTCATCTCGCCCCATCGGCCCTGTTCCCCGTCTCTCCTCTCACCTTTGTTTTCAGTCCTTGTTTTTTTTTCTCTCCCTTTTCTTACCCTTCTTGCTAAGCTATCTCTCTCCTTTTAGTCAACCTCATCTCTCTCGCCACATCTCGTTGACAGCAAATTCGAAAGAGAATGTTCTATTTCTGATGTTATCCAAGCAGAAATAAAACGTTTTGCTCATTTACTTTGTGAAATTTAACATATATAAATGTAAATAGGCCATTTGCTGATAGTTTGGGTGCACAATAGTATGCAACATCTCTTATGAATAAAAAAAATGTATTTACCTGTAATTGTAATATTTGTCTACTTTAAAGTTACAATCTCAAAGAAATCTCCGTTTTTTTTCACTTTGCTGATAAGCAGTAGTTGCCGCTATGTTGTTGGACTTCACAATACTTCCCAGAGATCCCAGCAGTGTCACATAATGTGTGACATAAGTCAGCTAGCAGTATGCTTAACTATTTGGGCGTTACTTGTGACTTTTTTTGCGGGAACCTCACCACCGACACCCAGCTCATTCAGTTCATAATACTACAAATGCAATTTCATCAGCAAGGCCGAGGCTAAATCCTCATTGTATTACTCGATCATAGCTTGATAGATAGTGACTCAACAGGTATTTATTTGTTTTTAATATCTGAGGACGTAATTTGTCGGTGCTTTCCAAACCCTTTAGAATTTTTCCTTTTTCTAATCTGATGTCCATATGGTTAAAAGAAAAAAATGCTCATTCACAGTTTGCGTATAAAAATGCTGACTGGAAACACCTACAATTTGATAATGGAAACATGACTTATGAATGGTTTTACAGAAGCCATATTTACATTTCACTCATTGTTTTCATTCATTTGACCAGCAGTCTTTTAATTACATCATCTCGCTGTACGTTCTTCGTCTGCAAAGGTTTAAAGGCATTAGATTGGAGAATTAGCGCCACCAACTGTTTATCCTAATGCACCCAAATCCTAATATTGGCATAATAGTGGTGAGAAACATTTTTTCTGCCAATTTTCTAAAAAAAATTGATTCATATTTTGCTACATTTAGATGAAAACTTTGTCACTGTCACATTACCACCTCCTTTGCTCCTAACAGACAAGAATTACTATTCTTCCAGCAGCTTTTTGTCACTTGTAAAACATACTCTATGGTGTATACTGCTCATTTGCAGAAATGACTGACACTTATTTTTCTTGGGAAGACAGACTGTAACAGGCAATGCAGAAGAGGATGATAATGCAGGAGCGCTTTAGGAAGTTTATCACTACAGGATTTCCTCACAGACACTAATTTAAACAGCTATAAACATAACATCAAGATCACTGGCCCTCCTGAATGTGACAAGAGTTAGAATGAAACTGAAATATAAAAACTATATTCATGATAAATTCATCTAAACCGCTGCATCAGCACCACAGAAAAATGTTTTAAAATAGAAAATCTGTACCGCAAGACTAATGTCAATTAACACACAGCATGCATGATGGAGTTTCAAATATTCAAACACTTCTCTGTTTAAAACTTTCAAAGATCAGAGAGCAGCTTTAAAACAGAATTACTGTTTTAGAGGGCTTTGACTCTTTAATACACAGTATATTTCACGAATACACAGCCTGTAGAGCCAGTAAGTGATTAAAAGATGGAAAAGGTGACGGTAGCAGAAAAGAGAATGTTGTATTCTTTCTCACATGGACCCATTTCCTTACAGCTAGAAATATGCAAAGTTTGAGCAGTAGTTAAGACAAACTGTGTGAGTCTGTTTCTTACTCATTAATTAAATTTTATTTAGTGACAGATCACAACCTAAGTCATCTCAGAGCATTTCACATAGTAAAGTAAAGATTTTACAAAAAATTCCCACTCAAATAAGCACCTACATTATCAATGAAACAGCTGAAAGCTGTGCATCGATATAACTGAGGTTAAGTGTTGGTTATCTGGCTTGGTGAAGGAATTTTTCAGCCTCATGCATTCTGATTATTTTAAAACCCAAAGAAAATGATATGTGACTTTCTGGTGTTGCTGAACCATCACTAAAGGTTTCATCAAGGGAGAGAAGCCGTTTCTCAAATGAACGCTTTCCATAATTTGCAGAGCTTGATGAGAGTCTCGTGGACAGCAGACTGGAATCTAATATAATTTCAGCAGAGGGCTGATTACACTCTAAATGCTGTGTAGACTTTTCAATATTTTGGGGTTAAGGAGATACAGGGGGAAGGTATTTCTGGGGTCCTTCAGAAGGATTTCCATTTTACAAACTCTGATAGGACCTTTCAATGCCAGACGAAAAAAGATTGTGGAGTCTCCTAAAACTCGAAATACAAAAACAGGGGAAACGAACCTAAGAAAAGTAAACCCAGTAGATTTGTTAATGAGTAGAACAATTATCTGACGTTCGGTAAAATCCTATTTCTTCTCCATTTCCCTGCAGTAGCCCATTTTGGACAATGGCTCAGGCTCTCACATCGCCTTGCTTTTATCAGCTTGTCTCAAACATGGCAGAATAATTGTGTCCTCGTCAAGCCGTTTTGTTATTGTACTTACAGTCCCTAATCCCCCAGGTAATCCCATCGACTTCACCATAGCCATAGCCTCCCTGGGTGAGCTTTCCTGGACAGCTGTCATCTGCTTCTATTTAACTGTCGAACTATCCGCACAAATATGAGTTTATTAGCGAGATGTGAAGCAGTCAAGAACTTTTGTTTTCTTTATTAGCTTTGGCTGGCCGACTAACTGGGCCCCTTATGAAGATGTGAACACTTGTGAGGTGTGAGAGTAACAGCCCTGTAATTGGATTCATGGAAGATGATCATTGTCCCCATTAGTGCCATTTGTGTACAGTGATGTAGACTCAATCTTTCACTGCCTCCTCCTCTCCCCTTGGAAATGAACAATTATCTTCCGTAAATTGATTTCTGCCACACACGAGTTGCGCATCAAACACATGCACATAAAAACCAGCCTGTACAGAAACCTTTTCCCCCACTTTGTGCCATGTTGCACACAAACAGTCACACAGGCCTTTATCTCTTCCTTTGTGCTAACATACATCTAGGTCATGAGGAAATTCAAAACATATGATTCTTTTCATGTTTGCTTGCCTCTAATCCCCCTAATAATATTTGTCATGCTCAGAATATGCTCTCTGCATTTGAACTTCAGAAGGATGAAGTGATACTGGCGGAGAAAAAAAAAGGACCTGAGAACTCAGTGGTTATCATTATCAGCTGATAGTCAACACAGCCTTGAGCACCTCATATATCCCGTGGTTGATACAATTTCTATGCCTTCACTGATCTGATGTGTCTGGGTTGACTCTGAGGGCCAATGCAGCAGTCAACTGTTCAAAGAGGATTTTATAGTGCAGCGCCTGTGCAGCAGAACAAACCAAGATGCACCTAAATTAGCCATTAGAAATTTCCCCTCGGGGATTAATAAAGTGTATAAAATTAAAAAAAAATTAAAAAATTACCTCGATCTGATTTACTACAAAATATTAGGAATTAGTAAGTAGTAAGTAAGGCTCAGAATACCATAATCTTCTGTCACATTTTCATGATACAATGACATCAGAAGACGTTGATATATACTTGGAGATATCTTTAGATTATTTAGTGCCCATATTTCTAGTCTCTAATGCACTTTCAAAACAGCCAGGATCAGAAGATATGCAAAAATGATTTATTATTATAATTTCAGTTTATGTGCTTTCATATTGAGAGTTAGATGATAAGCTTGATACCACTATTATACAGTTACTACAGCTGGCCAGCTTAACTCAAAGAAAACAGCCTCACTGTCTGTGTACAGTACTTCTAAAGCTCACTGATTAGTATGCCACATGGTATTATCATCTTGGTTTAACAAAGAACGAAGTGTAAAAATGTCAGTTTGCCCTTTTATGGTTTAAGAGCCGGAATGCACAGTAAACTGGCCAGGATAAGTCTTCACTGGGTGCTTGGCAACTACTCAACCCATGACATAGTCCAGTACAGAAGCCACGAATACAACTGTAAATTCTTATTTTTACAGTTGTTTTTTTTTTAAGGCAAGGTAAAAAAAAAAAAAAAGTAGCTTTAGAGGTTCTGGTAGATGGACCAAAGCCAGGCTAACTGTTCCCCCTTCTTCCAGTCTTTGTGCCAAACTCTGCAAATCAACTGCAGCCACAAATGTACAATACAAATAGGAGTGGTATCAATATTCTCATCTGACTGAAAATGCCTGAGAGTGAATAAGTGTGTTCCCTAATAAATTGATCTTTTCTAGTTCGGAGATGGAGAATTGAGAATGAATAATACAAATGTAATTCTATGATGAACACTGAAATTCTGGAGTAAACATCCCTGTGTCTTATATCCTTGTGTTGTGGATTAGAGAGAAAACCACAACAAAGCAGAGTTCAATCTCTGCATTGTGCCTTCATGATACTGAACAGTTTAGGATTTCTTTACATGCAGAATGTTTTACAAACATCGTCCAAACTTGGAGAGACAGCCGAGCATTATAATAAAGTATTACTACAAAGACTGACCCCCTGAAGAGCTCTGTATGGCGCCTTTACGTGCTGAGCTGCATAAGATTACCAGGTGTTGTTTAAGATGCAGTTAAGACCTCCGTCTCCTCTCTGCTGTTGCCTCTAGGCTGTCCAGCACAGGCTCTACAACACAGGCACTCTGTCTCACTCTTTGTTTATCCTGCCTGCCACCACAGATTCCCACCGCAGAGAGAAGCACTGACCACGACTGACAGAGAGAATGTTTAATATGTTTTGTTATATGCATCGAGCCTGAGCCTCTTAAGAAAAACAGTTCTTGGGGGACTCTTCCACTTCCAGCTTCTCACAATGAGTGTTTACAGTGTTTGTGGTTTCTGGCTCTACTGGAAGTCCATTTCTATTCTTTGTTTTATTTAATTTATGTATGTCGTTCTGTTGTATAAAGAATTTTAATTTGTGCTCAGAAATCTTTAAAGATGCAGTAGGTAAGATTTAAGTCCTGACTTGTAATACCGTTTGTACATTAAGAGGTGATAGAGGGCCCACGCAGTCTACTCAGTCTGGCTTTCAAAGTTTCGACAGTTTGAATTTTGCATATTCTTGCCTGTCATTAGTAAGTAGTTGGCATACTTATCTCTTTCGCAAGACCATAGTAGCAAAAAAAAAAACAGCCCCAACAAAAACGTCTACCGAGGCCATTTGTAATGTATTTTGGTACGATCTGTGTTGTCATTAGTTGCAATGAAAAATCTATTTTTTTATTGTCCAAATGAGGTCAGCATTGGTAATAAGCGATACCATATAATGATAATTAACTGTATAACGTAACTGACAATGTTTAATAAGTTCTGTGTTTGTTTATACGCAGATAGACAAGTTAAAATAGTTATATGTGATGAGCTTAATTAGCTTGTTATCCAGCCATATACCAAACTGAGGCAAACAAACCAGGCATTGACCACTCACATCAATTTGAATATGATAGCACTAAAAGTAATAGAAATCCAAGAATATGATTCCAGCTCTATGAACCAGATAGATGCCACTATTGACAGCTTCAACCAGCATTTGAGTTTTACAAAATTCATTGTTCATTCAGTGCTTAAACAGAAACAGTCATGGAGCAAAAACAATAATAATTTGCAGATTACATATACGTCTATATTAACCAAATAATTAATGGAGGTGCTTGACGTGTAAAACTGTAATTATGTACCTTAATATTTTAAGCTATTGATGATAGTAATATTACTCATAGTGTAAACGTGATTCTGTCATTCGGAAGCATGTATTTTTCAGTACATGTAGAACAGTTTTATCATTTAATTGTACAAGCGGATTCACTAGACTCGACACTGGAAGGATAGATAATCTGGCGTACCAAATCTGTTCGGTTTAGTGACACTAGTAGGAATCTTTTATGGTTATCATCCATGCCATATGAGTCTTATATTAAGCATCACTGTTGCTCCGAGGTACAGAGGGAGAGATGCCCCTTTGTTTGTTGCGATCTAATTTTACAGGATTTTACGTGTTAACCTGCATACTCTAAGATAAAATGTTCGTTCTCTGATGCTTGTTTGGTCCATGACACCACATAGAGTTGACAGGGCTGAGGAAGAAGGACTGTGGGGAAACACTGTCACACAAATGTGTTTTTGTCAGCTGCTGACAGACGTGCCGCACCTTCCTGAGTATTGAGCCATGAGTCAATCACAACCCTTAGCACAGGACATCTCTGTATGTCCTATCTCCCCTGAGCTCCTTCAATACATTAAAGTGATGGACGTGTGTCAGGTAATGAGGGAAAAGTCAAGTGACTTACACCAATCATGTGCTGCCTTACACTTTGGCAGTTCAACGGCTTCATGTACATAAAAGAGAAGCTAGATGGAAGTAAAGTGTTGTTCAGTTTTCTTGGAGAGGACAGACCTCTTCCTACAGATCAGCTGTTAAATTTATTGCACTGACAGTCAGCTCTTTTTCTTCCTCAAAGAAGCTGTAGTCTGCGTCTGCCTGGTGTGAAAATGTTCCATTTTTGAGACCGTGTTTCTTGTACATTAGAATATTTCCTATTTGTTCCGGAGAATGTTTTGTCTTCTGCTCTGACAATTTGTGTAGTCATTCAGTACAATCCCACACAGCCTAAATGTTTTTTTTGCGTGAGGCAGTGTTAGCCTGTGAGGCACCATCAAACATAAGTTAAAACAGCAATGTTGCACAAGTTTGGCCAGTGGGATGATATAACTGAGTGAAGTTTTTATTTGTATTTTTTTCCCTGACCTGCCTCACCATTTCCACAAATACTGTATGAGGAAATGTTACAAATCAATGATTGATAGTAATATTTAATTTTGAGGACTTTTTGCATTTACACATTTAAAGGATCAAAATGAGAGACATAAAATTTGTTTTTTTGAAAATTGATTGGTTGTTTCAGTTATTTTCAAGCAAAATGTTCAACTTTTTCGGGTTCCAGACTGAAAAATGTGAAGGTGTGATACTGTTGTTGTTGTTTTTTAGCATATAATAGTAAACTTAATATATTATGGGCTTAGAGTTAAAAAAAAAAAAAAAAAAAAAGGGAATTAGACCACACCATTCTGTCATGAAGTACCTTGATTGGTCATGGTTTTAAATCAGTGGAGCTGAAAACAACAAGGCATGCTTCTGTTTTTCCAACCAATTTTCTGGAAAATTTCACAATACACATAACAGTATTCTATCACAATACCCATGACAGGAGATTCAATGCATATCAGTGACTCTTACGGATAAACTATCTAAAAATAGAATTACTGACACCATACAGGCATACTGTACATATTAAATGAGATTAATAGTTAGTATAGTTGTAGTAAATCCACATGATGTGTTATCAAACCCTTTATGGCAAAGAGAAAGTGGCCATATTAACCTGTAAACCAACAGCACAGTCACACAATCAATGACTGTGAAACTAATTATTTATTTTACTTTGAGGTCATTTTAATATTATTGTTTTGTACTGGTCATTATCAAAAACTGTTATTTTTTTCAGCCTGTTGAATAAATAACAAAAAAAAATACAAAAATAATTTGATAATGTGCTTTGAAAAGTTACGGAAAAGTGCTGGTTGCTAGAGCTAAGGTAACCAATGCTGACATAAGGGCAGTTAATGTATTACTGTATGTCCGATCTGCTGCAGCAGAATTTGTGATTCCTGATGTGTAAAGTAATTTTCCATTGTGCTGACGTTCTGCTTTCTTGCAGTCTTCTATCCCTAATATTTACAGCCATTATCTAAAGCTAATACCAATAATACTCAGTGTTCAAGAGAATATGAAGCACTCATCGTTAGCTTAGTTGGTAAATTTCAGGCTTTTTTTACTAATTGCATGAATGGGACATCATGCAATGAAAGCCACCAAATGGGTGATCATTAGGAGAGCGAGCAATTTGTGGGATTCTGCTGGCGCTCAGCACTTGTGGTTGGTTCTATTGTTCGAAAGCAACCATTAAGTAGAACTCTACAGATTGAGCGGACTGATTACAAGTTGCCATGGTGATGAAAGTTATGTGGTATAACTCTCGCTCTATGATCATAGACTGAGCCCTTTAATGGGTCTTTCTGCCACCGATTTGAATCTCTGCCCAGTGAAATTTGCATATGCTCTGCCTGGCAGGATGATCTAACTCAGTCCTATGGGGGCTGCTTCAAAACACCACTTCTTGGTAAAGTGCAATTACTGAGCCCTCTGCCCTAACACAGCAATGTAATTATCTCTGTAGTTAGTCTGTTGCCACTCGCATTGTTTAACCCTCATGTTGCAGGTCAGCAGGGATGCTGTGCCAATCCTCATTTATCCTGACTGGCAGAATCAGAAACATGTTGTGTATTAACCCTGAAGGACACCAGACAACTGCCTAACAAGTCTGACAGGAACAAACCAACACATCTCACCTTTGTTTACAAGTTGACGAGCGGTCAGATGTAACACTACACATGTGGAGTCCCACTGTGCAGGACAACAATCAGGAAACAGAGCAATATTCAACTTTCTACAAAATACTGCACTAACAACTAATGTTCTATTTTTTCTTACTGAATCAGGCAACTTGTTTTGAAATCCTTACACTGTACCCAGGAATACTTGGCAGTTGAATCAATGGTTGTGAAAAAAAAAAAAAAGTACCCCCTTTGCATATCTATTGCGAACACATTACAAATTTGTATTGATTCCACGAGACTCAAACTTATGATGGAGGTAAGATAACCCTCCCACCATCCGTCTTTCAGCTAAACATAGCACTGCTCCTTCACTAGCTTATGTAACTCATAAATATAGTACAATTATAGATATTTATGCAGAGTTGATCAATGTTAATATTATAAAAACAAATGTTTTGTTGCCTGGATCAAATTTGATCTTTGGCTGAAACTTCAAGAAATATTTGATCAACCTACAAATTCTCCATTTTGATTATATCTGTGTTTACAATTTAAGCTACAAGTCTTCTCTGGTAAATAATTCAGTATTTTACTCAAGAGTACTTTTACTGGCATTAGCATTTGTTAGTGATTGACTGACTTTACTCTTTTAAAGACTATTCCCTCATGCCACTGCTAAAATGGAGGTTATCTAGCGTTATACTGTAAATCTGATCTGTGGATTTTGTACAACCCCCAAGCGAGGAAAGAAAGTTCATCACATGAAGCTTTTATTGCTTCAGTGACCTTGCATTAGTCATCATAAGACTTTTAACCAACCACTATAAGTTGGAAAAACTTGGTGAAATGTTTACTTTGCACTTCATAATATCAAAGCTGTATTGGTAGGCCAGGGAGTATCACAGCTCTGTAACCCTCCATGTACAGTATGTCACATGCCCTGGATAATGTATCTGTAGGTAAAGCTTCTACACTCTGTAGTAACCTAGCTAGTGTTTCTCAGTCGGACAGAAGTCTCCTGAATCAGATGGTTCGGGACATTTTGACAAACATCTCCTCCCAGTAGATCGATGAAGTGAGCACACAAGGCTTTTAGCTCTCTGGTGTGCAGCCAGGTAGAATGACATATGGCAAGGAGGCATGAGCAATGTGCTGCAAATCACATTTAGGTGAACACAATCTCTGCCTTGACTTTCGGGTTTCATAAATAATGCAGTACGGGCAAAGGAAAACATTTGTATTCCCCAGGAGTGAAGACAAATGCGTTTTAAAATCCACTTTTAAATGCACTTCTTTAAAAAACAAAACAAAACAAAAAAACAGGGTGACTATTCTTATTGACTGCCACTACTCCATAGTTGTGGATTCTGTCCAAGTGTTTAGTAGAGTAGGCAGAAAATACCACTTGACTGGTTTAACTTTGACCTAAAAAAAACAAACACTTATCTATTTTAAAACACAACATAAATCCTACTTGAGCAGGTCGGGGGACTTTAAGAGAGCCGTGTTGAGATGGAGCAGCAGGTGGGCTCAGTCGGGTCCGTCCAGGTGGAAAGAGTTCAAACAGACTATCGATAAAAGCCAATCTCATTTATTATGAGCTGTCTTTTTCAAATTGTATCTCAAAAGAGTATTTTTCTGTAAATAATTGGTCTCAGGTGAGACAATAGTGTGAGAAACAGTGAAGAGTGTGTAGAAATGTTCATGGTTTGGTTCGTAGTCATTGTTACAAACCGAGGAAGGGTATAATTGTGATAAATATGAAGTTACAATATGACCTCCCACAGTCTTTTAATGTGTTTTGGTGTGGATATTACGAGAATGTGCTTATTTAAATAGACATTTATGAAGAAATAGGATAATGGTGCCCTAGATATCAGGTATGATATTATTTTCTACAGGCTTTCTTCTACTGAAGGGTGTCTGGATGAGTTTAAGAGAAACACAAAAGAAGTATAGATGACTCCAGTGCCTTTAGTTTGACTTCAGGACAGATTTTAGACTTCAAAGTGCAGTGACACTGAAAGAACCCCAGTAAGACACATGTAAGGTCGCAAAAACAGAGAGCCCAGTGACAACAAATTGAAGTGACAATCCAGAAAATCTAAAACAACAGAGTCATGAAAAAATAAGTTTGTGAACACGAGCAATACAATAATACCTTTCATTTAAAAGTACAAACACTGACTGCAGTGACTTTTTTTTTTTTTAATGTAATCACTCATGTCACTTTTCAGGATTATATTGTTATTTTACATATAATGGAGCTGGATTGTATGTATTGGGTTTGAAGAGTTGGGTAGTGCATACACTCACTGTAGGATTGGACACATAATGAATAAATGAGAGCAAAAGTGAAAATGAGGGGGAAGAGAGATAAATGAGGAGAGAGAGAGAGAGAGAGAGAGAGAGAGAGAGAGAGGGAGGCAAATAAGGCTTTTCTGTCTCCGACAGCTTGTGGGCTTTTGTGTGATAGCTGGTGGCTGTAGGAGGCACTGAAAAGATAAGGTTTACTAATGGGGTGTTCAAGAGAATGTTTCATTTATTATGATACTTTACTAATGTGACTGTGGAGTAATATCAGACGGCGGCACTATTCATGCAAGCCCTGAGAGGTTTACATCGTAGGGACTGTTAGTGGTGCTTCCAACATCGCTAACCCTGGTCGCTGCAGCCCCGAGAGGCTGCTGTGAAGTGTGGCTTTAACGCAGACACTGTAGACATTAGGTCCACAGAGCTGATACAGAAGCTTTGTTCTTTCCTATGAACATATTCCAGTTTTGTCTCTTCCTCTGCTAGATTTGTTTGTTGATCTACTTTGACTTCAAAAGCCAAAAGACATAAAATGTACTAGTAAAGACCGATCACAACAACCAAATCAAGAACAATGTGACTAGCACACATGAATATAATTGTAGCTTTTCTTTGAAGAGTGTTGATTTGTCAGTGCAATTCTATAAAAGAGCATGTTTCATACTCTGTGCTCACTGGAGGGGCTGCAAGTTAACATAACATAAAATATGATGATTCATGACATTATTTAAAACACCTAAAGACTTGGTTTTAAACAGGAAGCAATTAAAAAAAAATTAAGACTTAAAAACTCTAACCTGCTTCATCAGGACTGTGTGGGTACGGTTTGGTCATCATAAACAAATACCCACACAACTGTCATCACATTTTGTTGACTAAACTGTGACACATGGACTTACACGTCATGTTTTTCCACCTGAGCCGTGCCCACCTCAAGTCAATAAGAAAAAGCACAGACAGAAACTGAAATGCAAAAACCTCCCTTGGAAAAACAAACACCACCGAAAACTGTATTTGAACAAAGAACCCCTTTGTACAGAGTAAGAAGCTCATTGAGAAAATCATTTTTCAGGGCCTTTAAAGTAAAACATGTAATACACTGAGCCATAATCTGAGTATTTGTGTTTCTTTGTCTGTTTGATAAAGTTATAAGAAATTCAATCATTGAGCAGTATTCTTTCAAATTAGATTTTTGGTTTCAGGTTGCAGTGAAATAAAAACTCCACTTGGGTTTTCTAAAACATTTTTATCTCTTCAATAATGTAATGAGCGAGCCACCATCCTTCCTCCCTAGTTTTGATCTCACGCCAAAAAGCACAAGAGAGCGCAGCATTGTTACTGCAGTGTTTAGCATTGAGATATATGACCTCATCACTGAGCATTTCTGCTGGCTCTCTACTATATTTAGTTAGGCCACTCATTCATTGCACATGACTTTATTATTTTGTCAAGCTAGCATCAAGGATGTTGCTCATGCCAGAGTTTCTGAAGGAGCCTTTGAGCAACACCGGCAGGAAAAGAGACAGGAAAATATCTTGTAAATGGAGAAACAGAGTCGTTGTGAAAAGAATATTCAATCATCTAAAGTCATGCGAGGCCTATTCTTGAGTATTTTAGCTGAAGACAATCAGGAGAAACAGATGTACAAATGACAGCAAATATAAGTGACCACACAGCAGCTAATCAATGGGAGGAGAAACATGCATGGATTGGATGCAAGATGTTTCCAATCAGTGATCAACCCAGAGGAGTTCTGGAGGCAGAGAAAGAAAAGCAAAAAGCCCAGGAACACAGCCAGCACAAACAGATGTTAGAAAATGTACCAAAATCCAGAGAAAAAGACAGGTGTTCGGTGGCAAAATGAAAATTCGAGAGGAGAAAAGAGTGAGAATGAATTTCTGCCAGTACGGGTCAAGTAAAACAAATTATAGCTAAAGTAGATTAAAGGTATTGTGACAAAGTGAACACATAAAAAATAGGATGCATGTAAGTTGAAACCAAAATAGAAATTCAGTGCAATGCAGACAAAGCCTCAGAGTTGACGGATTTGATCAAGCTATACCCTCAGACAGGTCAGGGTGGACAGTGTTTCTCGAGCAGTGTTTACATGGAGAGAATATAATGTGTTTTCCAACCAGAGGGTTCAACAAGAGGCCTCACAGCAAGCAACCCAGACAGAAGAAAGTACCGAATAAACTAGCAAACACGGAAAAGCAGCCTCACACTAAAGCTTTGATTAATATAAATACACTACATCTGCAACAGGGAATGTAGACTATACAGACAAATGCAGGCCTGCATAGATTGAACAAATAATGACGTGACAAAAATGTTCACACACATAGACTGATGATCCAGTATGCACAGATGTTTAGAGTGATGAAAGAAAAGCTTATGTTTAACTGAAGAAGTTGAATGATAACAAACAGGAAAAGATGTTTCCCACAGAGACATTAGTCCAGCTATCTGCAGCAGTCATCTCATCCCTTGATGCAGCCAGTGGATTTTGGCAAACTCCACTGCATTAAAGCAGCCACGAGTGCAAGCTGCTCAGTGATGCTGCATGACGTGGTATTTTCATTACCACTGCGACGTGAACTGGTGCTATTAACACGCTGCAAAAGGAAGCCATAAAGCACAGTAATTCCAAACATTACCTAAATTGTGTGTTGATGACCAAAACAGAAACTTATTTCATTGAACTGATGGATAAAAATGTCTCTTCCAACATGTCCAGCTGCAACTGCAACATGCTACACATTGTTATATACTGTTCTAACATCATTTGGGTGTCCTGTAGATCAAAGTATGACACAAAATGTCTCACTTTTGCTCCCCGTTTCTCACAATTACTGAAATCCTATTAAATAGTAAACCCTCTTGAGGGAAAATAAGATCAAGAAGAGATGAGGGGAAAAAGGCAAAAGAGGGGAAGGAAGAGAAGAGGGGACGGGTCTGCTTCTGTGCCTCAGCATTAGTAATGAGACATTAGCCTTGGTGTACATGGAGCCCTCAGATAACCCAAGTAACTAAGCAGCTGATGGGAAATTTTAGATGTCACAATAGTATTTATTGCTGTAAAACAATGAAAGAAATGAAAGATAAAAAAATAAAAGAATCAAAGAGTAGAGAAATACATTAACTTTATTTCATCTGTTGTGTTTTAGCACCTAAACCTGATGAAACTGAGGATAATGTACCGAAAGATCCTTTACTATGTGATGCCAAAATACAAATTTACGTAGACAATTGGTATGCAGTGTGATTTAAACTTCAGCTTTAGTGCAATGCAACGTTTTGCCTCGAGGGAGGAAGTGCACTGTTATCGACCAGCCCCTTTAAATTTGGTGATTTTAATCATCTAGTCTCAGAGGACCCAGTTAAATTTAGCTTTCCTTGTGTATACTTCAGATAAGACAGTCCATCACAGTGAACAGCAGTCACCTTGATAGATGTCATTATTAGATAACATTATTGTTGCCTAATAAGAAAGTTTATATTCCCATAAACTAGGATTATGAAGTCTTTTTTGATTTAAAGCAAACATTTTCGAGCCTGTGTCTCCAACAATATGCTCTTGCAAATTCACATTTTTCCATGAGACGTTAATGTATTTATTCAACCTAAATCTAAATTACGGAAAGGTATAACAGAAGTTTTGTTTATTCAGTATTTAACACAAGTTTCAACTGGCATAACATTTACTGAAGTATGGTAAACCTGTATCTAAATGAGTGCATGAATTTGTAGGGTGTAAAACTTAACTAGAGTATCATCAGCATAACAGCAAAGCTGGAGGTGAAGCATGGTAGAAGCATATTTTCTTGTCAGTTATTTGTGTTTAAAATATACTGAATCTTACAGTTTTAGAGGGAGCCCAATAAAGGGCTTGGAAAGACACAGTAACTGTATGACAGTAAAAACAAGATGAAACTAGATTAATGACGGGTAATAAATGAAAATCTCAAAGCAAAACAGAAAAGCAAGCTTCATGTAATGGCACAACAACACAAAGTAAGTATAGTGTGTGAACTAAATGTGTTATAATACAGTAAGCACTTACAAAATAAGTTTTAGCAGTCGAATAATTTCTGCTTGAATAACTTAGTGAATAATTCTGGGATATGAGTTGGCTGCTGCTCAGAATTTAATAACAACTTCAGTCCTTGGATGACTCAGACACTGCATATAATTTAAGGCAGAACTAGTTTTGTTTTATTACTGTATTCTTTCTTTACACGGACACATATACCATGTTATATAAATTATTCACTATCAGTAGGTTCTTTCAGTATTGTACATTTGCAAGATGCTTCCATTCAAATATAAAGATAAAGTCCTGCAAAATGCATTTAAAAAATACCAGTAACTGAATGTTAACGCATTGAAACCAATTCATTTTTATTCACACTCTTCACTGCACTGCCGAAAATAGAACACAAACTATATTAGTCCCTCTGAAACAGGTAGATATAGTCCTATATCACTCATATTCCAGCAGAAAATATAGTCAATTGTCATTACATCAAAATATTCCTTTCTTTGTTCCTGCTCAGTCATTTCTCTGGACTGTTTTAAGAGAATAAAACAAAAATCCCAATGCAAAGACTTGCACTGACTGTGTGGCTTCAGTGTCGACACTGTAACTTCATCAGACTTCTAAGTGCATTACCAGCTCCACTCAAACCCTTTAATGAATCAACTCTGGCAAGACCCATCAATATGAAGGCACTGAATAATGCCTTTAGTGCATACACTTAGCTTGTTAGTCATTCTATAAGTGCTGATTGAAGAAACAGGAGACTATAGCTGCAATGCACTCATTTATGGTGTCAACCTAAATTGCATTAATATCATTAATTTGATTAATTTATCTTTCTCTTCTCGACATATATTTACACTTTTGCTGTGATATGTCATTACTTACATATAATACTGGAGAAATGTTTCATAAAATGTTTCATAAAAGGATTGTTCTGGTCACGGCAGAATGTAAATTGAACCATGAAACGTAACACCAGGTTTAGAGCAGGTCTCTCAGACAACAATACCTGTACATGCATGTATCTCGAGTTACTTTCTACTTGTTGTATTATAGATGATGTTCGTTCATTTTCCCTTTTTAATTATTCAATCCATTCAAAGGAGCCAATTACATGTATCATCCCTCATGTTGCAGTAAAAGTAAAATGTCGATTTGTTGTCATTTTCAATATGGAGTTAAAGTGTGTTATATTTTTATATATATTTTTGGGGGGTGAATTCTTAAAATAGAAAGCAAAAGCAAACCTTTTTCAGCTGAGAGTTTGCTGAGTCATGACAATTTATCCTCACAGCCATTGACATCGGTGTCTTAGCGGCTGCAGAGTAAAGGCAGCGCTTTGCACTGTGATTTATTGAGTGGGCCTACTGCAGAGGGAAGCAGGGAGAATAAAGTGCTCTCACCTGGAAAGCGAGGCTCACTATGGTCAGAGGGAGATTTTTTTTAAAAAAAAATTTCACTACTCACTTTACTATACAGACAGCCAATGAAGTCTGAATGATTCCATATTTATGAGCAAATTAATGAACAGTCGCAGGAATTATGTCTGCGGCGGCAAATTGAATCTTAACATTTATCAGTTTTGAATATATGAATGGACAAGAGCTAATGTGCGGGAGGTTGGAGCGCTGACCGCTTTGCTCTAAATAATGAACATAGAGGGAATGTGTGCATTCCTCTCCCGCATGTTACGCTGAGTGCCTGGACAAGCCCACGTAAACTGCTTGAACACACTTTCGGTGCGAGGGCACTCTGCACGCTGTGTTTCCTGGTTTGTGGCTTTGCAGGTTTCCATGTAAACATACAGTGGGTACGGAAAGTATTCAGACCCCTTTAAATTTTTCACTCTTTGTTTCATTGCAGCCATTTGCTAAAATCAAAAAAGTTCATTTTATTTCTCATTAATGTACACTCAGCACCCCATCTTGACAGAAAAAAAACAGAAATGTAGAAATTTGTGCAAATTTATTAAAAAAGAAAAACTGAAATATCACATGGTCATAAGTATTCAGACCCTTTGCTGTGACACTCATATTTAACTCACATGCTGTCCATTTCTTCTGATCCTCCTTGAGATGGTTCTACTCCTTCATTGGAGTCCAGCTGTGTTTAATTAAACTGATTGGACTTGATTAGGAAAGGCACACACCTGTCTATATAAGACCTTACAGCTCACAGTGCATGTCAGAGCAAATGAGAATCATGAGGTCGAAGGAACTGTCCAAGGAGCTCAGAGACAGAATTGTGGCAAGGCACAAATCTGGCCAAGGTTACAAAATAATTTCTGCAGCACTCAAGGTTCCTAAGAGCACAGTGGCCTCCATAATCCTTAAATGGAAGAAGTTTGGGACGACCAGAACTCTTCCTAGACCTGGCCGTCCAGCCAAACTGAGCAATCGTGGGAGAAGAGCCTTGGTGAGAGAGGTAAAGAAGAACCCAAAGATCACTGTGGCTGAGCTCCAGAGATGCAGTAGGGAGATGGGAGAAAGTTCCACAAAGTCAACTATCACTGCAGCCCTCCACCAGTCGGGGCTTTATGGCAGAGTGGCCCGACGGAAGCCTCTCCTCAGTGCAAGACATATGAAAGCCCGCATAGAGTTTGCCAAAAAACACGTGAAGGACTCCCAGACTATGAGAAATAAGATTCTCTGGTCTGATGAGACCAAGATTGAACTTTTTGGCGTTAATTCTAAGCGGTATGTGTGGAGAAAACCAGGCACTGCTCATCACCTGCCCAATACAATCCCAACAGTGAAATATGGTGGTGACAGCATCATGCTATGGGGGTGTTTTTCAGCTGCAGGGACAGGACGACTGGTTGCAATTGAAGGAAAGATGAATGCGGCCAAGTACAGAGATATCCTGGAAGCAAACCTCTTCCAGAGTGGTCTGGACCTCAGACTGGGCCGAAGGTTCACCTTCCAACAAGACAATGACCCTAAGCACACAGCTAAAATAACAAAGGAGTGGCTTCAGAACAACTCTGTGACCATTCTTGACTGGCCCAGCCAGAGCCCTGACCTAAACCCAATTGAGCATCTCTGGAGAGATCTGAAAATGGCTGTCCACCAACGTTCACCATCCAACCTGACGGAACTGGAGAGGATCTGCAAGGAAGAATGGCAGAGGATCCCCAAATCCAGGTGTGAAAAGCTTGTTGCATCATTCCCAAGAAGACTCATGGCTGTACTAGCTCAAAAGGGTGCTTCTACTCAATACTGAGCAAAGGGTCTGAATACTTATGACCATGTGATATTTCAGTTTTTCTTTTTTAATAAATTTGCACAAATTTCTACATTTCTGTTTCTTTCTGTCAAGATGGGGTGCTGAGTGTACATTAATGAGAAATAAAATGAACTTTTTTGATTTTAGAAAATGGCTGCAATGAAACAGAGTGAAAAATTTAAAGGGGTCTGAATACTTTCCGTACCCACTGTATGTACAGTGCAGCCCAATGGGCCCAATACTCGCTCTCTCCCTGTGCAAGCTGAGCTTTGTGAGTTGAACAGGACGTGAGAACTTGTGCCATTTTTCATGTCGGATCATGTCCCAGATATGCATCACCTACCAGAAAAATGTACCGGGTGTTCTCCATCACATGCTTGAATTTCTGACATAATTCAGGCACTTAGGTTCTAAACGGTGAAACTTTCAATCTGGGCGGGTTAAAGCATAACAATAAACTTTAATATGACGGCTTTATGGCTCTTCCTTATCGTGACAACCTTTGCAAACAATTTGAAGGCCTTTAGGGTGCTCACCAGGGATACAGCGAGTCCCAGCTTTTACATCTCACGGTCCTCTAACTCTCCTCTGATTCCATCAATTAAACTGCAAGCTCCTCTTTATGGAGGGCTTATACCTTTTGTCCTTTACACAGAAAAGCCTGCCTTCAAAGGTATCCACATAACATGACTGTGACTTATCCAATGTCAGCAAACTGGCATGAGTGGATCCATTTCAATTTTATAGCAGTGACTATAATGTATGGTCGCTATCAAAGACTATGAACTAAACATCAGTTCTGGGAAGAGTGTGTATTATTAAAATGCCGGAGTTATATCAAATTAATATTATTAATTGCAACTTTTGCTTGGTTTGGTTCATTTATTATTTTTCTCACCAGTTTTGCCACCAGTCCAGATTTAACAAACATCCAAAACTCACCTCCTTTTTCAATTCATTCTAAGTTTTGTAAATTAATTTGTGTAAGATTAATTAGATTCATATGCTAGTTCCCATCCCAATTCTAAAAACCCAGCTAAAAAGCAGTGTCATCCCGTTTGACAAGACAGAACACAAGTGCAAAGAAATTACAGAATCAGTGGCGTTTTATTTTGGGAAACCCATTTACATACTGAAAAGATCTGGCGATTGGAATTGTAAATCGTCTAACGGGCAAAAATAAAATTGTGATTTATTTATGACCACATGTCCTGCTAGCTGGAAAAATCTCATTTGAAAAAGAGTAAAATTATGATATTTTATTTAATTATTTTTCAGACCTAAACGTTGATTTCCCAGTGATGACATCAATTAGACAGATGAGATTGTAAACTGCTCAGAGAGAACCGTGGGATGTGTCATGGCTTCCTTTGCGAAGCCTCCGAATCACAGTTTGAATTCAGGTCTAATGATGGTACTGATGACAGGACTCATCTAAAATTAATGCTGAAGCTGTTGATTCGCACTGCTGTAGGTCTTCATTGAATCTTTGCGGCAGCGCAGGGAGATATTCTGCTGCTTTATCTAGAAGAAGTGCCGAACAGGAGTGTCACTGCAACATCCATGTTTCATTACACCATATGTCTTTCCAGATGTCTTCAGTGTTCACCCACGGGGATATCAGAGAAAGTGTTTCACTCGGAGCGACCTCTGTGCACTCTTTGACCAATTATTCTGTTAACATTGGTCCACAGATTGTCATGTTGGCCCTAGTTTATGAAGTTGTTATCATTTCTACTATTCCAATATCCAGAATATTATTAGGGCTAAAAAGGAACACAGTGTGTGCTGTATATGACCTGCATCTTCAAATGCGTAATGTAGCATGAATCCTTTCTTTTCCTGAAAAGAGCCACTGTGCGTTAGTCTGCTCTTAGCGTGCACGTTGTTCTCAGGCAACCCTAGAATACCAGCACAAAGTGCCCTCTTTAGCTCGTCCTGCCCTCAAGAAAATCTGCTAAAAGCAATAAAGGCATTGGAGTAAAACCACACAGAGCCCATGTTATACTTGTCATCTTTATCATTCCACCCCACTTACTCCAGATAATAATAAATTACTGGCCATGTCAGTCAAGAGATCTGACTTTGTCTGAGAATAAAAGTCATTAAGGTGCTTCACGAGATGTTCCTGATGAATAATCTTGGAGAGCAAAAACAGACATGGGAGTACATTAATGTCTTTGTCACATGCATGTGTGCCTGGCCACTCTTCGTCACACAGTGCCACTCGGTTACTATTCATCACTATTCAGAGCTGCCCTGGAAGCAAAGAAGGAGGAACTCCAAGGCAAAGATCAGACATTAAATGAATGATTCCCTTGGCAAAACAAAACCGCACCAGAGTTTGTGCAACTTAACAGCTTTCCTGCTTTTGTACCCAAGGGTCCGGTTTCTTCGCAGAGCACAGAAACAGCTTAAACAAAAGATTATGAATGCACCTCTGAAATTAAGTGTCAACAGCAGGGTTTCTTTCAACATGGCAAAAGGTTAAGTGCACCATTTTTCCATGTTGAAACAACTAAAAGCTAGTGTGCGAGTGTCCGATTTTAAAATGTAAAATTGTATAATAAAGTCCTGACAAGAACTACTGTACTCTGCTATTAATTCTGAAAGTAAATGCCAAATAACAGTTTTAAACAGCTTAAATTCTACTTAAGCAAAGTGAGAGCAGGAATGAGTTGTCAGACTAAATAACAGTGTTTGCTATTCAGATTTCTTCTGAGTAGCTTCTTAGTTCAGGGTCTCTGCCCACAGACACTTGCTTCCCTCTCACCTTTGAGAATATGAAAGGCTGCACATTTAACACCACTATGCACTGGAGTTAAAATATAATGCACATTAGGGTAATGTATTCCTTTAAAAGTTAAACTAATGTTTGCAGTTGTGTTTAAAACTGAATTCAATTTACTAGTGCAGGGAGGTAGTCTGTTCATACACAGATTAACTTTAAGGAGTGCAGGCAATTATTAAGGGAACAGGGGGAACAGAGAATGGGGGAGTGTATTGTCCTCTTTATTTGTCTCACCAAACGTTTTATCACAATTTTCATATTTATCTTTTTTTTAAAGTATTGATTTAAGACAGAAACCCTTCTCACTGACTGGAATCAGGAAATACAACGTGACATAATTAAGTAGTTTCTTTCTTCGAGAAGGGGTGTTGGGTTGAATTAGCAACACATGAGCCTCGGATAGCTAGCATAGGCCGAATGACAAGCTCGGTTAGCAGTAATCTAAAACTGAATCAACAGATTAAAAATTAACAATCACAAAACAGCTCTTTAACTATGTACCGATAGTGTTTCAACAAAAACATTTAAGGTGAAAGATGTCAGAAATGGATGTAACAACAACTGCAACCCAACATTGAATTTAAACTTTATCCATGTTATTACATTTTCTATCTTATTCACTTTATATGAACGTTTAATAAGTGTTAGTTTCTTGCATTTTGCTGTTCTTAAGATTTTAAAAAGCAAATCTTACAATAATGTCTTATAATGGTTTATTTTTTCAGACTGAAAGGCCTCCACACGCGCAGGAGTTGTGCGGTCACTCTGTACTTTAGCAGCAAAACCATGTTCTTTTTCTGTTAAGCCATTACAACATCATTACGTGTGCTCCATGCTGCTTCAATATTGAATGAGTGAAGGAATAGCACACCAGTATCTTGCTTTCATGAAGCTATCAGGAAACCCATTCTGCCTCCAAATGTGTTTTTTACTGTAGATGGCATTTGCTATGGTTGAGGGTACAGTAAGTATGCATGTCTATTTTTAGAAAGGCAATTTCAAAGTACACTGTCTGCATCCACATGCACATGGCCAAGTGTTTAAATGGAGGGAGGGTGTGCTGCACACATGTGTGTTTGTGTGTGTGTGTGTGTGTGTGTGTGTGTTGCTTTGCTTCAGGCTTGTTTGTGGGTTCAACGGGCAGCACATACTTTCCTATTCTCCATGGGGAATACTAGCTGTGTTGCTTTCCACTCCTTTACCTTAAGGCTTAACTGAGATTGAGTCACTCAGATGTAAAATCAAGAACTTCAGCTCTCAAGTATTAGCAGACAATATGTAAATCTAATAACCTCATTGGGCTATTTCATGGTCAGCTGGAAACTGTAATCGGCTGAATTTAGATTTCCAACACAACCTCAGGCGGTGAAATCCTTCACTGATTTTTTTTTTCTTTTCTAATCAATACAAGCCAGGTACCAACCCAGGTTGACGGACCCAGCGAGCAGTGTTCACGACACACCTCCTATCACACACTCTCTCCACATCAGAGTGGACCTTTCAAACACCAGCGATACTTTTAACCAGTCTGCTGCTCACGCTGTGCAGTCTGTTGCTTGTGACTGCAGCAGGCTACAAAGATTTGTTGTGCTTTTATACACCCTCCTCCACCCCAGCTGCCACGCTTTTAAGTGGAGCTATCTGGGCACTCTTTGATTGACAGCTCTAGATCAGCGAAGGATATAACAGGGAATGTATTCACCAGCAAAACCTTGTCATCTTGCTAAAATCAAAAAACGTCCTAATGTAACACGAATGACTGTTGAATGAAGTCATTGTGATCTATGCATGCAGTGTTTGACAAGCAACACTTCTGTCATATCTGAACACTTTGACACTGAGATTTATTTCTGTTGCTTGGCCACTGGCCACCGGTGGTTAATACATTATATTACAAGACAATATAACCCTGTCGGTGTTGTCAGTTTATGCAACTTAATTCTATAATCAAGAAAGACAGATATAAGAAATCAAACTGAAGGTTCACATGCTCCACTTTTAAGGGGGCTGCCACAAACTTCTTATACTTTCAACACATTCATTTGAATTTATTTTCGAGTACGATGCCGGAGGAAGCTGTCTACAGCATAAAAAAGCTTGTGGAACCGACGTCGATTCATTTTTAAGGACACTTTCTCTGAATTGCAGATGGCTGTTGGTAACACCTGATGCCCACAGGGTCACCAAGGAGTGCAACACTCCCACTAGAGGTATCGAGGGAGAGTGCTCTCGATCAGCTTGTAAAGTTGCACCTAGTAAATTTAAACCTCTTTCATTTTCAAAATTGCTCCTTCAAAGGTCAAACTTTTGTATTAAACTTTTCTCCACCATCTTTTAGAGAAATGTATGAGTGTGGGGTTCCTGTTTACCAGAAGATGATTCAAAATCTGTATCACAAAGATGAAAATCTGAGCAGATCATATTGTTCGGCATATACGGTATCTGACCTGGAAACCAGTTTATCAAATTCAATAAATACTGCAAAATAAACCACGATATAAAGGAATACTGTATGATTTGAGATGCAAGTGGTTCCACATGTAATCATAAAAGTATGACATTAAATCTGTACAACTATTGAACAGTCAGTTTTTGAGCTGAGTATTTGTTGCATGAGGAGCTGTCATTTTGATGAAGGTCCAATCCAATAATTGGATTAGTTGAATTAGTTATTCCTCACTGTTCCTCAACAACAACATGGAGCCACACATCAGAGGATTTTGGGGGCTTCAAAACAAAAATATGAACCCAACACAGCAACACGATACAGCATGCAGGTGAGCTCAGCTGAGGTGGTGCTAATGGTGGCCATAATAACCTCACTGTTACAAGCAACAATGAAGGCTGTGATACATTTTATCTAATGTTGTCAATTTGCATAGTGTTATAAAATGTATAATACACAAAATTAATAAATTAGCGATTTCTGCTGCCGAAGGACACATCATGTCGCTGAATAATGAACTTTGCCGACTGATTTCTTAATATTTTAAAGCAATATTCACTTTAAAAAAAAAAAATCTCCCTTTCTGCCATCTTTGTTTTATTACCATCTTAATCGAAGCCTTTACTCTGAAAACCACTTAAGCACACTAATCTCTCACATTAATGAACAGGCACAACAAGATGGTTTGCCTTTTTTACGCAGGAAGAAGAGGAGGGCACATATAATTTGACTTGGGGTCACTTCTTTTCTGAATATATTAGACTGCATACAACCAGTCTTGACTAGCAAATCAAAAGTACCCGTCCTCACAAATTGGGATCCACTTAAGACAGTAATAGTGGGCTATGAATCCAATGAAATTAACGGAGACATCCTTTATGCACATGAATAAACATTGCTACATTGTAATGTTCCTTCTTTATTTCCTTAAAGCCATAAATCGCTTCCATAATAACATTTTCATGAGTTACATAATTAAAGTTTTGATGAGTCACCTCATAAAAATGTGACATGGTACAGAATCAATCGGTAGTGATTTAAATTGCGAACAGTTGCGTCACACCTCGGTCCATAGCGAGCTATTTTTGTCCTCATCCACGTGCGCCGCTGTGCACGTCAGCAGCCGAGCAGAATCAGTCAGATTGGTGCCAGTGTTCAACCTTTCAATGCTCTGGGTCAGCATGCTGGAGATGTGCCAAAAAATTCCAGCTCCTCAAGACCATATCGGGTCTGCTTCTCCTCACAACCTCCACTCCTCCCCCTGCTGCGTCCCCTTCCTCCAGGGCTGCAACCTGACCCATCCTCACATGCGTCATGTCTCAGGAGAAGCACCTCAAAAGATAAACATTTCTGTTCAAAAGAGGGATGTATACTGTTCCACTTCTCCGCCTTAAACAGTCCATACTTCTTAGAAAAGGGTACCTAAATATAAACTGTATATTTTTAGTAAATTGATTCCAGAAGAAAACACTTTAAGTTATGGTTTCTCTCAGTGTTAGTAAAGATATGACTTAATTTACTGTAAGAAAATTACCTTAAATTTGAGAAATGTACATTGTGATTGATTTACAGATGGAAATTTGTAATTTAATCCTGACATCTGCAGTATCAATTGTTCAATAGCACATCAGTATCACTGCTATGTATGTATGTATGTCTGAACAGAAATCCACATATGGTAGAAAGATGTAAATACCACAAACTACACTTTCTACTCTTCACCTTCATCCAACTGTAACGTGTGAGTTTTCAGTGTGTACAGTCAAGCCGGTGATTTTTAGCATATGATTGGCTTGGACTATATGGCACTGGGCAGATGGGTGCCCAAGAGCACTGGACCCTTCCCCCCTTTTTCACCTACAGTCCTGTGCAACCACTCTGATTGTAAAATCACCGAGTGCATCCAGAATCAATAATGTTGCAGGATAACAAGTTAGCAGTCAAAGCAGAAACTTGACCTCTGCAGGAAAACAAATGTAGCCAGTTGTTGTATCATCATGGGGACAATAAACAATCTTATATTCTACAATACATGGACAGACAATGCAAAACAACACCTTATCAGCTCGGAAAAAAAAAAAAATCCCTTCATACTAAAGTAATTTTGCACATATCGTTGTTGCAGGTGCAGATTTTTACATTGGTACATTAGTTGGATTTAGTTGGGTGTCTCCAAATTTAATTAGGCAGTTGTTTACTTTCCTAAAAACGTTTCCTTAAATTATTTTGTATCTGTTGATGTCCAGAAAGACATTTGAAAAATTGGAAACCCTTTTCATACAATGCAGATTGAAAAAAATAAAGCCACATTCTCAACCTTTTCCACCTGTTAATGCAATCCTGGCTGGTTAACATTTTCTGTCAACAAGATTAGGGAAACACTTTTAGTTAACATAATCTTCAGGTTGCAAAAGAACTGTAAGTGAATGATGTTGAGAACTTTTTATAGATATGTTTTTATTCATTTAATGCTCTAGTTTAAGGTAAGGTGAAAAAAAGTTGCCCTGCACTTTGTACACCCGCCATACAACCTATCCCTACGAAGCAAATCTGGTAGATACATATATTACTGCATCCACTCAAAAATCACATTACCTGTGAACATATTGCAGCCAGTAATTACATGTCACTACATTATAATTGGGAAAAGAATTCAGTAATCCGTAAACATAATTTCTAGGAGACAGAACTGGTTTATATGCTAATTATCCTGTTAACCTTGGAGAGTTACAATACAAGAAAAATATTTATAACAACATCATAACTAACATCTTATCTGTACATATGGTCACATTGTTTATGTTACATCATGTTGCACTGAAGTTATTTGCATACCTGGAAGCATGTGCCAACACGACAAACCTATCTTTATCTGATTCACAGCAACATTCATTAAGAATAATTATTTTCTTCCACATAATGAGCACCTCTCTGAATTCCCTCATGGAGTAACATTCAGCTCATACCTAATGTGTGGCGGTGAAGCCAGTGTGCACATGTGATCGTGTTGAAGGAAAAAACTCTGGAGCAACCTGCCTGTTAGAGCCCAGTGTGGGGAGAAAGAAATGTTCCCTCTTGGTTGAAACATGGCAGCAGGGGCAGCTGCAGGACTGACCCTGCCAAGGACGGAGAGCTTCCCATGCCTGTTCAATGCCGTAAAATGGGTCATTGAACGGCTAAATGGAGTCATTATGATGAGTAATTAAAAGAATACTGCTGAAAACTCCCCTTTTCTCTTGGTTCCGCTGCTTTTTTGTGTTGTCACGGGTCTTTGCTGGAAGGCAGCTGCCTTGGGCCACTTTAACTATCACCCCTTTCACTGGAATGCAAATAGCAGCCTTAGCAGCTAATTGAATCACATTATCTATTGTCCTCTCATTTACTGAAAATCTAGCCATTTTGCAGATTTCCATTACTGATTGTTGAAGATTGGATTTTGCCTGGGCTTTTCATCTGATACATGTCATACACTCTGAATCATAACGGATGAAAACGCCGAATTGTTTCATTACAGCGAGAGGAGTAATATGAATACTGAGTGTGCACTAATCTGAAGCTTGTCTTATACAGACATTAATATGTATGTAGGTGGGGAAAATTGCAGCCCTGCATCGCTGCATTCTGTAGAGTCTCTGTAAACAGAGTCGTAACGGCAAGGATGAGGCATGGACAAAAAGATGAAGAAATCATGTTTCATTTCTGGTTCACTTTTTGTAGTGAATACAAAGCATCCATCTCTCTATAGTACAAAGCTTCTCTTTCTCTTTATTTTAGCTCCCAAATAAATGCTTGAAGATGTGTCCAAGTAGCCTCCCCCTGGGCAGTGTTTGCAGCACATTCTCATTCACTTCATGGGGAGTCATTAAGATGAAGGGGGGCTGATGTTTGATTAATTAGTAAAACTAACTTTGGCAAGACCAGAAACTGAAACAGAGGATTTCATTAGCTTGTGCTTGTTAGATAAGGTTAATGAGGTGGTTTTGATTCTTGAAAAAATGAGAGGAAAAAAAAAAAAACCTTCACATTGCTGAATACATTTTGGAGGCTGCAATGCCAAAGGAAGGTTATCCAAAGCAGCCTTTTTATTACATGCTTCATTCAGACTGGCCTCCACGGATTGGATTTAACATGTTGATTTAAATACTTATAGCCTATAAAAAGGTTAAGTTAGTCCCTCCAGAACTTCACTATTATTATTGTTGCGATCGAAAATTATTCATTTTGCAGCAGTTGTTCTCAAAAGAACGTGCTCAAATTTGTTGAGTTTTATGTGATCTGTTATAAAACTGTGGTAACTGTTAAAAATTGCAAGAAAATGAATAGATTTTCTTTTCTTTTTTAACAATGGCCCAATAAAGAGTCATATGTATTCACTTTTTACAATATAAAGCATGCTGCACATTACAGGGGTAGTTGTTTTCTTTTTTCTGAACTCAAAAAATGTAGTCATAAAAGTGATATAGTTTACAAAAAGGTCTATGACAGCATCCATAGGATTTATCCTCTGTGCAAATTAGTGCTTTAAATGCTTTGTAGATATTGATTTAACGTGTGTGCAAACAGAAAGTATAATCTCTAACTGGATGTATAAAACTCTGTAAACTGTAATTTGACACATACTGTATAACTAGACTGATGCAGGGAAGTTCAACTGCTGATAGCCTCATTCATATCATAAAACTAAATTTCCCCTGCGCCCCGTCACTTGTGGTTTTGCAGTTTTTTCTAGTCAACCGACGTGGTTTGTTTTGAAAATGAGAGGAGAGGTTGAAGTGCCCTGCTGATTGAGTTATATTTGAGGACAAAGTAAGTTTTGTGCCTCAACGGCTTCAGCAGAGCTTCTATGGGGCAACTTTGCTGCAGAGAAATGTGGGAATTTGGCAAAAATTGCATGATCCAGAGATTATTATAATTTGCATTCATTGTTGTAATTGCAAGATTGCAAATTCCGAGAGGGGCTATCAACTAGTTAACATTCAAAATATATTTTTTATACTGAGGCGCTTGAAAGTAAACATCTTCATAGCAAATTAAATATTTACATGTACTCCTGTCATTTATCACTCCTCAGAGTTCAACAGAGGAAACCAGTGAACATCTGCACTGCTGGAGAACATCAGGGATGCTTTCTCAAACTGAGGACTTCAAACTAGACTACAGAGGTAAGTGCAGGTGTTTTGGTACAGTTGTGCGTGTTGCTCGAATGAACTGCAGCTCTGCATGAGCAAACGCCCCTAAGAGGATCACAGAGAATCCATCGCTAATCCACTGGTCAATACACATGACAAGTACAGTACAGTGCCAAAGACAAGCCACTCAAAGGACATGTCATCCTGAGAGTGGACAGCATGAATATCCCTCTGTAGATGTATGTTGTCCTCAGGTCTCCCTGTTTCAACTTCTGCTTTTTCACTTATACAAGTACGTTGGCACATGAAACTGCTGTTACTGGATTTAGAAGGCAAGATGGAGACTATAGTAATTTCAACCCCATAATAAGATGACAAAGTCATTTTTGTCTTTATAACAACGATCACTTGTGTTTAAATGATCAAGCAGTTTAATGCCTAAATTATAATAATAAAAAGTAAGTAAATAAGTGAGTAAAACTTTATACAGCCTATTTATATCCCAGGTTAAAAAGTGTAAAACTTGCACCAAGTAAAAACAAACAAGTATGTAAATTACTTAACATTTATAAATTCAATTTCAAAAGTTTATCATCACCCTCTGAAAAGTTTGTGTTCTAGAAATGTAAATGGGAGTCACTAAGACTGGGTATGGAAATATTTAGGTATAAATAGGCATTCACATAAACTGTGATAAGTAATACTGCATTACTGATTGATTATTTATTTTACCATATACTGTATGGTCTAATAGTGTCGCCTCCATTGTGTCTTTTTTTACCCTCTTTATTAAAATTCCTTTGAAAAGTCATTTTTGTTTGCTCACTTATGTTATATTGAACCTCAACCTAATACACAATTCTTTGGATTGTCTTCTTTCCCCTTTGCTTTGCTCTATCCCTGTTCTTTAAACTGGTGACCAAACAACAAGTAATAAATGGCTGATGTGGGCACAGTGACTGACCAAACAATTAGTGCTAACCCTTCACGGATGGTATGCGGCCCCGTGAATCATTACTTACTTGCTATATATTTTCATAATAACCTACACAACCTTTCAACTTAACTGGCTCACTAGTTACTCAGCTTGTCTGTCACGTAACACAGAGCAGGAGGGGAGTGCCCTATGGCTTCATTAAAGCAGATGTCATGTGGTTCAACAGCAATCAGAGTTTTTCTAAACTTGACACCTCCCTCTTGCCCTTTACTTACTGTAATTATATAGAGGGTGGATGCTGTACAATACTCTATATAATGGACTAGGGGTGACAAGTAGCATTAACATCACTGTAACAACTCGTACAATATAGTTCTGCCTTGATTTAAGAGCACCAGAAAAATATAAAAAAAAAAAAAATTGTTATTTCTGAAAACTCAGTCGTACAGTGTTTGAAAATAAAATGTGTGGCAGGTAAGATATCTACTTGTCCAGTGCCTTCATGTCATAATAGCCCCATTCCAGATAGCATGTAATGAGCATTAACTTTAAAGTACAGATTTTTTTTTTTTATTATAATTTCAAACCATAAGACTTATCTAAAAGTCAAACTACAACAAGTAAAGAGATGCAATCTTAAAATGAAGAGCAGCCTAAAGAAGAACTATGATGATGTAGTTGTAAACACTAAGACAGACATTTAAAATAACAACATGCTAAAAAGGTGTTTCATATATTGTAGATAATGACAAGTTTATAGGACCATCACAGGCATGTCGTATCGGCGTTTAATGTTGGCTGATATGAGCTGATGTGAAAACTTTTTTTTACAGAACATAATGCAGAAAAAGATGCGAGAAGTAAATTAGAAATAGCTACATTTCCGGGTTTTTTTTAAACAGCTTTTAATAATTATTAAATTCCCATAAAAGTTTACTGTTTCAAAACCCCATCTGAGGGATAATTGCAGAATATAAGTGTTCATGTATACTGTATTTTCAGGTCACACAACTAATATTGACCAATATATCAATATGGGAATTTTATACTTTTTAATATCGGTATCGGACCCCAAAATCTGGTCAGTTGGTTACATTCATTTGTAGCAATATTCAGAATATGAGCTAATCTGCCGGAATACACCAAAAAAAAAAGATAATGAATCTGATGTTTTAGTGAATAAAGAAAACCTTTTTGTTGCATTTTGATGTGTTTCTTAAAAAGGGTTTGTGTTTTAGATTTCTGGCTTACATTGCAATACATATTTTCCAAGTTTTTGTTCCAAATGGGAGCAGCCACTTATGTAATTTTAATCAAAACCAAAAGTTGAGAGGCAATGAGCCTTTGTATATTAATCCTTTGTATATATTATTGTCAATCATATAAGGGAAGCCATGTTTGGACAGGCTTCAAAAATCAAATCCCCATTGGACGCACCAAATACGTGCGTTTGAGTGCTGGATCAATTGAATAACTTTGATTTAATCCTTGCTGCCTTTCAAATCCGGCTAAAATGGATTTTTCTCATGTTGAACTGCCTAGATATATTTCTGATTTACCAATTCTTAGCTTATAAATATAAAACCACATTATGTAACGAGCACAACAAGCCAATACACTATTTATTGCCATCCTAAAACAAATTTGGCAGCCCATGAACGAGTAATGCAGCTCGGTTTTAACCACTGTCAATAAAAGCTGAGGATGTGGTGCTATTGAGGCTGAAGTGACAGGTCTGTGGGTCCAGAGCTGGAGAGGGACCGCAAAACTCCCAGTTTAATTATTATAGTTCTAAGAAGAGAGTCCAGAGAAATATTCTTTTAGGGGACCCACATTTCAGAGTTTCTCCGGAGAGATATATGCTTTTACTTTACTGGTCTGTCAGATATGCAGAGAGTAATATGACAATCTGCTTTAATTAAGGCACAATTTATTTGTATTATTACTATAATCTCTTAACACGTTTTAGTTTGACTTTTAAAATCAGTATAAAAGTTGACACAGAAAACAGAATACCATCAAGTCATTGATCACGGTAATGATCATCCTCCCGTCCGGGTCACGACAGCTTCAGCCCTATGAAGCTGTATAGTGCCAGCTCCTCCATCAACCTCAATTCCTAATTGATGGCACTCGAGAAGAGTTATTTGAATGGATTACCGTAAAGAGCATCATGGATTAGCCTGTGAGAGACATGGATCCTGAGGGAGTCTTAAATTGGTCACATAAGGTGATTATAATACATCTGTATGGTTAGCAGTTATTGGGCTCCGTCTTCATCAAAGCAATTTAACCCTTCCTCATCGCCTCATCATTTGCTCAAGGCTTTGATATCACTTTGGCCAGTTACCCATCACATGGGCTGCAGCGTGCATGTTGGCTGCAGAGGTGTTTGTTGGTGCCCAAACAGTGCACACGATTATAGGATCAATGCTGACAGGATGGAAACACAACCGGCTGCACATACGGCTTCAGTTTATTTCGTTGTCATTGATGACTTAGCTGCCGGGACGTTATGATGGTAACACATGGAGACCATATAAAACCAACCTGTCCTTTCGTTGACCATTAGGGTCTTTTAGGCAAGATTAATGCAACATACCACATTCTCCATGACAGCATCATCCAAATTTAAAAGACTAAATGGCTAGTTTACACCACTTGATTAATGATTCATGTGATTATTTTATTACTGGGACCAACTGTGCTAAATCAGACTAAAAGAAAACCCAACAGCACCGCCTCCTCAGTGGGACTGTGGCAGCTTGGTATCGGTGCATTTCCCAGAATTGAACTCATCCACTCGCCTGGCCCAGGCTGTCTTCAGCCCTAATGTACTGTAATGTTTAGTGATCACTTTACTCACTTGATGCTCCCTCAGTACATTAATTTGTTGATGAGAGCCCCATCTATCAGAAATATAGCCAGTGTTTTTTAGATCAGCTAGATTAAAGGCTTTGCTATGTGAAAGAAGAGAGGATCCAAATTAGTCCATAACTGTAGAGTACAGCATCCTTCAGCAACTACCATGGACATGTTTTAGTCCTTTTGTGTCAGCCCTCATTAAAACAGCAATGGTAGTTGTAAAAACAAAAAGGTCCAAAACCAGCAGAAAATAGTGGTTTGAATGTCTGCAACATCAACTTTTCTTGTGGTTAAATGTTCCACTCTAGTGAGGGTCTAAAAGTAGGATCAGGCAAACCAAAAGTGACCACACCATCAGAGGATCAATACATCAAGCTTTGTTCACTGAGAGATAGAAAAGTAACTTCATCCCAGATACAGATTTTTCTAAATAAAGAACATAAGACTCCAATCAGCAAGAGTCCTGCCAAAAGAAGGTTGTCTAGTGCTCTCAGAGGATGAGTATAGGCCTTTTAAACCACTACTCAGGAGGGGAAACAAGGCCAAACTCTTAGGGTGGGCGAAGACAAACCACTACTTCACAGACTGGAAAAAAAAAGTCCTATTTACTGATAAATCTAAGTCCAAGATTTATGGCAGTAACAGGAGGGTGTAAGGAAGGAGACAAACAAGAGAGGAAATGATACTGCAGTCTATCAAGGCGATAGTGAAACAGTGATGGAAGTCTGTGGGTGTTTTTTTGGAGTTGGACGCTGCACCAAATCAACTGCCTGACCAAGAAAAAGTAGCTCTCGCCAAGTCAACACACTGCTAGTCCTTATAATGTCATCTCCATTATGTTAATCAAATGCTATATATTGTTAATACAGACGAGCACAGGCAACAAGGCTGTGGCTCAACAATGAGAAAGGCAATCATGGAGAAAATGAATACGAGTTAAAACATGGCAACACAGTTTTGACAGACAGCTGTCAGCCGGTCATTACAGATTCTCTAATGATTTTTTTCCACATCGCTGATAAAACGCTGTGGCACCTTTCTCTGCATGACGGGACTTTTCTCGAATCATGACACCTCAGCTCTTCCCTCTTATTATTACATGCCATTCACGCAGCGAGGCAACTGAAGACAATGGCTCTCATCTGTGTTGGAATTTAAGTGGTAAAATTAAAGCAAAAACACAAACAAGCTGTGCATTTAATGCACACAGGCCTGCTGTAGTGAAACACAGGCTCAGTTCTCAAGTGAAAAAAAAAAAACATGGGATAAGTGGCGCTTTTTTTAACACCTACAGAGTGGGATTAGAACGCAAGGCCGCTCACCTTTAAAGAAGGATCTCTGGCCATCTGCCTTTGCTTACTCTTTTCAAAAGATGCCCTTCATTTTTGTCATGTTTTTTATATATTTCCATTTAATTTATTTTGTAAGACATTAATGAACTAAAGCAGAGAACTAGTTATGAAGATTATGTGATATAACAGAATAAAATCTGCAGGTAAATTAATCTTTCAAGACTTTAACATGAAATCATCTGTGCCTACTGTTCATATACTTGCAGATAAATGTTATATGACTCACTGTTTATAATAAGGAGCTAAAACTGATATGAAAAGTGTCTCAGTTATATAGGCTTACCATTGCCCTTTCAATCTTGTTTAGTGATTTTCTTCAGAAGTTTTCTTTGGTCTGAAAGATTGCAGGAGATGAGACAGTAGGCTACTCAAATGAGAAAACTACCACTGCATCGTTTTGTCACAGCATCATTTGACAAACCATTTAAAAGTATTCATTTCATTAGCTTTTAATCTCTCTTAATCACATACTCCGTTATATCACCCCCCCCTTTTTGTCATCACTTTTAAATAGTAATGAAAATATATACACACACACACACACACACACACACACACACACACACACACACACACACACACACACACACACACACACACACACACACACACACACACACACACACACACACAGACACATATTTATCGTTTTCTCTCATTCCCTACTATATTTGGTTGTTTCTATTTACAATAACAGGACGTGACATCACCATTTTACGATTGACACGTTGTGCCTCTATGCTCACTCCCATCTTTGGAAGACATCTCTAAAGCTGAAAATTGCATCTCAAAAGGATTATAGATTAGCATCAGTGTCTGACTGCCCAACTTGGGCAGTAACGTGTCAGGATTGTGGCACAGACCCAATAAAAAATCACTCGCTCTGTTTAGAAAGCTGAGTTGAATCAGTAATTAATCTAAAAACAGTATATTGGCGACGTGACTTATCTGAGTAAAAAAGTAAATCATACTGTTTCATTGAAATGTTTGTCAGATGACGTCAACTGGGAAAGATTGAGATTCTTGTGTGTCCAGGTTTTCTGCACAGCAACTATATTTACTTTTCATTTATATTTTACCTTAAACTAGTGAGAGGGAATGAAATGAATAAATAAATACTATTAATGGCTGAATGAAATACCCCTTATATCACTTGCATACATATGTGCTGTGTTCCAAATGACGCACTTCCCCCCATGAACTCACAGATAGTACTCTTACATACTAGTACATTTACTTGTGTAGTACTTACATTTTGACAGGGTGGTGATATCTCAAATCGCACACTGCTGTTCTGCACTTACTGGAAACAACCGTACTATTTGAAGGCATCACTTGTCAACATATCTGCTTTTTTCTCTGTTTCAAGTGCACAATAAACACACTGATGGCTTCTATCCAACAGCAGTATGGTGGTACTTTGTAAAAAAAAAAAAAAAAAAAAAATGTTGTGTAGTGTATGTTTTCATCCCATTCAGTTTATTCATTCTGTACAAAGTCTAAAAAGGGCTTTTACATCTACAGTATATATAGTATATACTATTAGACTAATAGGCTTTCTGATGACCATTGCACCATGGATAACCATTCAACCTGCAGAGCATGATCCAAAAACTATCAATTGGACACCAACAATTTCTGAAGTATGCTATGATGACTCAATCAGAAGTACATCAATCCCAGAGAGTGCACATGCAGAGACAAAACATCAAAAACTGAGAGACATATTTGATTCACACTCTGAGCGCAGGTGAATCCTTTAACCTTCTGAGGTGATATATTTGCTGCAGAACATGCACCTCTCTTACTTGATATTGTGTGAAACAACACACCGTCACACATTTTCTGCCTTCCTTTATTATAATGTCTTAACACCTTGTATCTATTATTCAGTCAGACTGAATTTCAGCCCCACTTTCCACTCAATAACACATGTTCACCTATTCTTAGTGTATTATGTATGTGTTTGCTTGATGCCTTTGTTTTCTGACCCTGATGGGGACACATTAGTGATGAAACGTTAGTCCAGTTGCAATATTAAAGTCTGCAACTCAATTAGCGTGATACAGTTTTGCTTTTACAAACTCTCACTGAAGCTTTATTCAGCAGTGTACGGTGTGTCAAAATAATATCTCCGTGGACTGACTAAAAGCAGTCACTTCAACAGGGCACGGTGAAAGTAGAACGCATTACATAAAGCATCTGTCCAATGTGTAATATATCTTGTCGTGTGACCTTTCGACTTTGTTGTTGAATGATAATTGCCTCTGTCTCATCTCCTTAGTAGGTTATGACACAGGTGACATTTATTGACTACACACCCTTCTACAAGTATTTTACAATAAGTGTGCAAAAGGCAATGAAGATAAGGAGCATCTGTGAGAGAGAGAGATAATTGTTTTTATGTGGATGATTTGCATGTTGGTGATGGAGACTGCTATTAAAAACCTTATTGTGGTGTTATTTTCTTTAAATAGGTAATGATGTAGTCTAATAAAACACCTGCCAGATAGGAAGCGTGTGAATGGCATTGTTAGGGCTGTGACAATTATAGCATCACCTCTGAGAGCTACTCAAACTTCTGTTTAGTATGCATAAATTTAAATAATTTTCCTTCATGAAGAAATAATATTTTAAAACCAGCAAAGCAATTACTGCTTGTTTCCCATGTGCATTTATTAAAGTAAATTCAGAAGGACATCATCAATAAAAATGCAAATTCTGTCACATTCTTCTTGTCTGTTTATCCATGTGTGTATCCATTAGCATTGAAAGCTTTTATTGGTTGCATCCTCCAAGCTAACTGTGATAAAAAGTCATCCCAGCGGTGTATCTGTCACCTCAGGTTGAGATCTCTTTCAAGTCTACACTCAGCTTTCTGTGGTTGGACCCAAAAAAAAAAAAATAATAATTCATTCCTTTGCTAGTCAAGCACAAGCTCCATGTTGCATCCTCTGCTCCTCATGGAGCCTGAGAGAATTTTCCCTGTCAGAAACAATAACTTTCTTTTCAAGGCAGAGACAGTTTTATTTCTCAGCATAGCTATCACACGAGGTGGTTGTTTCCATTTGTTGCCCTGGTGTTTCCTTCACTGCACTCATCGTAAATAGATCAAATAGTACCAAAAGTCGGACTTTGTGAACATCTTTGCTAGCACCAAATGATTGTATTTCCTGTCACCTTGTCCAACTTTGATTGCCTTCCGGGTTCGGTAGAAGGAATGCGTACTGTATGTTCAAGTAGAAGATGAAGTCAATATTTCTCCCAAATCAGGTAATCATCAGCTGTATACACACATTTACAAGACAGATTACAACACCTGCTCAATTAATCTGTTGCTACTGATGCTCCTATTCTCTGTCACTGACCACCACATGCTTAAATGCACCATCCATGTCGAGAGTATTGTACAGGCCGACTGGAAATAGGCCTCAGAGCCTGTTAAGTGTGTTGAAAAGTCAATTTACCCGAACTAATTTAAAATCTGGATAGGAGGGTAAAATTATCTATAAACCAAACTAACTCTTCACAGTGTAGATTATTCCGGTTAAACTTGTCTCACATTGTCTTTGTGGAGCTAGTCTCAAAGTGATAATGTCCTCTTCCTAACTGTGTCAGATAGTCTATTGGGTCAGACAGATATAACCACTCAGCACAGGGAATGGCTGCTCCTGTTCACAGCGTGTCAATCACAACACTGAGGCTAGTTGAGCTGTCAGTCAGAAACATGGTGCTGCTGTCCAGTATAATTTAATTAGCTTCATTCTCTTTCTGAAGGTTAATTGGTGGGGAAAACTTGGCTGAGCATGGCAATGTAATTGACAAAGATAAGAATGGCTGTCTTATCACAGATTTTATCATCATATGTGAACTTTATCATTCCTCTAAACATCAGATATTAAAACTATAAAAGGAATTAACACCGAGCAGTTCAGTTAAATCCTTCCTGATTGTGAATTTTTTCTATAACTTTCTGTCGCACTCAGGGCTGCGCAGGAACTCCCAATTTAGCTCAATATGTCATGAGTCAGCAGCTTGAGACATTGCTGGCAGATGCTTTGGTTTGGAGGGCAACATAACGTGGCTAGTTGATGGTCAGTTGATGGCCTGGAAAATTGCATTTAAACCTTCAGGTGTTATTCCAAGTCGTATCTTACTTTCAAACATAGAGAATTAAATTAAACTCTACTCTGCTCCTGTCCCTTTGATACATGCGCTCTACAATGCAGTTGCTTTCGGCCTGTTCAGTATGCATCCTGTAGAGCTGACCCATTATGGTTTTATTACAGAAAGGCATTTTTGAAGTCTGCAGCACTGAGATCACAGCACTAATGTCAGGAAGGAGCTGGGGACAGTTGAGCAGGATGGACTTTGTGCTTTCTTGTTTTAAGATAACTATTGTTCCTCGGCTGCTTTAATTCACCTGTAGGGTTTCACTGATGCATCTGTTTCCATTAGCGCAGTGTGATTCGACGTCGTTCTCTATGGCTTATCATCTTTATAAGAGGTGACGCCCAAAGTAGAGCTTTTAGTTTATAATGAGATTTTCTGCTCTCGTCTAAGCTTGAATCGTACTAGGTCATGAGCCTGTTGAAGGACTCTTGATACAGTGAAGAACAATAGAGTGAGATATTGGGAATTTACAAGAGATGGCAGGGCAGTAAGTCATTTAAAGTTTTACAAAGTATGACACCTGCGTAGAATAACAAGTAGTAAGTGAGCTGAATGTAACTTGCAAAAAAATACCGAGAGGCAGTTTCAAATTCAGGATGCCTGTACATATCAGCCCAACCTTTACACTCAATGCCTTAATTATCCCAAAATAATCTGTTATTTGACATTTGGCACTAATGTATCATCAGCATTAATTGAGATCAACCAACACTTCAGCAATACTTATTATCCTGCTGCTAATGTGGAGCTAATTAGCATGGACCAGTATTAATTGGCAGCTGTAAGATTACGTGTCTTTTATTTATCTCTGTAAAACATTAATAAACCTGGGGTGCTAGAAAATTAACAAAAATAAAGGTTTAGTGTTCTATTTTTTTTTTAACAATTATAGTAATATTACAGGCCTCAAGTCAGCTGTGAACTGATGAGTTCTGTTTTAAGCCAGGAGACGTGAATTATGTTCATTCAGCTGCTCTCTACTTTTATTAAACAGAATCTATCTCTTTCCCTCTTTCAGCTGAGCCTTCCTTTTTTCCATGTTCAAATTATTTTTCTCACAAATCACTATTGCATGCGATGACTTTATTACTTATGTTGCAACATGGCTGAGACAGCCGATAAATATTCTATACGGAGTGACAGTAATCATTTTGAATAACTATACATCAACCATGTAATTGACAAACCCAGTTTTACGCCACAGTGTGTAATACACCTGCCAGTTTACTACAGGATATAGTGTCAGTGTCATGGTTTGACCCGCTGGTGTAAAAAAAGACTTAGGTTTGGCCACCAAAAAGCAAGTGGTTAGGTTTAAGAAAAAACTACTTGGTTAGGGTTCGGAAAAGATCATGGTTTGTGTTACAGTAAGTAATTTCACATAAGTAACGTTACGTACGGCAAGTAAATTACTTAACATACATACATAAGTTATGTAAAGAACTTACTTACATTATCAAAAAGATAATGCGCAGGTTTGATTCATCCAACCATCTTCAACCAACAACTGTAGGATTGTGTCATGCTTTATACCATGTATATATATATGGTATAAAGCATATGGTACATATATCATCACATTACCACTGTCACATGACCTTCTTGAACCCTGGTCATACATGCGTGTAGTCTTCACGCCTGGGCGAGGCAAAACGTGACACTCACACAATATCCTCTAGTGGACTGACAGGTGTATTATACACTTTAGCCTGATACTGGGCTAAACTCTTCTTACCCAAACATGCCTTTTGTCATTGCATTTTTACAAGCCTTAGTTAAAGTGTTAAGGCAGATGTCAAGAAGCTACAGTGATAATAAATAAGATACTGATAGTATGGCTGTGTTTTTGGTTCATATTTTGCACAGAGGCTCTAACAAGACTTTTCCAAGTTACTAACCCGACCAAACATGCAATTATCTACATAAAGCCACAAAACAACATCAGAGGGACTTAAACATGCACAGCAAAAAGCAAAGAAGGGGGGTTTGTTTGTTCAGGAGGCTGCTGAACAAAGCCACAACTGAAGAACTACACTTCCAGAGATAAAAGTAAAACATGCCTGGTGGTGTATTTAATGTAGAAAAAAACTAAGTTGATGAACAAAACTTTGTACTGCTACCAGATGTTAAAAATGCCACCAGGAACCTTTGAACCATATAAATCCAGTTATTCTTACAGCAGCAGATAAAATAGTCATTCCACAATATAATTGGTACACATTTGTAGGTATTTGCATACTATGTGACATTCTTCTCAAATGGCTCATATTTAATCAGCAGCACATCATTTAAATCATATATGGCCAAATACAGTACCTTATCACTACATTTATCATTGCTTATCATACAATTAATCATATCATTATTTCAGCGTCAGCAGGTCATATTGAGATAACTCTGGTAGTGAAAGCGTCGTCTTGCTCCAACATGAGGAAGCAACTCTGATTGTCATGTGGGAATAAAAGGCTTTGTCTGGAAAGCAAATGAATCCAGTGCATCGAGGTGGTGAACAATACCCGTCACTTGTAAGAGAAGTTATGTTATTTTAAATTAAAAAAAATTTAAAAATCCATTTGCTGAGCTCTTGCCTATTAAAAAAATACAAAGTTCAACAACTATATCGCTGAAGCTATAAGAAGTGCTTAACTTTTAGCGAACACTATTCAATGAAGACAGTACCATCAATTCTTTCCCAAGCAATATTCCCTCAGTAATTAATGTATGAGTTTAATATCCTCTGATATAACCAAAAATGTGTGCCCTTGTTCTCCCTCTCTCCAAAGCAATTCAGTACCTCAATGAGCACGATGTTTTCCTTCCCCTGGAGAAGCAGTTCCATTTCAACTCAATTGATTCTCTACTTCTGGTTTCCCATCTTTACTTTTCTCCCGCATTCCCAGCAAGAAGTGCATGCATTTTCAATGGCATCAAATAAAGGGCAGTCATTGGTATGGTTGAAGAGGGTCTTCAGACATTGAGGCACCTTCACCATCACAAAACACAAGATAGGGAGCAAAGGGAGAAACAAGAAAAAGCTGGCCTTTAAACTGTAAAAACAGATATCATGCTTTTGTAGACACTTGGAGATTGAACAGACAAATATTTATTTAGTATGCACAGTGAAATGATTTGGATGGCCACACTGACAAACAGAGGGGGACCGACAGGGAGGAGGGTGGTGAGATGTGGTTTGGCTGGTTTGTCTGTGGAGAGGGAGGTGCAGTATTTTTTTTAAGATCTGTTTTCTCCATGTGGCATTCTGGAGCTTCTGTCAAAGTTTGCCTTGAAGGACTTGGCTCTCGTGGCAGAGCAGCACTCCTGAGACTCTGTGTGAGAGAGAGAGGACGACTCGCCTGCTTCACGAGTCCAGCCAGGCACAGAGAGCCGCTGAAGCCTTTAAGTACTACCCAACCTGTCACTATCGTTACACCTCCTTGGACCCCGTCCACAACATTTGTCCTGTTGTGTCAGATTGCTTCCTTAAATTCTGTTGCGTTACATGCTGCAAAAAATTATTCTGTGTAACCTTTGTAATGTTTTGTAACCTTTTTTCATAAAGAAAGGAGCCAATAAATTGCTGAACAGAAGCACTGTATGAGGTGGGCCAAAGCAGCTGCAACAGAAATTTATAACGCTGTGTTTGAATCATTCTTCAAGAGCAGGGTTTCAATAGGTTATCAAGAGAAGAGGAAAAGAAAAAGAAAAGTCTTCATTACCCAGCGCATAAAGCCTAAATGGAAAAGAGACTGTGGAATGGCTGCCTGTGTCTGATAGGGGAATATACTCGGCTCTGATGCCTTGGGTGTTCTGGCCTGCTGCACTCAGGGCTAGCACTGGACCATACAGATTGCTGCCATTATGGAAAGTGGGTCTGTGGTGGTAAATAGACCTAAGCTCTCTCAAGGCAACACACACTGTTGACTGCCCTGGGCTCATTTGAAGATCTGAATTTACAGTAGTGTGATTTGCATGGAACTAAAGCCCCAGAAATTAATTTTAATGTAGCGGGTTGCTTTGTTTATCCCTAACAACATAACACTGCAGGCATTGTTTTAGTTGGCATATGCTGTGGATTTCATCAAGACACAAGAGCAGGAGTTAAATATTATACAATATTTAAATGCTAAATCTGTGTTTTGTCAACCGAGAACTACAGTATTATCTGTCAGCATAAGCATACTTGTGTATCTGTGTTTACGAGGGGAACTAGCCTGGCTCTAATTTGTGCAATGGTTTCAGTGGTGAGGCAGCGAATCAGTAGGAGGCTCACTAGAGTGAGTCACTGTGGACAAACAAAACACAGCCTATGCATTCTAAATGAGGGTAGACTTTTCAGGTTTAACTTGAACTTCCATTTAGCGCCCAAAAGGGATCTCTCACTAGTGTCATGCTCTGAGCAAGTGGAGGCCAGGTCAGATGAGCTCTGTCGCTGCCGTGCGGTATTTGCAATAAAGGTCATAAGATTGAGGACGAATAACAGGACACAGTTTTTCTTTAAGAGATCTCTTGCCTTGCCAGATACTGTGCAGAGCTGTATTTTTCATATTCATTTCATGGAACATTTGATTTGGAACCTCTTTCCTCCCAGGGGCTTTGAGTGTTCTTTTCTTCAATGCTCCTCTGCCACTGCTCTTTTGTTATCGTGAAGGTGGTTTTGTAATGGCAGCCTTTGGCATTCTGTCGCAATGTCCTCAATCACAGCATTTAATGCTGCTCTTTATCTGTACTTGAATAGCTGACCAGTGCTTTTACTTGATTATCTTTGCCTCATTGCAGATTATTTATTTGTACTGTGTTGTGAACCAAAGAGAATTGCTTTTGAAAGCTGTTTCTGTTCACCAAATTTTCTCTTCGTTTATCGTCCTTTTTGCACTTTTGAATAAAATTTGCACTTTTGGGTGAGTTTCACATCAAAAAGTTTTCATGCTGACTGCCACTAAATAAAATATTACTGGAGTTTAATCTACATGTTTTTGCATATGCCACATAGCAAGACAGCTTGCTGTACAATGCATTAATTTACCACATTCGGTAGAGTGGGAATGGGAAAGCAGAGATAGCGAATTGGCAGTGAAGATATAGCAGCTTCCCCATTTACAGTGAATTTATGGAATATAAAGCACAAACAGGCTAATCTATAGGCTTTAGATTGACACATAACCTCGCCCAATTAGGCCAGTTCCAATCGATGCGAAACATATAAAGCTTCAGTACCAATGTTCCAGTGTCCGTCTATCAGCATATTGTGCCTATTGGAGATTATCTAGAGCTGGAATAACCAATAACATGTTGTAGACTTATTGTTATGAGTTATTATTATTATTTTAAAGGTCATAGGTTACTTAACCCTCGTGTTGTCCTTGGGTCAAAATGACCCGCAGTTGTGTTCAACCAAGTTCTATTTTATTTTCATATTTTTTGGGATCATTGGTGACAAGGAGGCTGTGAGAGTTTCTTTAAAGAATGATGACCAATGATCCCAAAAAAATATAAAAATATAGAAATAAAATAGAACTTGGTTGAGCACAGCTCTGGGTCATTTTGACCCGAGGACAACATGAGGGTTAAATGTGACATGCAGATTGTAGTTCTTGTGTACTGTGGACTTTTGGATGTGCATTAGGGTTTAGTAGGCTCATAAAAATGTGTAAACACAGCGTATCTGTGATTGTGTAGCTAGCACAAGGAAGATGTGCAATTGTTTGTTGTGTTAATGCTGTTTTTTGCTCTTCCCTCACCCCGACCAGTTGAGGGAGATGGCCGCCCACTCGTTAGCCTGGTTCTGTCAAAGGTCTCTTTCTGTTAAAAGGATGTTTTTCCTTCCAGCTGTAACTCGTGGAAATTGCTGAATCGTTGGGTTTCTCTTTAATATTGCAAAGTTCTGTTGTAAGGACTTTATGATGGTAAAGTGCCCTGATAGGACTTTTGTTGTCATTTGGCGCTATATAAATACATTTGAATTGTATTGAAATGACACCAGCCCTAGTTCAGTATGCCGAAGAATCACATATGTTACAATGAAGGATGTAGCTTCCCTCCTACTTAATGGGTTTTAATTTGCCAAACCTAAACCATAGATTAAAATTAGATCCTAAACCAGGATTTTACTTAACTTTAACCATACCATAGCTGCCATACACAAAACAATGTGGTCTTGGTTAAAGGTCAACAGTGAAACACAAGACAAGATGGGTATAATTTCATAACATTTAAGCCAAATCCCCAAACTTTGTCCAATCTAAGTCAAAGTGTTGCACAAACCTAACCACACTGTGCTCAAACCCCGATTTCGATGGTACAGTCTTGAGCTTTGTACGCCCACCGCTGTCTCCAAACACTTTACATACGACGTGCGTCCATTATAAAAATGCAGTATTTCCCCCACTTGAAAAAACATTGCCACTGAACATAACGTGGCCAATGATTACAGTCACTCAAAATTATTTCTAGGAGGCAGGATTGTTGAGTGGTAATACATGCCTGAAGACCCATCCAAAGAGAGAGATTTGCATCAGTAAAACTCCTGCAATTAAGCTTACCAAAGGTAACTGCCCTGGGAGCTGATGGTGTTATACCACGACTGAGACCCATCCTTTTAACAGACTAAGACAACAAATTAGGGATTAGGAGACAATTGCAGAGACAATTGCCTCCCCATCTCAGTGGATGATAAGAGAAGCCACAATACGCATCTGACTGTAATGTGATAAATTCACATGAAGGTCATTTGACAACAGGAATGGTATTTAGATCCACAGTGAAAAGTGGGGTTCCAATTTGAAGTATATTCTCTATGCCATAAAATGTCACATCTACTTTCTTCTAACAGTGATTAATCCTGTTGTGTAGAGCCATGTGCTCTAACAAAAAACAAACAAACAAAAAAAAATCTCATTCCTGGTGTTCCCCCTCCCACAATGCAACTGGGCTTTTGCATCTTTCACTATTTCTGAGGTGGTTCAACAGTAGTCTCCTTGTACCATCTTTAAATTTCTTCCTAAATTCAAGATCAAATATTTAATATAATTTGTGTTAACTGCAGTAGATACTGTAAATGACACTAAACAGTCGAAGAAATCAGGATGGATCATATTTCCAACAAAAACAAAAAAATGCAAAATTTTCTGAATGAATAATTGGGGTTACGTTGAATAAAATATATTGTCTGATAACAGTCAGGTTTAGTAACTTCTTGTTACCTGTAAATTAAATCCTTCCTCTAATATCAGCTAAGTAATTCAGTTTCTACAAAGATAGCATTCAGTCAGCAATTAAGTATAAACATCCCCGTGCTACATGTTAAAATCAATCCAGCAAATTGTTTCAAATGACCCGTTGTTATTGGTGATTGCAGTCTTTCAACCGTTCTTGTATACCTGTGCGGTAGGCAGCATTTTGTTTTCCATTTCCTTGTCAGCAGCACTCCGTTGGCCGTTGAGCAATTAAACGTTCTCATGAAGTTGTAATAATGCGTGATTCGGTGATATAATAGTGTAGGTTGTGCTCTGAATTGAATTTTTACATGTAACAGCAACACTGTTTAACTTTTTAAAGACAAAGTAATGTATTTATTCTTTTACAAATTAAAAGTTAAAACATGAGCAATGAAACACACCCTTTAATATGCTTAGTTTTACATTTTACTGCTACAACTTTACTATATGATGGCTAATTATAGCTAATGTTTGCTAATGTAAGCTAGATGTTGCTGCACAACTGAAGTCAGTTTGACTTTGTGGCTCCTTTACTGTTACACAACATTTTAGCATTAACCATTCACCAAACAGTTGTGGCGATTGATATATCAACCAAAATATGCTCAAACACGTGACAAAGATATGTAATGGAGTCTATATATTTTATTGATAGACTTTAGTGTCTAAAATGACAGTGAACTTCACTGGTAATATTATAACTAAGTATACATTTAACAGAAAACAATTTGTAAATGCACCTAAACATATTTTTCTGCAATATGTTGTGTCAAAACGTTTTGGTATTAGACAAGTTATACGGTAATTCAATTATATGTGATTGGGTAATATTAGCCAATATAACTGATAAATCGCTCAGGCTCTAGTAAAAGTCGAAAAAAGGTTTTTGAACCCAACATTTTGGATGAATATGTCAGTGTGAGCTCCACAGGGATTAAATGATATTATCTGTAACAGTAAACATGGAATATTCAAAAGCACATTCTTGTAAGAATACAAGAATTGTACGTTTTTTTTTAGGAATACTTGTAATTTCCAGCTTCTTCTTCAGATTGAAAGTTGTTTCTCCCTTTCTTGTCTCCCTTTTCAAAAGAATTTAATTTAACTTAAAATGAAACAGTAATCAAACCTTGTACCTGATTTTCCTCTTTTCTCTTGTATAATCCAGTGCTCAAACATATTTTAATTCATGCATGAAGGTTTTCAGAGGAAGTAAAATACATGATCCAAATTGTCACTTCAGACAGTGCTGTATAATTGATTTAATGCAGATTCTTAATACTGGCCCTCCTCAGTTGCATCTGACATTCCTCAGGTTAATGGTGTGAAAACAGGGACCCTGCTTTTCCTAACCTATCAAGTAATTGGCCAAGAGTTTCCTTTAATAGTAGTCTGCCGCAGGGGCTGCAAACACCTCTTAAACTGTGTACAGAATAGTGGAGCATAAACATGGAGGGCTTGAAAAAACATGAATCCTCACTTAGAGAGTAACATTTCAAAACCAACTCATGGATATGTGTACATTTTGTAACTTAGTAAAGTCTACTTAATGTCATCTTTGTGTTCTTGTCTTTATATTGCAGGTTATTCATCCGTGCACATGAGAAAGACACAGGAAGGAAGACATGGGCAGAAACAATAGGATGAGACCGTTGAATGATGGTAGCCTCTAAGACAAAAAGCACAAGCCAAGCTGAGGTAGTGAAATCCCTTAAGCATTGCCATAAATTCACTACAGTCAAACCTCAATGAAAGAAACTTAGTTTAAAACCAGACGCTCCGCATTATTCTGATTGGTACATGGGGAAAATATCCATCATCTTACACTCATCAATGAAGAGGAGACTGATAAAAGGATTGTTTCTTGCCCCGAGAACAGTTGAACATCCAGCTACGTCTCTGACAGGATCGTCTCAGCTGTACTGAAACCACAGCGGTATCACCCTCCTTTCTTTCTTTTTGGCCCTGCACATGACTCTCAGAGAAGCACCAATGGCCTGCAGCTTAGGCATGGTGATGAGTGCCTTGTTTTGGTCTGTAGCCATTCTATATTTCACTCATATTGGCAGAGTCAATGGAGACTGCTGGTTAATTGAGGGTGAAAAGGGCTTTGTATGGCTTGCAATTTGTAGCCAAAACCAACCACCTTATGAGGCCATCCCACAGCATATCAACAGCACCATTGTGGACCTTCGTCTGAATGAAAACAAAATCAAAAGTATCCATTACTCTGCCCTTAGTCGCTTTGCCAACTTGACCTACCTGAACCTGACCAAGAATGAAATATCCTACATCGAGGACGGGGCCTTTTCTGCTCAGTTTAACTTACAAGTCCTTCAAATGGGCTTCAACAAGTTGCGGAACCTGACAGAGGGGATCCTCAGGGGTTTAGGAAAGCTGCAGTACCTCTACCTCCAGGCAAACCTGATTGAGACTGTGACACCTAATGCCTTTTGGGAATGCCCCAACATAGAGAACATTGACCTCTCTATGAACCGAATCCAGCAGTTAGACGGGTCCACATTTACCAGTTTGACTAAACTCACCACCTGTGAGCTTTACACCAACCCTTTCAACTGCTCGTGCGAATTACTTGGTTTTGTCAAATGGCTCTCGGTTTTCCCGAACAGGACAAATGAGCGTATGGTCTGCGACTCCCCACCTGGCGTATCTGGTTATAGTTTACTGAGCCAGAATCCCAACAATCCAACATACCGAAATGCACTTCACATGCTCACCACTGTGTGTACTGATGACTACGTGACACCATTTATCCAAGTGTCCATGGAGCCTACGACACTACCGCCGGACTCGACGCTTTGTGGGCTGGAGGACTGTCCCTCAGGCACAGAACCAGACGACATTACCATCAGTACAACAGAAAACAACGTGAAAATAATCCCTCTGATGAAAGTGAAGCAAGTGTCAAATACGGGTGCTACCATTACAGTTGAGATTCCACATCCCTATACGAAGATGTACATCCTGGTTCTTTACAACAATAGTTTTTTCACAGATCTTCAGAACCTGAAAGAGAAAGAGGAGGACATTGAGCTAAAAAACCTTAAACCACACACTAACTATACATACTGTGTCGCTTCAATACGTAATTCTCTTCGACACAATCATACTTGTCTGACAATATCTACTGGCCCATGGAACGGAAAGGAGAGAGGTGTAAACAACGCAACTGCTACTCACTACATTATGACAATTTTAGGCTGCCTCTTCAGCATGGTTATTTTTCTGGGAGTCATTTACTATTGCTTGCGAAGAAAGCGCCAGCAAGATGAAAAGCACAAAAAATCAGGTAGTGTAAAGAAAAATATAATGGAGCTCAAATATGGACAAGAACTGGAGGGTGGGACTATTTCTCGAATGTCGCAGAAACAGTTGTTGGCCGGAGAGAACATGTCCCGTATGCCATACTTACCATCTGCAGGTGAAATGGAGCAGTATAAATTTCAAGAGATAAGTGATACTCCACAAATGATGAAGGGAAATTACATGGAGGTGCGAAGTATGGACCACCATGACCGCAGGGAGTGCAATATGGGAATGGCTGGGAATAGCCAGGGGTCGGTGGCAGAGATTTCCACCATCGCAAAAGAAGTGGATAAAGTCAATCAGATAATTAACAACTGCATCGATGCTCTAAAGTCAGAATCCACCTCTTTTCAAGGGGTGAAATCTGGGGCAGTGTCCACTGCAGAGCCCCAGCTCGTGCTAATATCAGAACACCCACAGAGTAAATCTGGCCTTCTGTCTCCAGGGTATAAGGACAGCTACCACCACTCTCTGCAGAGGCATCGGACCTCTGATGTCTCGCCAAAGAGGCCCAGCACTGCCACAGGAGGGCCAATGCGAAGCCCCAGGCCTTATCGCTCTGAATCCAAGTACATTGAGAAAACCTCCCCGACAGGAGAGACCCTCCTCACTGTAACACCTGCTGCTGCCATCCTGAGGGCCGAGGCAGAGAAGATCCGTCAGTACAGTGACCACCGGCACTCATATCCCGATGCTCAGATCGAGGAGCTCGAAGGACCTGACGGCCACAAGTCCTCCATGTTGGAGCCTCTCACTCACTCCCGCTCCAGAGACTTAGCATATTCCCAAATGTCATCACAGTATCACAATCTAAGCTACTCCTCCAGTCCTGAATACTACTGCAAACCCTCACACAGCATCTGGGAGAAATTCAAGCTCCACCGGAAACGGCATAAAGATGACGAGTACATGGCGGCGGGGCATGCCCTGCGTAAGAAAGTCCAGTTTGCAAAGGATGAGGACCTGCATGATATTTTAGACTACTGGAAAGGTGTATCAGCCCAAAATAAATCATAACCTATTTAGGTGTTTTTAAAAATGGACCACACATTGCAGAAATGACACAAGAACCTCATCTGACAACTGAATCAATGGATACTTCCATATTATAATCAACTATTCACTCGCGTGTATCACATTCTCTTTTAACTGTGGGGAAAATGGGGTAAAGATTCTTTAAATTTATCATATTATGTAAAGCATTCATCTGGAAAAAAAATATATATATTGAAAATTAATAATATATATGTTACAATGGATAATAGGTTTTTGGGTATCGCATGGCCAAGTCCTGTGACAGTGGATTTGCTGTTGTGTAATATGAAACTACTATATGAAGATATGTCTACTGAAACCTCAATATAAGAACTATCTGGACCCTTCATTCAAAACAACCTTTTTTTTTTCTTCTTTCCCTGCATATATTTACTTAAAAACTATGTACAGATATGGATTTCTATATTTGCAATGTTTGCTGTGTAAATGGAAAAGTATTATTGGATAAATCAGGTTTATCAAACGGAGCGCTGTTCATTTAGATTACCTTGTTGCTGAAGAACGGCAAGTCCCACTTTAAACCTGTCAGAACATTTGTCATTTTAACCGTCAACAGCCTGTTTTTTTGTTAGTTTTTTTATTTACTTCTTTTTTAAAGCTTTTACATGATACAGATGGATTCAGTTTTAGGTCCCCTGAATCACACTGTGCAGTATTCACTGGATGGATCCTGACAGACTTCATGCTGGCAGAGTGCAGTATAGATCATGCTGCACTGAAGGTCTCCGTCATCAGTTTTACAAACCATCATTTGTATCTTTAGTACCAAAGTAGAAAAAGCTGAAATGTTTACAATATTTCTGCATGGTCTGGGGATCGTATGAACATACAAGAGCAGGCCCATGGAAATTTTTCTTTTTTATTCCATTGGTTACTCCTTTAAAAGAGAAAACATTGGGGAACAATAGTATCCACACACAGGATATGGTATGAAAGCGTATTATTAATCACTAATACTTCAAAGGGAAGAAAGCTGTACTTTGTCATCTGTTGTTCAGGTACATAGACAGCTGTTCTGCCCTGCAGGAGAGCCCGATGGATGAATGTAACAGATACATATTCTGATCTGTCTATGGCAGCTTTTGTGTATATTTTCAAGGAAATATTTATTTAATGCTATTAAAGACTGTGTTTTTGTTTTTTTTCCTTTGCTTCAATATTTCTTCCAGTGTATTATATCGCATAATGTCTGGTCCAAAAAATGGAGGAAAGTAGTTGGTTATTCAGATGGGCCTTGTTGCTTGCTGAGAGGTTTCGTTTTACTTTGTAACTGCTAGGCTGTTAAATCATTTTGTATATTATGAAAGCTACATACCAGGCAAATATCAACATGCTAGAGTAACATTTAAGAATGTGAAACTGAATCCTCTGACTTACTGGCTGTGAATTTGTATATCATGAAAAATTTTTTGAGTAAATATAAGACTTTACGCTTTGACTTTGTAAGATGTTTACATAATTTTATTCCAAACAGGCTCATGATGATTCATTGCGTATTTATGAATGAGTGTTAAATATGTACTTCTACTCTCTTACTCATCTGACTGATGTCATGATGTAACTCTACATGTACCGTCTTTGTAGGATTTGGGTTTATTAAAATGCATCTCTTTGTGGTCACAGTTAAACTTTACATCAGTCATTTTTACAGTCATGATTGCTAAGTTTGGTAATCGTTGTCAGTTTAAGGAAACAAAGATCTACTTCTCCAATTAGCCACTGGAATTCCCAGGATTTTTTTTTCCAAGTGTCCATTCAAATTTAATGTCAATTCTCAATGAATTTCAACAAAATCAGAAAAACAAAATGCAAATGAATGCACATTTCCAGCCAGAAATGACATGTGATTATTAGAAGTTACAGAATACAAAATAAACAGTTGGTGGCACTAATTCGCAGGTTGGGTAACATTAAACCAGTGCAGAAGAAGAGGACGCACCAAGATGACGTAACTTAAAGAGCACCAGTCAAAGCAACGTGGAAAATATTTCCTGTAATGGAAATCTATCTATGTTTGCTTCATGTATTCATTTGATAAAGTTTTCTCATCGCTCCACACAGATTGGATGATTTCCTCTTCTCGTCTATATGTGTCATTATTACTTCACTAAGCCTGTTTCCATTGCACTTTGTTGCACTTTTTGTTTTCATTGATTCACCAACCTTTGTTTAGTTTATACCAAACAGAGTAAAACACCTCCAGATGACAGCTATTCTCCCACTAATACATTTTCTGGATTTTCCTCTGTAAGACTCAGCAAAACATTTGTTCCCGTTGTGTTTCTTTCTGAAGAAACTCCGCCTTTAACTTCACCTGCATCTCTTACTTCAGTGGGTAAAGTGATTCTAATGGGTACAAACATCCTCCATTTAGTTGTAAATGAATATCAAACATTTCAACATGAATTAATTTAAGAGACACGACAGCATGGCAGACGTATACTGCTATGTATACAGTGTGTGTTAAGGTGACGACAAGAGCGCCTGCAATCTGATAGCAGTGGTGACCCGAGGAAATGTATTTACCTGAATTTAACTCAGGTCTTGTTTTCATTAGACAGTGAGTTTATTAGTATAACTGCAGGTATTTATAGCCCATTTGTATTTTTTCTGTGTCACAATCCTGTGTCCATCTCATGTGTCGCAACACTGTTATTATTCATTAATGTGAAATGAAGCATTCATGAGCCTGATGTGAATGTCTTATGTAAGCACCTTGTAAAGTCTTAACTGGGTTGTCTGACTTAACATTGCAACCGCCTTAAGATTTTGGGATATGTGTACAAGTGTAAATTTCCTTTTGTTTTATTTCCAATGTTGATACTGTTGTTGAGTCTCCATTTGTTATTTTTATAAAAGCATTTCAGTATCTTCGAAGAGCTGTCAGGTTTCTAGTTCCTTTAGCTATTTAGCAACATGTTTTTTTATACTGCATATTGTAGCACTTCTGTGTCTAATACGAGTTTAAAGTGTTGAGAAAACCTTTAGAGAGATCAACAGTTGTTGTTCAAGTGCATCAAAACAAACAAGAGCACAAAATGTGTTTTTTTTCTTTTATTTCTAAATACTATGTTATCTGCTTTCAGACAAAGTACTGTGAAATAAAGTTAAGGGTGCACATACAGTATACACTTGGCATCTTTATTATGGATTTTATGTCAGAAACACTTTGAAGCTACTCCAATATTGTCAATGTGATCAGGATGTGTTGCATTCAGAGACAGTGGGATGTCATGTTAACTGATATCAGTATTTCAGAGTTGTAAAAAAATTGAAAGATAAACAAATATCTATTAAATTATCTTTCTGTCGACAAAACGTATTTTAAAACACAAGCTAAAAAATTTTTTTTTTTTTTTTTTTTTTTAAGAAATCTGACCAGGGCTCATAAATACAGTGTCTAGTCAATACCAAATTGCTGTGCTGCAGATAAATTATAATTTTATGAACACAACATCGTCAATTAAAACAAACAAAAAGCTATGTTATTGACTAGATCTGTTATACAATCAGCTATTCTGAACCCATGCTGCTAAGTATTTATGCATCTTTCATGTTCCTAATGTAGCTAACAGGACAAACAAGACAATATGCTTCAGTGTGGTGCTGATACTTCCAGCACATTTCCAGTAACGGGAGCTGTCTTAATGTCATCTTGGTGTCTTGGAAAACCATCTTTCCTCGCCATGCGAGCAAACAGAGCAGAAATACAAAAAAATGTTCTACCCAAAGTCGCTTCAATAGACCAAACCACAATGTAGCTATATGTTACAGGAGCTCTGCCATTGTCCACATTGGACCATTGCAGCTGTGACAGATGGTACAAGTCGACATTTTAAAGCTTTACTTACGCCTTAAAGCAATGCTCGTTCACAAGTCGGAATCATCATATTAAAGATTTGATGTCTCCTGATCCTATTACTGCTTTCTGAAAGCACAACATGAGAAGTAAATAGCTGCAGGGGCTGTTGATTAGTAGAGGCAAGTGAAGAAGAACAAACTATATTATAAAACACAAAATTGTTGTTTGAGGATCCAACTGTCTCAGTTCACTTACATTTTCTGTGTTCCACAACCTTCTGAAAATCACTTCCATCCAGTAATTCTCCAGATAAACAACAACAACGAGAAGTTTAAAGCTAAAACAAGTGACCTTCCTCATAAACTGTACCTGGAAACTGCTCAATATTACTTTCCTACAACATGCACTGAGCTTAGACAGCAAAGCATTGACCGCGAAGTAGTTGTACTTTGCTTGACGCACTTCAGTCATCGATAGCTTGTTTACCGTGCTGCCTTTTCTGCCTTTCTATTGTAATTTGTTTGTTTGGCTTGCCTGGAGGTATATGAAGGGGAGATACTGTGGAAGGGGTCTATTTTGATTTGGGTTTTTTTCCCACATCACTGAACAACAGAGATTAGCATTAGGGCAGAAATTACTTCACCCATAATTCCTTCCAGTAATACTTGTATGGCAGAAGCACGGACCGCTAGAAGCTGAAGGTTTTATGGCTGTGTGCATGTTGTTTGTTGATGGTGGGTTTTAATATTACTAAGTATGATGAAGTAGCTTTGACAAAAAAGCGCAACTCCTGCTCACTGTTATTGATTTTACCCACTCTACCAAGTTTCAAGTCTCTGCAGCTCAATTTTTTAAATGAAACAAATGGCAACAACAACTAGTGTCAATTGTATTGATGCAAAACTTGCTGTTGTGCAACTCAACACCTGTTTTTGTGACGATGCAAAGTGATGATGATTAGTGAGTGTCTGAAATCTTAATTTACCGCTCTCTAATGAATAATCTATTCAGTGTCTACTATTTAGGGAATAAGTTAACGAGGGAGTCTTCGTAGACACAGGCACATTCTTCAGTTTAACAAGACAAGACAAGAGGTTCTGCTGCTACACTTGAGCACAGCGGGACGTTGAGCTATTAACATGTCATAAAAAAAAAATTCCGTTTGAGCATGCTAACATTTGCTAATTAGCAGTAGTTAGCAAGTCGATTGTGGGACATTTCATTCTGAACCAAAACTGTAAAATGACCAACCATCTGGTCGATCGAAACTCCAGAAACACTGCGAGCACGGCTAAAAACCAAATGCAACAGGGCCAGCAGTGAGGATGGTTTGCAACAATCAAATTCTATTTTTAAGACTAAAGCATGAGCAGTGATTGCTGCCTGGTCGGGTAGATCTGCTCGGGGTGGGTGCTTTATTACAAAGGCTCAACTCTTCTTCCCACAACCAACAAAGATGCTTTTCAGGATAACGGAAGATGATTCATAAAAGTAAAAAATTGCTGGCTCTGTAACAAATAGTCCACTAAGTGTTTATTATGTAGGGAACAATTAACGAGTGAGTGATTTCTGAACTCAGGTGGAGGTGGAGACTCTGTCATTAGAAATCACAATATGGGGATTTACCTAAGGGTTGACGTTGATCCTGAGCAAACAAATACTTTCGGGCACACAGTATAGCAGCTAGATATTAATGGGGAAAAAAAGGTCTACCTAGTCCTCAACGCTTTTGTTTATGATGTTTTCTGTTTTCTTTCCGAGAAAAGCGACATTATGAAAGCACAAAATATCATGCCTTTAGTCGAGGTGGTACTGTGGAACAAGAGCCTCAAAACAAAATCTATAGAACCATAAGCACAATTGCTTCATGCACATAATTACCCTCCCTGTCATCCTTTCTGAGGCCTAGCGATGGACACCCTCCATCCCTGGACATGGCAGAGTGCATTAATCAGCTGTCAGAAGAGCTCCGAAGCTCTGGCTTTAAAGTTTTTGATGAGAGGAAACACCAAATTTCCTTGGCTCTTGTCAAATTCAATGTCTAATTGGTTATGGGTGATTGACTAAGAAGAACAGAGCATCAGAGCGGGCTGTAAAATGAGATCTGCACAAAGATCAAAGTTCAAGTAGCTGGTATAATTAACAGATTGAGCTTGTATTAAACTGCTTTGGAGGGTGATGAAATGAGATAATAGCATTCCTAGCAAAGACAGAGACCGGCAGCGTCTCAGAGAAAAATTAGAACTAAAATTGAAAAATAGCTATGAAAAAACTGTATTTGGAAGCAGCTGTGGAAAGGAATTTCTTCAAGAAATGTATTGAAGTTGTTGATCTTTACTTGAGTACAGTAAACCTTATAATACCATTCCAACACGAGGTGTAATCAAAAAGTTCTGATTCTATTCTTTCTGCGCATGAATGGAGCGCAGCATCATTGTGCGCATTGAACAGGGGGAGGCAATACAGTAACTTTCATGAGTAAGCATTCCAAGTCATGTCGCTTGATTAGCATCAGCAACTTCGTTGCACATGTTTTTGTAACCACTAGCATTTGTGATGTCACCCTGGACCTCAAACTAGAGCAGAAAGCGTACATCAAATCCTGGGTCAAACTCGAGAAATCGTCAATCGAGACCTGTTTCAAAAAGAGGCAGAACGTCACTGTCCAAGACTGAAGAAGGCACATCAGGTCAAGAGCACAACCAAATGCACACTTGTGATTTTCTTTGTTGTGTCCCATCCCCCAGGATCAGACTGTCAGCGTCGAGTTCTACTGTATATATTGATGAATCCCAGGGGACAGTTTCCTCACAATGGGATATTTTTACATTGTGGTATTAGTGCTTAAGTGAAGGATCTGAGTACTTCATTTCACAGTTGTTCACCAGTAGCTTTTTCACAGCTAGATGGCTGAATCACTGACTGGTGTGGCTTATTACCAAAGAAAGAGCATTATGAAGGGATTTATCATGTTTTTACCAAAGGGTGTTAAAGCCTGTGATCTATGAGCACCTTCATGTTGATGGGCAGAAACTCTGCACTCTTGTTAAAGTAGATTTATGCTGATGGATGTTTCTGGAGCCAAAAAAAAACCCGGACGCACTCATTAATACACAGCACAGCAGCTGAAGACGAGAGCTCCCGTGATCGCCAAGCAGAACAAGTGAATGATCCTTCAAATGAGAGCTGTGCTGAGGCAGGTCACAGGGACAACCAGTCAACACTACTGGCAATGAAGAAAAGAGGAACTGCTGAGCATACTACATGCAGGAGCAGGGGAGACTGAGCGGCTCATTATGATATGAAAGTGAGAGCGAATCAAAGAGTCTTCTCACACTAGAAAATATAAGAAGTGTGCCCACACAAGTCACATGACTTTTGTTCCCGGAACTTTTGCTTCTGGCGATAATGAGCAAGCCTGCCTCTTCCCCATATCTTTGGCCCTCTTCTTCTTTTTTTCCGCCAAACAAAGACTCCTCTGATCATAGCCGAGTACAAACGTGAGGAGGCTGAACAAAACAAAAAAATTAAGAAAAAAAAAAAATCTATGGTTCCATTCGTGTGGAAGATAAAAAGCTTTTAGGCTTTAATTATTTCCCCCTTGTCACTTTATGAATTTTCTTGCTACTCAATTCAGAGGTGAGGACTCCCTTGAACAATAATCACCATGTTTAAAATAGCATGTTAATGATTTGCCTGTATTAAAGACTGGGAATCTTTTGAGCCATAACTGTATACTTCATAGGTAACATATACACAAAATAAGCCACAAAAAAAACATGTATTTTTCTTTTTTGTTTTCCTTTGTAAACAATGTCCAATATAATTTGTTAAAAAATACTATTATAAAAAAAACAAAACATAAAGGAGCCAGTAAGAAAAAAGAAAACCTTTCTGTAAGTCCGTCATCAAGTAAAGTGTAAATATTGTTGTGTATTGGATTATGTACAAATATTGCATGGATTGGAATCAATCATAGCCATTTTTGACATGTCACAGTGTGAAAAACTACAATAAAGGTATTGGATAAAAGGATACGAGTAGATAGAATAGCCTGCATGGAGAAGACTGCCAGATGGCCTCACATCCAGTGGATTCTCGTTTTCTCTCTCGACACCGACTCATGGAAAAAAGAGAGATCAGATGTTCCCAATAACACACATTACGTGTCTCTCTCCAAAAGGTGTAAAAGAACATGGACCGAGAAAAGATCAGAGGAACTCTACTTCTTTTTTAGATGGCAAGTGATTTTTTTTTTTTACAGTGAAACAGTCATTTTTAGACAATGATTTAATTGTGTCATCACGTTTATTGATGGAAAAAATTTTTTTCCATACATAAATACCATTTTCCTTAAAATTGAACCAGTTTCTCTGACTTAAACTAATTAAATGATCTGTAGTTTTATGCAGGTAAAAAAATCTCTCTTCCAGTAAAATATTCAAGTATATTTCATGATTGATCATAAACTTAAGGGAACATGGAATTGTTTAAAAAAGGTAAGTACATCCCGTGGAGAAAAAAAATGCAAAAAGATGTACGCAGGATATATCTTACTTGACAATAAGCTGTCTGAAAGGTTGACCCGGAACTGGACTTTCAACAGGTTGATTATCCTAATCAAGAAAACAATGAAATGGACGGTTGGACAATGGTAAGTCGAGAGAAAAAGAGCCCTTTGAAATATTGAAACGGGCGATACTTGTAAGAAAACTTTCACACATCTTCCGCCACTGAAGGAATTATGCATGGATGATTGATCAAAAAGTTCAGCAAGCTAATGGCAGAGACTGATGGACAATTATGCAAAAAAGTTAAAAGAACTTATTTCTGCAAAAGGGGTAAATATTAGCTTCCGAAGCCAAGGGTGGTTTTTTTTTTCCACAGAAGAATATGACATGCTCAATAAATGAAACAAATGAAAAAGCGATTTCTTTTCTTTTCTTTTTTTTTTCTTCTGGTTGTACTCAAGTATATTGCCGTATCTGTAGGTGAGAGGGTAAAGTGTTTGCTTGTCCAAATTGATCAAAAAAGCCAATTTCGGGATGAGCTTATTTTTTCATGACTAAATTTTCAAGTCAAATGTGATTTTGGCAACTGGACACTGGTGTGTGGATCACACAAACCTGCTCTTGATCATTTGTGGGTAGTGAGCAGAGCAATATTAAGGGTCAAAACGTGTTGATCTGATCTATTTTTTTATTTTCTCCCTCTTTCTTCTCCTTCACCTGGTGAAACGACACTTCAGCTCCATATTCACCGAGACGTGCTCATTTTCAAGTGATCCACTCAAATCAGAGGAATGAAATCCTCCCATGTAATTACACCCCCACCGACGTTTCACTCACGTATACATGTGCATCTCATCACTGGAAGCAAGAGTACTAATGCGACTTGATTTTAAAATAAAGAAGTGCTTAACTGTTCAATTGTAAGGCCTTATACACGTGGTCCACGCTGGCTTATATTTTGCCTGGATAGACTCGTCTGAAGACAGTGTTGGTGCGTACAGATTGTGCTCGACTGCCATCTCATTTATTAGTTCACTTGTTAGAGTAGGTGAGGCAACAACTTTATCATTCTTACTGGTTCAGTCACCACGAGAGCTGCAGTGATTAATTGCTCAATCAATAAGTGGATCATCAAGAAATATATCTGCAACCATTGTTATAATCAATTATTAGTTCTTTTTTTTTAATTTTAGTCAAGCTAAAATGCCAAACATTTGCTGTAATTTGATGCTTTGTCACAGAAAATGTAACATGTTCTGTACAATTGCTGAGTTAAAACAGATTGCTTGGTTATATATTATCCACAATAACATGTGTGGCTGTGCTGAGACTTTAATAAAGTTGTTCTGGAAACAATGTTTTATTCATCAGGTAACTTAATTAGAGTTCATTTCAGAGCCATTAGCTGCAGGGATCCATTAAACATATTAACCCTGTGAAGTTTTTGGCCACTTGTGACACGATGGGGAAATGTTGTTTATGAGCGGTTCCCTGTGTTTTGTGTGTTCTCGTGCACATGCACAGGGATCCACACACACAATCGTACCATTCATATTCCTGCCAATGGTTTCACACTATTCAACTGATTCACAAGTGGTGGTAACGTGCCAAAAAACACAGCCCACCCACCAAAAAGGGGATGTAGCAGTAAGCAGGTGTCATGGATTTAAACAATGCAGGATTAAAAATACCTTGCATAAGGAAGGAAATGAATTGAACATGTTTGTTAGGCATCAGAAATGGGTTTGGTAGGTAAAACTGAATGTTAACAGTGTTGTTGTATGTCTACAATAACCTAGTTTATAGTGCAGAGCGAAGTATAAAGAATGCTTTGATTTTCTGATGTAACTCAGTTCGGGAACATATCAGATTTTATTGAGAGACTACATGATTTTGTGCAAAGACAGTGTATGCTGAACAGAAATTCAGATGCATTTTAATTTTGAGCTGGAATTCTGGGAATTCACCACAGAAATGTCCTCAGTGTGAAGTCTTTTATTTTTATTTTCCGAAAGACACATTTCTGATTGCTGAGGCTCTTATTATTTCCTGTATGAGGCTCTGATGTGTACTACTGTGCTCTAATCTGTTCAGCAATCATAAAGTCACTGGAAAGTTTCACTGATTGCTTTGATGATGATGACATGATTTCTCAAGACATGTACAAAATTGTAATTATTCATTCACTGTCACAGCAAGGCACTTATATCCACCATCAACTAATGCCCAACAGCATCCCATGTAAACTGTGAAAAACTAATATTTATGATCCAAATTCATTTTCAGTGCTCTTGAAGAAATAGCTGGAAAACACACCAACTGTTTTGCAGATAATGTTTGTGTTATATCGGACAGTGAGTCAGTCTTTATCTGTATGTTCTGAATCATGATTTTGAGGTGCAGAAAATAATCCAATTAGGAGAAAGCTTCATGACTTTAAATAACTGAGATTGTAATCCATTTAATAAAAGAACATTTCCCATGATATGCTAAAAACATTTTTGAATTTCTCTGAATACTTGACACTTTTACCCTTTTTGGTGAGAAACAATTCTTTATCATCCCAATTGTAGTAACTGTTCAATCACACACAAAAGGAAGGAAGTGCCGTGATTTTCATTAGCACGAGCTCTCACTCTGCAGGCTGCTGCATATTCTGCACCAAACACTCCTGTTTCCCCTTCTCTTTTTTTTTTTTTTTAACATGTGAATCCAAACATTAATGTGTGACGGCAGTGCAGAATCATTAGCAAATAAAAAACGCTGATGAACATGAATGGAACATCTGCACAGAGTCAAAGTGAAGGAGACTTACAATTTGTATTAGATATGATGCAACTGTTCGGGACTTGGATTCATGTTAACAAATTTCTATTTACCCATTAATTTTCCATGCAAACGGGTCACAATGGGGGTGAGCGCCAAGGAAAATTTGAAAAAATGTGTTCACACCTCCGTTTCTTGGCAATAATAAAGTGTAGGATATTTATAGTTGCAATATCTATTCAGTGTGATTAATTAATCCAATATGAAATCAATAAGAAGCTTATATTTGTATTTGTATGTATGATTGTAGTTGTTTTGCATCATTTTGTTATAATTTCATTAGAAATAGTGATAATTTGGACTGAGCCTCCTCTGCATTTGACTAAATCAACAACACTCATGCTGAATAGAGAATGAGATGCATCAGACCAGGGAGGTATACATTGGGCCTGAAATTAAGCTTTGTTCTTCATTTTACAGCCTTGGCACGCACGCATATCTGAATTCTTTGGGTATAGCTGCTGTAGGTGGCTGTGAAGAAATTCATTACATCTAGTAAAGCTTCACAGGGATCCCAACATTGTGTTCATGTTTTGTATATAAAAAAAAAATTATAAAAAAAGTGCCAGAATTTTTATCTAGTAATAAAGTCCAAAAATACATAATTCAGAAAATCAAAGCATGGAAAGTGCAATTATCTTAAAGAACGCCCACAGTTTTCTGTTAATCAATAATGGAACAGACGCCAAGTTTTTCCAGTGAGAGAACTCGTTTTATTTAATCTCTCTTGGTGTGAGCTGCGGTGTTTTTATGTTCTGTGACTGCTCTGGTTTCCTCCCACCAGTCTGAAGACATGCAGGTCAGGTGAAAGAAACTCTAAATTGCCTGTAGGTGTGAATGTGAGAGTGAAGATGTTTGTCTGTCTGTAGGGATTAGCGCTGTGACGGTCTGACGACCTCTGCAGCAGTGTACCCCACCTCTCAGCGATTACATGCTGGGATAGGTTCAGACCCCCCATGACCCTGAGCAGGATGAGGGTTGGACGGAGGATAAGGACTTCTAAAATATCTTGAAATGCTTTTGGCACAGTGACAAGATTTCACGCTGATAGATTTATAAGGTTCGTGTCTGATTTAACTGTTCTTTTCTTTAAACAAGTCTTTCTCAAAGGACCTGCTCACATGTTAAAACAACATTTCCACCACTGAACATCATGGCTCGACTTTAGTACTTCACCAAACTTCATGATTGAAAATATCAATTGAGTGACAAAGTGGTGGCATGTAGTCCAAAAATAGTTGAAGAAGATGGAAAATATATATAAATACTGTATATAAAAGGCTAAAATTGACTCGCCGCATCTCTGTAAAACTCAGCTTTATGTATGTACCTGCGGTTGTGTTTGTTTAGGTACATTTACCCCCATTTACTAAAAAGCTTCTCCAGACAGGAAGAAACAATGTGTAAATAAACCATGAGGACAAGGCCAACCTTAGTGGGAGCGCTTACTGTGTTATTGAAAGTTGTACAGTTCTTAAAATAGTGTTGTTGTTAAATCTGGCAGGTTTATTTTTGGTGGCATTTTCAGAATCAGATGTTCAGCTAATTTATTTGGAGAAGAATTTACACATCATTCAATTGTATTTACTGTATGGTAATATCATTTTCTTAGATGAGGCAGCTGCTGGTTAAAAATGTCTTGGGACTACCTGATGTTTACATGTAACTCATTTAACTCTATGTAAACATAAGCAGCAGATTAGTGAGTAACTGCTATTTATTAAAGACATTTCAACATGTAATAGAAATAAGTACAGGTGTAAACCTTAAAATCATCAAAGGCTGAATAGTATATAGCTGCACCGGTTTTACGGCCTTTGTTTCGTGCTTGCTGGCTCAGTCATGGGCCGTGTCACTTTCTCATTCACTCATTCACTCCTCCATATATAATGAATTCAGTTTGCTCTCTAGTACAGAGTGAATTGAGATTTCAGACCTTTAATGATTGTAATTCTACATCCTCACGAACAGGTGCAAATTTGTAGGATGGTTATCTATAAAAGTGCTGCATTGCATTGGGGGAGGTTCCAAATCTGGGCAAGTATTATGTCCGACCTACAACCACAATAAATCAAGATAATGGCACCAGTTGGTGACAATATTGCATTTTCATCTACAGTGAGTGGACAGATTTTAATCCCTAACCACTCAGATAATTCACAATAAAATAAAAACAAAGTATGTCAAAAATGTGCCTTTCTAGTCACTTCAAGACACGACCAAATGAGATTATTCAGGATCAGTTTCATAGCTATTCCAGTTTAAATGTTCTGGTATTGTGCATGCTGGCTCACTGGCATACAGGGACACCTACATGACATGAATGAAAACAATTGAGACAAACATCACTCCTTTAGGCAGTTATGTCACGTAAAGTGAGAATAATCTAAACACTGAATCTGCTCAATGCCTCTGGTGCCAAAACAGGATGTGATTAAGGCAATTAGATCCACCTGTTCTGTGCTGTCCCCGGCGTCCCTGTTGTTCCAAACCAAGCGGCTCTGAGTGAGCTGAGGCTCGAGGCTCATTTTTCAGGCCAATCTATTCCAGTAGTGCGTTCAGGCAGCTGGGAATCGGGAAAGTTTCCATTTGGGAATGTCCCACTTCATAGTTGAGAGAATTCATGAGGATAACAAACAGGCAAAATGACCGCCCACAGGAAATCTGCTCTATTTTTTCTATCAGAAAACAGAAGAGTGACAAAAAACCTCATCATCATCCTTATAAACCAACATACGGAGCAAATGGAGCTCAGGAGGTCAATCTTATTTGCACTCTACATTTCTACATGTTTTGATGGACTGCATTTTTAACATTTAACACAGCGAGCTAGGTGGGCTGGGCTAGAGAAGTCTTTTCACATATTTTCAAGTCTTTTCACATATTTTTGTGTGCAAAGCAAGAACATTTGTTACCTTTCAGCACAAACGCTGCCATGTCAAATGATATCAAACCCACTTCTCGAGCTCTCAAAGACCTCCCACTTTCCTACCGGGAGATTCCAAGTTCGATAGGCGTTCAGGTTTATTCTCCCACTCAGAGGTTGAAACTTTCACACTTCCCTGTTGCTCGTGAATGCTCCATGAATAGGCTGCCTCAGTGAGTGGGTCAGGTATCCATCTGTCGTGGGATATATTCACTAAGAACAGGCCAGTATTACATTACTATGAAGTGGTGCAGACAGTGCAGTCTGTCCTGCTGCTCAGAAACAGATGGAGACCTGTCTGGCAGGTCAGGGGACGCCTGCAGAAACGATGACCAAGTGGGGACACCAAAAAAAAAACACAAATCTGTTGGATTCATTTCTTCCATTTTTTTCCCTGAAAACAAATGTCTAAATTTCCTGAGGATATTCACGATCCTCAGAGGATTTCTCCTGAAATTTGGCAATCGGATGACCTTTCCTCCAGCCCCCCCACCACCAACCTACTTGTCATGAAAAGTATGGAGCTCCTTGAATCTGCAATCTGGATACTCACTCAGCTTTCCCTCCAGCACTACCCTCAGCACTGCACATAATCTAAAGGGCAGATTCCCATTAAGTTTCATGGCCACAATAACCCTGAAATGATTAGGTGGTTAATTGGTTAGTTGTCAGAAAGTTAACTCCAAACAATTTTAATAAATGATTAATTATGCATGCAATTTATCAGGATAAAATGGCTTCAGCCTTTTGGTGCTTCCCTCTGTCCTATATAATATTAAACTGAATGTATTTGAGTTTTAGACTATTGATTTAATAAAACAAATTAAAGATGTCACCTTAAAAGTATAAATATGTCACAATAATACATGTCCTTCCCTTCTGCACACCTTGAGACATTTTTTACATTCTCAGCCACTATTATCAGGGATAATACTGTTGTTTTAAAGGGTTTTTGGTGAAACCTTAAAATTTAAAAACTTGCTTTGAAGTAAAGGCGTTGTGGTTTTAGTGTTAATTGATGTCAATTCTTTTAATCCAAGCCTTTAGAGACATATCAAAATAATCTGAGTAAAAGGTAATGTCATTTTACTGTACCAATCAATAACGCAGCTCTCTAATTGCACTCAACTGTTAGGCAGTTGACTCTGTCATTTCTGAGTCTGTATCCATATTGGAACTTAGTCAGACTGCGTCACAGCAGCTGCACAGCAGATGATCAGTCTCACGTCCGCAGATTTTTCAGTGACTTCATTTTGAGACCGTGGTTAATCTGTCTCGTTCACTCATTGTCCATTTATGTTGCTCTGTGTCACCCGAAAATTTTCACAAATGTTTTTAACATTTCAAAATACTGAAAATCCAAAATACTGGCTTACAGTAAGCAAGTAAGTAAGTAAATACTTTAAAAATCCATACACAGTCCCTGTTTCAAGTGACGTGTGCCGTCTGATCTTCTGATCTTCTGCAGGTTTACTTTACCTCCAGGGGGTCTAATGAGCCAAACAGTTTTCATACATTCATTAAAATTAGAGATGGTTGCCTTGATCATGATCCATCATTTTATTTAATAGTTATTAAATAAAATGATGGATTTTCAGCTGTTTCCGATACGCCTTGAATGCCACAATCACTGCAGATGTATCAAAAGCAGAGCACACATTATTTGTTTACAGCCAAGATGTTCTCTGTATTGCACCTTGAGGCTTATTATGACTCAAGACAGGGTGGATATGATGGATAAAAAATGAAAAATATAATCAGCCACGTAAGGGAAAGTCAAAGTTTGACAACTACAGTTGTTTGTTTAAATAAAAAGCATTAAAAGAACATGGTGATATCAGATTAAATCATGACAATAATGACTTTACCCATCACAAGACTAACAAACAGCTGACATATATTTATTAGGAAAGCAGATGAAGACCAGTGAATACATTGTCAGTATTTATTAGTCAAAACCATGCTGTTTTCCACAGAGAGTACCTGCTAAAAGATCATAAAAGATACTTGTTCTTCCACTTTGCCATATAAAATGAATATAAGTGCCACTTATTCAGGATGTTTGGCAATCTGTATTGTGTTTTAACCTTGACTGTTAAAAATAGCCTCATTAATGTCAGTCTTTAATGCCAGTAACACTGTCTCATACAGAAAGAAGAATAAGAACTAAAAAAGACAGTGTTTGATATGCTTGGGACTTTCTACAGACAATAATAATACAATTATGGGACAAAGGGAGCTTTCTTAATGTTTAATAAATGACTGCTGTGCTGCATGACCTTAAAATATTAATAATCTACCCATTTGGCCTCAAGACAAAGTCCAAAATCAAACACAGATGGGAAAAACCAAGTCGTCCAACGCATACAAGTATATAGGTTTTTTGTTCCTCGCCTCAAATTCTAACCACACTACTGTTTCTTAAATTAACGCCTTCGGTTAGGCGTGAAAACCACTTGATTAAAGGGTTAGAGAAAGAGAAACCTTTGGGGTAAAACACTCACTTGAACCATGTTGTTTGTTAAAGTTATTACTTTCTTGAAGTTATGCAACTTAACTTACATGTTGCCATCATGGCAACAGTAAATGCGGTTTTAAAAAAACTATCCCAACTCATGGTTGGAAACAGGAAGCAAAGTGCACCTACTGTTGTATCAAACCAACCACCCAAACTGCCGCCTCCTAACAAGGAAAAACTGATATCAGGCCTTTATATATGTCATCTAAACTGCGTCACTTCTCCAGGACACCAAAAGTTATTCGACAACGCTGGAGGTCGCTTAACTTTAAAAGACATTCTCAAAAAATAGTATCCTAAGGCAATCCTCCCCACTTATTGTATAGGATGACAGAAGTCAAGGCCCTACAATATCCAGGTACAAAGTAGTCAAAAGGATGGAAACACATTGCCAGTATGTGACAAATGTAACAAAGACAAAGAGTTCACCTTCACATCTGTGGCCAGAAAGACAGATTAGATTCTGTAACTCTGACTTTCTGGACCTGAAACTAAGAAACTAACACAGACACGAACAGAACCTCCAAACTCCACTCCACTTAGTCAGACTTCCGTGTGTTCAACACAGTTCACGTTACATTTATAACATTTCAAAACTGTTTACAGTAATTACTGGGGATAATTAGCACGGGGAGTAGTGGCCAGTTTTTACTCTGACAAGGAACATTATCTAAAGCCTGAAACCATTAACAAGAGTTATAGATCAAACACTAGTACATTTTAACAAGATGCACCACAACGCACCATGACTTCAATAACAACAACTGACATATGCAAGCACAAGCCTGGCGACTACACTGGTAGTGCTAATTAACAACAATAACACAGAGTTAGGGCCTCTGCTGATATGATGTGCAGCTATTGACTAAATCCTTCTTATTAATGTCGGCTGTCTCTAAAACAGAGCCATGGAAAACCAATTTACTGGTAATTCATTGTTCAGGTCAGCATGTCAGTCACTAAGGAGCTTTGAGTCTGACAGCTTTGTTGCCTCTGTCAGCTCTCTGAGCAGTATAGTTTCATATTTTGGCTCCTAGCAACACTCTTTTTTTGTTTTAAAGTGTAAGTGGACTGAGGTGCAAAATATAGCAAATATGTCTCCAGCTTTTGTATCTTATACGTAAGCTGCCTTTATGTTCCTGCTTGCAGACCGTAACTAATGACAACTAAAGACATATTTCCTAAATGTCGTAAATGCAGTGGGTAGGGGCTGGGAGATGTGAGGTACATCTAAGATCAAAGCCTGTGGGAGCAGAGACGAATGGAAGTAAAATTTCTGTGGTGGAAAGACAGCCTTTTCTAGCCTTTGAGACGCTTAAGAAAAACTCAATAACTGTGATATTATTCTTATAGGGTCAGACCCATTTTAGATCTAATAAATTTCATTACACTTTCATACCATGAATTCTCGTCGCTGAATGACTCGAGGGGTGTTGATTAATTTCAGATAAGAGCATATAGCTTTGACGGAGTGGTCTTATCACCGTTTCATATTAATACTCCAATAGGATGTAAGCATGCTGTGCAGACATCAAGCTGATGCACAGGACTGACGAATAACACGCATGAATCCAGAAAATAATGTTCCATGTTGAAAAGTCTCAATTGCAGATTATATTCAGGTTGGAATACCTGCAGACATGTTCAATATATAGTAATTCATCACCTGCCAAGTGGCCTGGTAGTTTGATGACACTGCTTTCTACAAATATTTCTTAAGTGTAAGTTGGGCAGGTGCTAATTTCAAGCCCTGGTGGGCACCCATAGACACAGTGTCATGGTTTCAAAATAAGATCACAGAAACTAGGAGTTATCATCACAGTTGTTTAGTCCTGTATTGCTGCTTGTGGTCATAGTGCAGCGACGTCAGACATCATGCAAAGCTCCTGTGGGGGTACAGAGATCAAAGCTTGACTGCAAACTTTCTCAGGGGTTTTTAAGATTGTTTGAAAAAATCTTGATTAGATATCTGTTTTGACACATGAAGGAAAGATGCAACAAATTAGAGACGTGTATGAGGAGATATGGGTAAAATCAAACTTCTTTTTTTTTTTTTTTACAAGCACCATGATATTGATGTTACAAGAATATTGTAGGGATGACAATCGGTGCTTTCACAAAATATTGACTCTGTAAAATTGTGATAAATTGTGAAATCATGAAAAGGCAACACTTACCCCAAATCACAATATTACAAAATCCAATATCTAAAGTGATACCGCGTCTCATATTACGATATTGATATATTGCCCAGCCCCAGCAATAATCAATGAATGTATGAGAGCTATTCAATGAACGTAACAATATCAAAACATCATCCACATAGAAAACCAAGTTATAAAAGCTCATCAATAGAAGGAATAAAATAAATAATGATCTAATAGGTAACTGAAATATTGAATATCTCAAGTTTTTTCAATGTATCGTATGAAACACACCAATTAAGTTGTAAAAGTCATGGGGAAATAATAATTTCGCTTTCATAATTGTATCTTTAAAGTTAAAAGCGTGAGTATTTCTTATAAAGGGATTAGTGATCAAAGTATGAGTTGATTCCATTTAATATTTGAGTCCTTCCATTGCAAATGAGAATGCAGTTAAATGAAAAAGTACTCATTTTGCTTCGTTTGGCTTTGATCTACAGGGGGCTCATCCACAGCTGGAAATCACGCAGCATGATGCCATCCTAAAATGGACAAAGCACTTATGATAGTATAATGCAAGGCCATTAAAAAGAAAAAGAGAATCACAACCCTGAGTGTGTCCAAGCACTCTCGAGAAAAAGTTTCTTGTGAGTGACTACACTATGACGATCAGTCATGCATTCATTGTCAAAGACTGATGTTATAGAGGAAAAGTTCGAGCAAAAGAGAATTATATTTCATCTCTATGTGACAGATAGGGATGATTTTTAGGATTTACAGCTGTTATTTGTCTGACATGATCCAGTACAGTCTGGGGACACTTCTCACGTGTCTTTTTACAGCCTCTTTGATTTGTTCCTCACTTTTGCTTTGTGCCCATTTCCCACATTTCCCTTGTGCTCTTGTACCGTAATCTAACACCCACCATAATGAAAGTCTGGGATATTAAATCGTTGGATATATGGGGACAGAGGTGGAGGAACTGAGAACAGAACCTGCTTTGAGACAAATACCCGCACAGATCTGTGATAAGGTCCAGCAGGTAAAATGACAACCTTGTCAAACTGAAAAAGCTCCATCCGCCTGGTTTTTGCAACTTTAGCTTGAGCAATCAAAACTGAGGGGAGTGAAAATTACAAGGTTGTCTGATTCTTTCGTTTGAGACGATGACCTCAGGGCACCACTTAAGAGAGCCTATAGGTAAAGACCAGAAGAGCCACAGACTCGCTCTACTCTACACTGATTATGACTTAGCAGTGGGAATGTAGAAAAATATCCCCTCGCCTTTTTTTTGTTAATGAGTACTTTGTATTTAATAGATCGAGACTGTCCAAGACGTGTTTGTTCAAACCAAACTGAAGTCACGCTGTCCAGACAAGTGAGCTTTTGTGTATCCCTGCAAAGCACAGCCATTCATAGGAACAAGACTATTGACCACCCTGTATGTTCCTGTTTAATGGCAAAGGTGCAACAAAAGATGTGCAGATACACCCCCGCAAAAACTGATAGACAGGACAAGCTGAAAACATCAGATTTTTTTTCAGGTTATTTTTCATCTCTTTCTAATAGTTCATGTTTGTTTACTTTCACCATAAAAAAATAAAAAAATAAAAAAAGCCTTCCATGCTAATGTCTGTAGAAATCTATCAGAAGCCCCCGTGATGTTTTTGTAGGATCGATAAGAATCTGCTTGTACTTCTCATTATGGAGGAAACCGCTGATTTTTGACCACATCCCCAACTCTGTTTGTGGAAATACAACCCCAAACCTTCAAGAAACCTTCACCAAGCTTCACTTATTACTGCAGAATCTCATCCTCCAGTAAACAAACTGCACTGTTCAAGAGTCAAATATTTCAAATTTTGACGCTCCAGTCCAGAGCACTTGGTGCCACTTTTCTACACACCAGTTTTTGCTCTATCATGTATAGCTGATCTGATGTTTTCTTTGGACAGCAGATGTGTGTACCAGGGTCCCACTGGTTCCTGCCAGCCTTGAGCCCATAATGCTGCCGGGCATCTTCGAAGATATGTCAGTCTTTCGTCTGCTGCACTCAGTTTCCTGACCCAGCTATTGCGTTTTCATTCCTCAATCATGCCTGTCTCTTTGTGCTTCTGTAAAAGAGACGATACGGATGTTGAATTTCTGCCTGAGAGAGACCTGGCACTGGTGCTGTGCTCACTTTCTCTGTGGGATACAATATTTTAGATTGAACTGTAACTTCTTCAGCAACAGCAATCTTTTTTGTTTGTACAGAGCTGTTTGAGTTAATGATAGTGGTTCAACCCACATATCATTCTGTTCTTCGAATCTGTTTGGATTAATCATGCACTGGGATATTTGTCTACAAACTTCCAAGATTTTCATTTCATACAGGTATTTCACTGGAGCATTTTACTATTGGAAAAAGGAAATCCAATCATTTTTTTGGTTAAATTTACTATTCTACTTAAATGTAATCAGAGTGTTTGTGTTGTTAGGTGTCATATTACTGTCTGCCTACTGTTCTGTCAAACATCTGACTCCCACCGTAAGAAATAACTTTCAAACATAGATACTACCTCAAAACTACTAAATGTACTAAATTTACCCACTGTGGGATTAATAAAGTCCAAGTCTAAAACCTCATCAATATACTGATTACCATTTCATATATTTTTTTTTATTGGTTGTCTTGATAATAAACTATGTTTAAATAATAAAAAATGAAAACCATTAAATGTTGGATTCAACTAAACAAGTCATCATTGTTGATGTGATTATTAACTATAAAAAGTAGGGTGTACACAATACCACATAAGTAACCATTTTAAATGTGCTTATTTGTTTCTAAAGTTGGTGTGTCTTTTGAAATGCTCAAACTCCCTAGTAAAACAGTTTTCTTAAGTTGAGTTGAATGTGTGTGTGTGTGTGTGTGTGTGTGTGTGTGTGTGTGTGTGTGTGTGTGTGTGTGTGTGTGTGTGTGTGTGTGTGTGTGTGTGTGTGTGTGTGTGTGTGTGTGTGTGTGTGTGTGCTTGCAGAGTGGTTGCGACTCTCGCCATTGACTGGCACACGGCAGTAATTTCCCTCCCTGAAATGATAGCTTTAGAGGCACTACTTACTCTTGCTGTCAACTTCAGAGCCGTGAACTTGACAGGAGTGACAATCAACAGCAACCTAGAAAATTATGTAAAAATCACATAATGCTGAAACTATGAACCAAATTTTGTTTTATTTTCATTAAAGTCGTGACAAAATATTCTCCTCTGGCATTTACGTAGATAAAAAAAAATATATCAGTGGCTCCATAATGATTTACAGCAGCCATAAAATAATTTCATTGTATGAAATACTATAAAAAAAAAATGCCCTGAGGTATTGTATTAAATTTTTGCATGCTCACATTGTCCTCATCAGCATAAACAATATGTTATTGATCTATGTGTTGTTGTGTTCTTGTCCCAAGCAGTCTGTAATAAATAAGGATGAGGTAGGAACTTACAGGCAGCTAGATAATGTTACAAATTTGAATCCCCACCCCCGCCTAATAAAAAAGCAAAAACTCTCTTCTTCCGTGGCTATTGTCGAAGTGCCCTTGAGCAAAGTATTGCCATCCCTAACTGCTCCAGTGGAGCTGCTAATTGGTATAAAGTAGACATAAGAAAATAATGGTTCTCTTTCGCAGCTCCCAGGTGTAAAATTGTGTAACTGTGTGAATATAAAACTCAACACTGCTTACAGAAAGGGCACACGGGCTCAGACGGCTCACTCCTCACAAAGACAGTGTGGACAAAGTTTAATTTAAATGACTGAATTTCTAACAGAATAAAATACAATGTATATAATAATGCAAACAGAAAAATGAGCAACAGCATATGCTTTCACAAAAATGATCACAGTAGCATTTCACAGGGCTGTCATGATCATGAAATTTTAGCTGACGATTAACTGCCATAAAATTAATTGCGATTAATGATTTATTTTTCATTTTTCTGTTCTTTTTATGTATAAGCTGAATCATAGTTTAATAATACGCATACATCTTATGAAGAGGAGCCATTTACTGTCATTGAATTTTGCAATATATAAATGAAAAAATCATTTCTGTTTGACTTTTAGGCTTTATTTAACAGAAATTGCACTTGGCAAATATGACAATTATTTATACAAAGCCTATTATTGATGTATACAAATAATTAACTGACAATAGTAGGAAGCAATAAACAAATAACCTATATGTATGAATGTATTCTAGCACTAATTCTACACTCATGAGCCATCAAATCATAGAAAAAAAAAAAGCACAACAAGATGACGCCATTAAAATGGTGGAAAACGATATGGAAACAGTGATGAAAATGTGACATTTCTGTTTGTTTCATCGAGCTGTTTTTATGCAGACTAATGGAAATGATTCTAACGATTGTGCACAATAATCATGGTTAGCTCAAACAATTGCTTTCAGGCTATTACGTAATTCAAGGTGAATAAGGGATTGTATGAAAATTATAGGTATGGGTACGGGCTGTTTCATTTTATAAAAACTATGTTTAAAGACCTGTGCATTATTTATGTTTTCCATTGAAGCCTTCCTTTTGACTTAAAGAGAAACTACACAAACTACACACATTATTGCATAGATTCTTCTTGCTATATGATGTTATTACAGTTGATTTTTTTTTTCCAACAATGCACATTTTGTGTGTAAATATTTGTCGGTCTCCGCTTAGACATATGGCAACCTTTGACATTGTCACATTGTTTTGACATTGTAGTTTCATAAATAATTTTTTTTAAATACATTAAAGATTTCATGCAATGGCTTTGAGGACAGATCAATTTTTCTTCTTGGTTTAATGTGTTTTTCCACTAAACAGGATCTTTAGCGTGGGCTTTGTGTTTAAAAAAAATACTGGACTAGAATATTAATAAGTAATTTAAAAGTATGAGGGACAAAATAGTCATCCCCTTTAAATGGAAACAATGATTTTGAAACTGATACAGTAAAGCTCCTACCTACATGACTGCATGAACCCCCCCCCCCCTACCGTCTGCTCTTCTAAAGAACTTTATAGTGAAGGTAGACCTGTAGGTGTTCTGTCATTCACCCTAAAGTCTATAATCACATTTGGGAATTTATGTTCAGGTCCCACAGGACAGAATGGGTCAAAAAAGTTTAGATACAAAAAAAAAAAAAGCAAACAAGCATTATTTTTTAGGGGGGGACACATAATTAATGGGCAACAGAAAAACACACCCAAGGCCACAGGGTAACACCACAGAAAAGACATTTTTCATTTCCTGGGACCTTTAAGATGCCTGAGTTACACAGGAGTCATTTCAAATCTGCCAATACGATTATGTTTACTATCTGAACATTCACATTGCATTTAAGTACAATGTCTCCCAGGAAATTACTACTCTAGGTTGTTTCAACATCACACAGCTGGCCCACTTTTTGTGCAATGACCTTTTCAGCCCTCATGAAAACCATTTATATTATACTCCCTTAAGCACAGTGGCATTAATTCATGTTGAAGCTCTATTCTAAGCTCAGGATTTGAACTCTGTTGCACTCCTTGCAACCCCTCTCACCGCTGTTGGGTGTCACTCTCAACAACAGATCTGCCGAGCGACTGAAGCCTGAAGCCCATTTAGTTCATCAGGCTTTGTACAGCAGCCGACTGGGCCGTGGCGGCCATCGCAGCGACTCCCCAGCAACACCTGTACTCACTCCTGATTGGAATGTGTCACTCTGATGAAATGCCAAGTGTCAGCGTTCATGAAACGTGAACTGCATTGGATCCTACGCACTCAATATCATGGTTCTAATAAGCTTCATGAACTTTAGGCGTAGTCCTCTTCCAATTATTCGAACATCAAACAGTGCAGGCTGGTAAGGCTGCATTCATTACCATACTCAAGAAGATTAATGAGTTCACCGCCATGATGGTGCACCCCACCTCAGTTAGGAAACAGATCAATGCAAGCACACAACATTAATACACAACTCTGACACAGATCTTCATATTCATCTTAAACCGTCTCTGAACAGATTGGGGCGTCGGTGCAACGTCTGCAAAGTCATTTCTATTACAGGAAATCTGTAATGTTAATGGCCAATTCACATGAGACAACAGATCTCTAATCAGTCACTGAAACTACGCAGTTGGGACTGTGTGCTCTATTTACACGCTGTCCTGACATCAAAACACTTCACATGTAGAGTCAAAGCACGATAAAAAAAATTAAAAAAAATTGTTTTAAAAGGAATTGACCTGACACCATTTCATACAGTTATATTTGGTGAAAAAGTCTCCACTTATCGAGGGAACTTTTAAAGAATTCAAGCAACAATGGGAACTCTTCTGGAGAACTTAACACCCTTCGATAAATAAACATACATGAACATAAATCTTAAATTAAATCTGCCATGGCAAAAAATACCACATGAGGAAGAGCTGTGATGGTCAAATGAGCAGCAGCATCGACAAAAGCTTGTCAGTGGAGTAGAAGAGTCAGGTTATAATGATGCCAATCAGCCAATACCAGCATGACTCCAACGCTATGCCTGAGCTAATGCTATGCTCCATATAAGAGGCACATCTTGTCATGGTAGGCCAATTATGATTATAGCAAAGTCTCCTTCAAGTACTCTTGAAATGAAAATTATAGAAATGGTCTTAGATTTAACAATAATTTTCATGGGAGTATTTAAATTAGAGATTATTTTTACTGTTCATTAATTTAAGTGTGAAACAAATCACATTATCAACATGACAATTTGATGACAATGAAGTTATGTCAATAATATACTCTATATCTTTTGAGTCCAAACAGGGATTTTCTTCAGGGATCAACTTTAAGATTGATTTTAATGTTGACCTTAATCTATACTGTGATTGGCAGGAGGCTGGAAATGTAATGGTCAGACTGATTGTCACACTTGTGAGGTGGTACAAGAACCAGAAGACACCCGCTGTGAGGCCGTACATGTACTGTAAAAGCAGCTCCACTTGATGGAACAAACCAAGAATAAAACAAACCAGGACAATGCTTATGAGAGCAGCAGCGATTACTATATCGATCACTTAATTATTCCTTATTTATTGTTCATTTGTAGGCCCATGAGCTAAGGGGTTTCTCGTCTTCCAAAAAAGTTAAATCACCCTGTATCAACAAAAAAGAAAAAGACAGAACAAACTAAAACTCAAAAAAATGTAAAACTACTCTACACGTTATATAACAAAAACAATAGTAATCTACAATGATAACCAAATTTTCACAAATGTACAGCAACAAAAAAAGGAAAATGTGTGCAGTTTTTATCCGCAGGCCGTCATTCTGCTCAACACTTAACATCTTTAACAACACTGACGTTTTGCACGACACCCAACCGTATCAGCACCATTTGCAACAGGTGTATATATGTGTATATTTGTTTCTTAGCTGTATATGTGTCTATTTATGTTTTGTATGTCTATTTATGTCTGTCTGTTTTTGTTTTTTGCACACTGAGAGAACAAGTTACAACCAGAGACAAATTCCTTGTATGTGTTAACATGCCTGGCCAATAAAGCTGATTCTGAGAATAAAAAAACAAAAGTGAAAAAACAGCAATAACTACTAAAACATCTATATTAGATTCATCAGGGATCGCCAGTTGTTCTTGTTCTTCCTCGAGTCCCCCAAGATAATAGAGGACTAAACTATATTTGGTTGTGAACTGTTGGACAGGACTAAAACAAAACATTTTAGGCACACCTTGGGTTTTGGGAAACACATTTTGCACCATTTTGCATCATTGTAAACACCAAACAGCTGATTGATTTATAGAGAAAATGATCGACAGATTAATGAATAATGAAAATAGTTATTTGCATCCCCTGTGCTCATCGTATAACACCTTTACTTCTGCTGAGTGTTCGTCTTTTGAGTGAAAAGCATCTCAAGCACAAAGTTCTGGGATATCTTCACCACGCAGGATTTAAGCCGAGTCTGTCCTTGGCTTTAGCAGCATTCAGGGAAGAAACTCATTCCCTCGTGGGGTGTTTTACAGTGAACATGTTACTGCGGACCGTTGGAGAAATGCCTTAAATCCAATGAGACAAATAAAATGAGCAGAATCGCAGCGGTTCTCAGATGGTCAAGGATTTCAGATTGCACCACGATAAAGAACACGATGATAAGATGCTGTGCTCTGGTCATTTCTCATTCGCTTTATGCCGAGCTGCATTACTAGCCGACATGCTCTAAATATTATCTTCCCCCTTTTTACATCTACAAGTACCAGTCCATGGATATGTATGTGAGCTGACTGATTTTTTTTTTTTAGCTTTGCACACGCCGAGCAGCTCATTTACTTTGTCTCTCTCGTCCACACTTAGGTGGATGTATTCAAAGTGAGGCCACTCTGTGTTTTAACTTTGTAGGCCGATAGCTCTATTAGAGACTCTGTCAGCAGTCATATTTTAGCTGCATGTGTTCCCACCCCTCTGCTCCCAATAACACACACCATAAAGTGTCAGTTGAATTATGAGGCCTGGTTTCTGCCTACTCATTTTGATAATAGATTTTGAGATAAATCACTGCGCTTTGTTTGGTGAGTAATGCTGGGCTGACAGGATAACAGAGGACAAAGCTCCCATACTCTCACCTCTAGATCACGTAAACCACTAACAAGATGCTACTAGATGTGTCTCTCATCTTCCACAGGAGACCATGGATTGACTTTTTCAACATCTTCCTAATCCATGGCACAGAACAGGGTGAGCAGCGATAGTAAAGTGCAAAACATTAGTAAAAAGCAGGCAGGGCTCTTTCCTGTCCTGGTAAATGGACCCTATTTAAATTGCTGGAAACCCACAGCTGCACATTGACAGTTTTGCATTGTTCATTTGCCAATTAATAACTTCACCATGAAAGGTTTGCAGGTACTGCTCATTGATTCTGTGTTATTAAAACTCCCAGTGCTACCCACTAAGTCTCCCGGCCCTCACCTGCAGACTGTTAAACAGGAACCCCCCCTACCGTCTGCTCTTCTAATTTGGGCTGTTTGCTATCGATATTGATTACTGCTTCATACTCCCTTCAGCTGGCCTGTCTGTGAAACTCTCCACTGTAAGTCATCGCTCACCCACATGTCAATTACTGTAGAAGAGGGAGAGCACCACTCTGTCTTAATGAAAGCAGATTGTGTTGCGGAAGTGAGAAAGTCACTTGCTGTGGAAAGTGTTCATCTGATTTAAAATGAAAACATTATGTTTAAATATGATATATAGAGGAGGACTGCAGTATCTAATGATAATGATTAAGAATAATTTAATATTTGGGTAATGTAATGTCCTCTTTTTTTCAGTTCAGCTAGCATTTCTGGCATATTTATCTGCTGTTGATTTTTTTCATTTCCACTTTGAAGAGAAAGGGAGGAAAAGGGGAAGAAACGAAAACAAATCTGAGAGCTTTTAAATGTGTTTAATGAAATATTAATATGCACGTGTTCATAATTGATTAAATTATTTTACTCAAATATGAGTTTTACTTATTGTTACTTCACCTGAATATTTGGCAATTATTGTGTAGAAAGATGTACTGAATGTGTAGATATTGAAAGTGTGCTGTTTTTACATGCAACCTAAAGGGAAAAGTTTCTCTTTCCCCCCTTTCAGTCTCCAAAAGAAATCTTATTATTGCAGCTTTTCTTTTGAAGTTTTGAGTGTAGTCTTATATGTCTTAAATCCAAGTCTTGAGGGGATCTTCAAACTCATCTAGGATTCACAGTAACATCGTCTTTCCTTACTGAAGAATCGTGAATTTCCATGAAGCCCTCTGTGTTCTTGACACCCACAGAATGGTAACCAAAACCTCCCTCAGGCCCGTATGTTGCAGATACACTGAATACTTTAACTGTACATAGTTTGTCGCTCACGTTCCTTCCTGGCTATGGAAACAGCTGGAAAAGCTAAAGACTAATCCTGAACGATTAAATTATATTTGTTGGCAGTGCTTCCACTCTACTAACTCTAACACAGGTGTGTGAGGCTCATAGCCGCAAGGATGGAGAAAATGACACCATCCTGCTTCACCAGCTTAAGGCCAAATTCAGAATTAGGTGCAACAGCCACTAAATCAGAAAACACAGTAGGCAGCTACCGGGCATGGACGATGTTTAAACTGCATCTGTTGCTGTATAACTGTGAGAAAGCTAAAGAGAAGTGATGTAACCACAAACAGCACCAAAATCACTTTTCACCGTATACATTTCAATCATCTGTCAGACATTTAGCATACTTTCAAAAAAAACATTTCATAGATGCATGGCTCAGGAATTAAACACAACCCTATTAGGCATCAAAACCTTGACGTCTGTGCAATCATGATCCCTGAAAGCAGTTATTAGTACAATTTAGACTGATGAGCTATTAACACATGTCAATGGAGATGATTGCTGAGATGCACATTTCCTCACCACCTGCTGCATTTGATTATCACAGACAGAAAAGCGGAAACACCATCCCGAACTCCAAATCAAAATCTTAATTTGAAAACTATTCAAACAGGTACAGTAACCGTGCGATAAAGCCATTCAACTCCACACACTATGTCCAAAACAGATTTCATTTCTCGAGGAGATTTACATTTTCTCCGATGAAGAAGCAGGAACAAAGAGTTTGAATCGGTTGCTATGACTGATGGAGACTGTTGTAAAATTTAATGAGGCCATTTTCTACACATCCTATCTTACTGCGGCAGCTGAGTGATGGAGCGTCATGCATGAACAAGGTTGATTAACAGGGAGGAGTTGCATTCAAAGCAAGAGTATGATGACTAATGTAGGGAGACGTGAACTATTTGTTCAATTTCAGATTAAAACCCAGTGCCCTCTATTATCAGAGATGAACATAGACAGGAAGACAATGTGGAAGACAGAAGTAGCAGGTCCAGGGTCACTGCAAGCAGAGTCCAAGATATGAAAGAAATAAAAGGCAGTGCACAGCAAATTACTCCCTAAAAGCACCCTTATTTTCTCTAATGTACATGGAGGAGAGCACATCAGAGTGGTGTTGAAAACTCAGAGGTACATAATATTAAAATGGGTGTGAGAGCTCTCCATTTGAAGACATGATGGATAATGGTGTTGCAACCAACTTTCCATCACTACAGCTCCCTCTTACCTATATTATCTCTATATCTATATCCCATTACACTGCACTCCTGGCCTGCGCCGAGAATGCCCTGCTGGGTTTTATGTGCCGTTTATACATTTTGAAGACCTCTCAACAAAGCAGTAAACACACTTTAGAAAAATATGATCAAGGGAGAAAAAGGTTCCTATACAGTAGCTTTATAGATTTAGATTCAGCAGGAAAAAAGGAACGTTCAAAAAAAATAACAACGTTAAAGTTAAAGCCGCTGGTTTCCAACCTTTATGGCTTGTAACATATCGTCATGTTTCTATTACTAATTTATATAGCAGACATGGTTTTAATTTTTTACCAAATACACACCTTGTTTCTTTAGCTTCCTACTGTACTACCTACTATATTACACCCTGTTAACTGAAGCCCTACATTTCCTGGAATTACTCCAACTGTTTGTCTTTAAGATCTTTCTGGTGTTAAAATGATTTAAAAAAACTAAGTTTTTATATTCGGCTATAAGAGCATTTTACTCACAATATGCTGATGCAACTTTAAATTTATACATGGAAAATAGCTCGCTCAGACAATATGTGCTGCAAATGCGACAACTGTCACGGCACAGTTAGAGGTAGCAAGACCCAAAAGAAGTTAGGACTAATGAAGGAACCTTACTGCTTCAACCTTACTGCTATGAATGAGTAAGTAGTTTTACAGGCCTCCCTTCCTACTTGGGACCTAAGAGAGCTCCCAAGCAATGCACTCCACTGGACAACCTCTGCCTTCAGCTGTTGTTGCCACTGCTGGGGAAAAGGGGAGAGGTGCTACAACTTTCCTCCAAAAGCTGATGGATTCTCTGAAAGATTGTCCAGCGTTAGAACAACTTCACCTTAAAAAATTCCCACAAAAATATTCAATCGAACAGCAGTGTAGCAGTGTGCACAACACCCTCAACCATGCTGCAATAACCACAAACATGCAACTGTGATTAATAATCACTGGGTCATGTATATGCTGGGTCTGTAAATGTCAGTAACAAAGACAACAAACACAGAAAAAACACCCACACATTATCATAATCGTGGATTATGTATATTCGGAGTCCAAAGGGTAGAAATGTGTTGCATGTAAACTTTGCAGCAAACAGGCCTTTTACTTTGAAGTGCGGCATGAGCTCACGTCACCAGAGACACATCTCTAATTTTGACACTAGATGATATAATGAAAGCTCTATAGTCTAATCTGTGTTATTTAAAAAAATTATCAGCATGAAAAGAAACTGGATGCAAGCAGCTCTGTAGGGGGTGGAGGTGATGATGACTTGTCTCAGACATGGACCGCTGGGCCATCGATCTACCATAACACATCACTTCAGCTCCATTTACAGAACCAATCACATCCCCCGCTGATTGATGTGTGGATAATTGAGCTGTCGCTAGGGTTTTCATGTTTCTCCTCTCGCTGGCTCCAGACTTTAGGAATTGTATTGTATTTTACTTTAACACCATTTACAACAAAGGACATCCTGATGTGTATTTATGTCAATATTCTGCTAGACTACTGTCAGGGAGACAGAGAGATTACTAACTGCTGCACTAGGCATGATAGACCACTAGCCTGTCCAGGCTAATTAACCTCAGGGGCCAAGAGTCCTGCAACCCTGCAGGGTCAGCCGGCGTGGCAGCTGCTTCATCCCGAAACCACAGTCAAAGGCTCCTCTCTGCCTCTGTTTTTCCATCACACTTCGCTCAATACTGTAGCTGTGAACTTGAAGTAATCCAATTGCTGTTGTTCACAACCTTTAAAGAGTACTTTTAGGGAAGGATGAATTAGATTAAAAGACAAGAAAAGCAAAATAATAATAGAGAAACAAGTTGATAAATTTTGTTCTTTGCCAACAGTATGTTCAGTGAATACTTCTAGGTCCCAATACATAGAACAAACAGGAAATTATCTGTTCATTAGTGAACTGTTGAGTTGCTCATAAGCTACTTTTTCCTACCTTTGGACAGAACCAAGTGTTTCCCCCCCAAATCACTTTAAAATGCCAATACCACAGCAATTGTCCTTACTTTGTAATAAGTGTATACACAGCAAAACGGTAGTTTTTAACTTTTTGGTTGCCTATACACTTGTTGAATCACAGTGCTGCAAATTATTTTTAGCATAAGAATCAAACAAACAAAACACGCTCATGCTATTGGTCTTTTTAATTAAAATAGGCAGTGACTGTTAGGTGGATAATACTCTGCTTTAGTCTAGGTTATGTGATTTTAAATGGTTTCCTTCTTGGCCCCAACTAATAAATTGTATTTTTATTCATGGTCACCTGCATTTGTTTTTCTATTAGCACAGTTTTTGGGTCAAACTAATGTCTTTGCACTGAAAAAAAATCAAACACTTCTGATGTCACCAAGGCTCACTTATGTAAATATTGTGAATAGTATGTAAATATGAAGACCTGAAGATGACATGTCAAAAGCTTTCAGAGAAATGTAACAAAGAGACCACAAAAAAGAAAACAAGAAATCAAAATGACTTTCTGTTTTATACATTGTTGACAACTAGGCCAGATGGCAGTTTACAAGTGTCTGGGGCAATTTTTACCAGCTAGAATTTGCATGAGTCCTGTCAAAATGATGATGAAAATGGATTTTCTCTGCGGTCTGAGCAGTGCCACTTTACAGAGGCCATTAGGGCAAGAGAACCTCCTGTGGTGTCTGTCTGTGAATGGCTGAGCAGCAGGTTAACGGTGCCCACATGGTAAAAGGCTGCTGCCAGAGTATTAATAATTAAAAAGGTTCTGCATCTCTCCTCTTGCATTGTTCCCTCTCATGGTGGCCATAAACTACTTGATTATCCTTTTAGACATCGACTCTGCAAGATTATCAACTGCTGCCCGCTGATACAGCCGCCACTATCTAAAGTGTTGCTTTCCAGCAAAATGCATCATTGCTCTCAGGGAATGGCAACTCCATCAGAAAACTGTGCCATGCACTGAGATCCTTGTGGTAATGCTTCCACACAGCAGGCTGCAAACATTGCTTTCTCTTTCTCTCTCTGAACAACAGAGAAGTGTCTCTGGTTTCTTACAGCCCGTCTTAAATATCAATGGCATTATTTGTATTTACATATAAATAACACATGCATAGTCAAAATGGGTTAGATGAAAAACATATTTACCAATATGAGTTCTCACTGTATTTTATGTACATGGTATTGGGCATGGAAGTGGGCATTTGAAAATACTTTTTCTGAAGTTTAGAATTATACAAGTCTGTTCGTCAACCGAACTCCCAAACCTCACCTAAAAGTTTGCTTGTTGCCAAGACTACATGTAAGTCATTTGTTTTGTTATATGCTGGAATCCACTGGGCGTTTTCACACTGAGTATAAATTACTTGCTAGGATGAAACTGAGACGGTGTCAAACAAAAGCGGTCAGGTGGTAAACATTCAGTTCATATGCAGACGAGGGGAACTCAATGGGTCACTGAGTGTGAATGGTGGTAGGTGGTAAGTGGAGACTGAAGCTTAACAATAGAGCCCAATGAAACTCTTAGGAAGAGCACATGGAATACAAATTGATAGTATTAAGCCTATAAAATGGGTAGAAACATATTTAATTGTATATTTATAATTAAAAAGAAGCAGCTAATTGTGGTGTTTATTCAGTATGTGTTTTAATGGTGACCAGGTTAAAGCTTGAATGTAAAAAATAAGAAAAACAAGTCCACAGTGACTCTGTGAGGATGTATTCAGGTTAAGGTTAGGTTCAAAATGCTAAAAAGCTAATATTAAGTACATTTAGTGTTTACAATCGTACTTTTGGATGTTAAAAGGGATGCACCCAAATGGTTGAGTAAACAAAAGTCAATAAGAAGAGTCTTAGTCTAAAACTTTTTCATTATTCTGTTGTTTTGAGTCATTGTTATCTATTACAAGGCGCTGGCCGAAAAGACTATATAAACACCACAGAAAAAAAGAGCCTCCTGCATAGACTTTTTAAAAGGTGTAGTAATAGCTTAGGCTATGTATTTCCACCATACTGGGGTAAATGAAAGAAAAACAATATAAAACCAACAAACACTGTTTCATTTCCTGTTGCCACCTGATTTGACCGACTTATTGACCCGGTTTAATAAATCAAGTTTCAGCCCGTCTGTTGACACTACCCTTAAACGCCATTTGGGATCTGCACCTTGTCAGACACATCATTTAAGTTATTAGCCTAATTTACTAAAGAACAAACATGCAGAGTAAAAGTCGGGGATCAATAAAGTTCAAATTTCTATTTTGCCTGCCACGATTGCCTGTAAAAAAATGTCATGGTAACCTGGACCAAAGTAGTGGAATGATTTACGAACCGATTTACAATTCAATCCCTGCAGCCTCACTGCTAGCTGAGCTAAAAAGGCTCACACTGTAGTTTCCAAGTCTTTGGTAGTCTACACAAACATGGGCATCTGAGAGAATATGCGCAAAAGGTTAACATGGACATCTGATTCCTAAAGAGTGTAAATCCAAAATATAATTCTTTGTTTATTTTTTACGGATGACAGATTCAGCTGAAATTTTCACGAGTTGAGTTAAAGTTACAAGTTTAAGATTTATCGACTTGCCTGTCAAAGTCAAGAGCACTCCGTAAATGTTTGATGGTAAGCCAAAAGCAAGTACAAGAGAAAATATGTCAAAAATTGGTCTTGCTCGCAATGATACCTCATTTTAATTCAAACGTTAGTTTTCTTAAAAAGGCCACTGAAAAATATGAACTACTACAGATTTGGCTGTCCTACTTTTGGTCTGTGCTTTCGGAGACGCTGTAAAATGAGAGAGCATTTAAGGACAGATGTCAGTTTTTAGATGAAGAAATAACATGTCATGTTGTTTTGTCCAGCTGTACTCTGATACTAATGTAGGAGCTGAAAGGGTCCTCTGGGGGGAATGATATGGCCGCACGTTCCCATCCCTGCCAGATGTCCCTCTAGGGACGAAGCTCACCCCTTTCATCTATGTGCTTGGCTTGCCCATGATTTATGAAGCATGTGAAGCTGCTTACAACTGGGTCTTTTACTCTTTATGTGCCCCTTTAATTTAAATGCCTGAACTCCCATAATTGCCAGTGATGTGGGGGGGAAAAAAATGGTGGCACATAGAGGGAGGCATAAATGAGAATGATTTTGACATTTGTTTCGGGTGTTGTCCCATTTCAGCATGGATCAGTGTCTGCTGCACATCAATTTCACATGAATTAGATCCAAAAGCGCAAACAGCCGGAGGGGCTACGGCTGTCTGGTACTTGAATCTCTTGGAACAAGGCCTCTGGACATCATAGTCCTGAGCTACAGCAAACAGCATATGTTTTGCAGCTAACCCTTGTCCCTTCGTTGTACCAGCCGTTGCTGCTTCAACAGGTTTATGGTCACGCAATATCTGCTATATGCCTCTTCTAACAGCAGCAGAGGCATGTGGAGAAGTTTTATGCTCCAAAATCACCAATATTAATCATGTCCTCTGCGGTGCATTCAAACTAAGACCAAAAATGAGATCCCCTCTGAGAGCCACATATCTTAAGTCTTACCTTTTATTTCCTCACATATAATCTAAAGTTGAATGCATCTGCTTGAGACAATTAATTGAATAAATCAAAGGCAAACGTCTCTATTTATTTATAAGCACTTAATAAGACTATTACTCTTGTTGACATTGCTTTTATTGGTTGTGTTTATCCTCAGAAAAGACTGTCTTGAAATCACATTAAAGCAGCAGAAACAACAGTGTGCTTTGCTCTCATAATGTGCAACCAGGGAGCAACTCCAAATTGCAGAGTCTCAAACTCAGAGATGTTTACTGCAACAGGCAAAGTAGGAGGGAGCTCTGTGAAGTGGAAAGAGATAACACCAAGATGTGTTTGACAGTTTGTTGGAGTTCTACAAATTAAATGGAGGCCGTGGTCCTCAAGTGAAATAACAACTCTGATGCAGGGGATGGCCGAGCAGACGCTATTCTGAACGGAGTTGTAGAGAAGCCTCAGTGGATATATCCTCAGAGAGAAGCACGGCGGTGCATTCAGCTCTAGAGTTGAACTCGTGGCTGCACCAGACTTAATGCACTTTTTTTAATCACTTGTTTTGATGAATCAATGACTTTAAAACCACAGTAAAATCAATAATTGATAGAACTTTATACAATGGCCTCCACTGGCATAATTTTAAGACTGAAATTGTACATTGTTTTGAATAAGAATGTGAGGAACATCTGTTCATTTTAGCCACAGAAAACAATCTAGGTTACACTCTAATCCCGCAAACTGCATGGAAACAAATCAATTTTAGTGTGACGTAATTTTATTTTTCTTGAAATGTAATTTATAAAATTGGTATAGAAAAAAGTATAGTGAAGTCAACCCTGCGGTAATCTGGATGTATGAAATATTCGGTGGTGCATTCATAGCTTTTTAATAAAAATTAGCTAATGTCAGCTGCAATCCATTGACACGATTTGAAGCATGAATATAGCCTTTACGTTCCAGTAGACTGAAAATAAATAAAGACAGCTAGATCTTAACATGGGCACTGGAAGATATTGTCTGGTGGTCGCATGGCAGTTATGATGTATGAAAATATGCAGCTCAGGTGTGAAGATGAAACTTTCACAGTAATAAAACTCATTAAGTTGATATTGTTCACTGAACAGCTGTCATTTATAGAATAGGTTGCTCTTTTGGCAATGTGTGCAGAAGAATTATATCCAGATCCAAGTGAATAATCGGTCAATGGAAAAGATAATCAGCTGCAATGAAAACAATCATTAGCACCACATCTATTTATCATGAGAACAAATTTTTAGATCAGTATTTTTGTGATCATTTTTCAGAAATGAAAAGCCCTGCCTGCATTAATGTTACTTTGTAAATCCTTATGGGAAACGTCCCGCTCTACACTAGACCCACACAGATTGTTCAGGAGCAACGAGATCCCCCTTTAACGCCAGTTTTGATGACGACAGCACAGTCGAGAGAAGCCAAGAAAGGTGAAAGAAAAACCAGAACAGTCACAAGAAACCAAAGGATACATGAGAACAGCAGAAGCTTCTCATGCTCTTCACTCATCTTATCTTAAGTATTTTGACAAAGTGTCCACCAATCGAACGTTAATGTGATATTACAGTGTTGAGAAAACTGTGGCAGGCGAGCTAAATGCACGAACGAGTTGCACTGGACAAGTCCTCCTGGTTTTGATGGTTCTGGTCTAATGAACAGCGACATAAAATGATCTCTGCAGCCAAGTCGCAGGTGCACACTCCGGGCTACTGTTAACTCAGTCAATCTGACAAACATTGATCAAAGGCAAACAGGCTCAGAGAAGTGTAGCACAGATCCCATACAACACTGCTTCTCTGGATGCAGAGGGATATCTGTCGGAGGTTTAACCAAATGAGGAAACTGGTCAGAACTCTAAATTAACCCTGGACAGAAACTAGCATCACTATTGAAAAGTACAGGTTCCATTTTCATGTGTGACATATAGTCAAAGCAGTAATAGTGGTGCAGAGGATGATTACATTGCAGGATAGCACTATTTTAAATTACACTTTTTATTTGCGGAAAGCTGAAGAATCTTAATTTGGTTTTAATGTGTCTATTTAAATTTCTAATTATCTTGGTAGACTTGGTAGAGTCTGTTTTCGTTATTTACCATCAACATCATCCATTTGCAGCTTTAATTTTCGTGTTTTTAAGCAGTAGATTGAACATGTTCTTCACAGTCTTATTGTGAAGTAAAATATCCCATTGATTAAGCAGGCTGTTGCTCAACCTTTAAGCACAATTAAAGGACATAATTAAGTTTAATGAAATAGTGGAGTGCAGCTCTAGTTCTTCAAAAGGTTCTCCTCATTAAAATAGCCCCACAAGGTCAAGTATATGTGATTCTTCTTGGTTCACTATATTAGTAAGGCCGTTCTAGAGTTCTCATCCACAGGGAGGATTTAGCCCTCAAACTTACTGAAAGTATGAGATAATAACTGCCTACAGCTTCATATGGCAGAAATATTGTTACTATTAAATCCTATCCTAATCCTTTAAGGAACAATGCTTAACAATCCCTTTGGCGATATCCTATCTTGCCACTGATCACTCACACATGTAATTTGTTGATTTTGTTTCATGATGCAACAAAAGAAGTCTGCGTATATGCTCTATTTTCAACCTACACCCATCATCATGGATCACTACTCCATGGAGTTGCTTGTGTTTTGTTTGCCAAGGTGCAGTTCACAGAGGAGAGCGCTCGGAGCTGCACACAACCTCATTGAAATTGGAGGTGCAGTATCTTTAAAATGAAGCAGTGGTCAAAATTCTGGTCAGAACCGAACTGAGTGGCGTTAAATTCAGGGTCCAAGTCAGAAACTGAATTCTATTTCAATACGGGCAGCTCTCTCCCTGCTGGCAATATTTTCACTAAGAAGATCAATATCACATCCAAAGCCTTTCTTAACAAACAACCTTTATGTCTACCAGCCTGTTAGATTTAGATTTGTGATAAATATAATTGCATGAATGCTCCTTGATGGAGGTTGCTTCATCCAGAGCCCAGGCACACTAATTAGGGATGTAAGAATAATCCAATGCCAATATTAGGTTGCCCTGGGCACCAGCCTTGGATAAGCATTTGTGAAGGTCATCCCCCTCAATCAGCTTGGCTGGTTATCATGTCAGACCAGAAATCGTGACTCGAACAGCTTTCTGAGTCAATAAACATCTTAACCTGTGACTGTTATTCCTTTTAATTTCAAAAGTATAAACAGATCATAAGGGAAACCATTTCAGTCATTCAATACATGAAAGGAAGTGGCCTTCCATTACAAACACAAACAGTGCAAAGCAAAAAAGGATACTGAAAAAAGGATAACAATCAGCAGCATGTGTTTGACAATCACACACTTAAAAAACAATGTGTTTTGCAATGGCAGTGCCCTACCTCCATTTACTATTTATGCTTTAATGACACAATCTTCCCCCTCCACCAGGGAGCTGGGACCAAACAAGGACCTGATGATGCTTACTGCAAAAAAATTTAAATAAAACCTGACACACTCTGATATCACCCCTGGCAAGGACCAAATGCCGGCCACAAAGCCAGAATACTGGGGCATGTGTGTAAAGGCTCAGCATGACATACATTTTATCACCTGCACATGTTCATGCGAACCCATGTGTGCAAATATGCAACGAAGATACCCGATATAGGCTTAAAGGTCCAGTGTGTAGGATTCATCAGGATCTATTGGTAGATATGGAGTATAATATTCATATTTACTTTTTCATTCATGTATAATCACCTTAAACTAAGAATCGTTGTGTTTTCATTACCTTATAAGGAGCACTTCATATCTGCATAGGGAGCTCTTGCGCGAGGCCCGCCGTGTTGCCCGCTAGTTCCTACAGTAGCCCAGATGAGAAAAAGTGAACACCCCAGTGCTGAACACATATCAAACGCACAATGAGTTTCCTTTAACATCAGCTGTACTGATTTTAGAATACTTAATTTGATGCAACTGCTAGCGGGAGTGGTTATTTGGACAAAGTTTGTTGAACTAAGTTAGAGAAGCTGCACTGTAACTTACTTGAATTAAAATTGAGGTTGAACCTCAGTGAAAAATTGTTTAAGACAAGATGCTTGTAATTACAGTCCTAACAAACTGACCTAAATGCGGCATTAAACCTACTTCACTACTGACATACTTACACAGTCTGTTACATTGTGAAGTGTCCTGGCTTCGTATACACATTAGAGCAAGTACATTTGCCTGGTGCAACGAGCCTCATAAATCAAGCAAGATTTTAGTGTTTTATGCTTGTCCTGGTTATGCACTCCGCAAGGTTATGTAGGAATTTGATTTGCAGTGTGAACAGACCAGGGAAGAGCTTCTTTACAATGAAGTAAGAGACATCTTGTGTCCAGCAGTTGATTTTTGGTGGGAAAACCTGAACAGACACAAATTATAGTCCATGTGGTTCAATTATAAGTAAACATTTCAAAGATCCCCTGCAGACATGTTTTAAGACAGGCCAAGAACACTTTAAACAGATTGGGGTATAAATGGTTGATTATTGAATAAATAGGATAAGCATGTGAGGGAGCCCTTAGTGTCTGATTTTCATCCTTCTTGAAGCATAGGTAGGAGTCCTGGACTCGATTCCTCTCCCCTGCTGGGCCCTCGCACTGCTGGCGATAAGGAAATGACAAGACCAAAAGAACAGCAATATGGCAGGCTTTAAATTTCAGTAAATGTATACATATTTGATGGAGATAATTACAGAAAAAGGCAACATCAGAATAAACATCAATATCTTGAAACACTTAAGAAAACTGCAGTTGTCAGGGTAACAAATTAACCATGTCCTAATTTTCCACCCAAAAACCTGATCTCATTGTGGACATTCTGTATATGGCTGCTTGATTATGGTTTGTATAACTCTGGCCCTTAGACTGTTCCTGTTTGCAAAGCACTGGCTGCTAATTTACAGAACAAACAACATTTTGTCATGGTTGTCTTGCCATGTCAAGAGTAAATAGAGATGACAAATGAGCTCTTCCAGGTTGAAGATGATTTAATACGCGTACCATACTTGGATGAAAGAGAGTCCAAGCACCTCCTGAGTGACAAAATCCTGCCAAGATGATTGAGCAGCCGAGTCAGTGAATTAAATCAACAACAGAATAAATTATTCTGTGGTTGAGCAAAGGACAAGTGAACAAACAACTCACTAATACCAGGAGTGGTGGAAATGATTGATGGTTGTTTGAGAACAACAGTTATGGTGTCACGAAATGTTTTGAGCATTGAAAAGAGCCGACATGAGCAAGAGAGACAGGAGGAGCTGGATACCCAAAGTTCAGGCTCGAAAACAACCATTTGAAGTCTGATTTTAAGCAATATAAATGTTATCATGGTTGCTTATTTGTTGTAGTTATCCTAATCAAATGGCTGTATTGTGTGCATGTTGGACAGCAACATACACTAAACATCCATACTATAACCCAAGAGAGTCACATATGTTATTGAACTTTGTACATATTGAAAACGATTTAAGCTACAATGGTGCCATCGCTCTGAAGCCGACAGCTAGACTGTTGGTCTGCCGGTCAGCCAATTGACTGACCTCTTTGGTCCAGAGGGAAATATCTCAACAACTATTGGATGGATTGCCATGATATTTTGTGCATGCATTCCTGGTTCCCAGTGGAGTAACTCTAGTAACTTTGTCTGACTTTTCCTGCAGCATCACTGGGAGGTTAACATTTCTGGGGTTGTTTGAGGTGAACGCATGTGTAATAACTGCATGCACAGTGATACAACATTGTTTATTACATCTTTTTTTATTTCACTTGAGACAAAAAGAAAAACGCTTTTCCCTTCCCTCAGGTACTTTATCTCAAGTTTAACTGCTCTACAGAATGAAACACAGCTTGGAAACAATTCCCTCGTTGGACTGTTTTCAGGATACAAATATCTGTCTTTAGCCCCAGGTGCTTCATGTCATGAACAATGAAAGTCTTTAAAAAAAAAAAAAAAAGAAAAACCCTGACAGGTACAACAAACCAATACACCCGAGACAGTCTGGCCACAAACCAGACTGTTTTTGACTTTAGTGTTTTTACTTTCCAGAGGTTTCCTGCATTACATAGCAGGTAAGAATTAACTGGAACATTGTCTTCAGCTACAGCGCTGTCATTTTGGCATGTTGGTCCCAAAGCCACACTAAGACAACAAAAGACAGAAGAATCTGGTTTAATACATCCAAACCATGTTACAGCGGCAGAGTGATGAAATAGACAATCATCACTGCCATGTTGCTCATTGAGCTTTATTGTTGCCGCTCAGCGTGCACGCCCAATATTGATATCTCCATCTACCTTGATCCTAATTATGCTCAGAATAATAGCTTGCTGACACGTGAAAAGCATTGGCCTTATGGGAATAGGATGCTAAACATAGTCTACAGGAGCTTTCATTATGATCTTCTTGGGGGGCCTATAATTTACTACTAAAGTTTGTCCTATTGTTCAAGGAGATAGAAATGCACAGTCATTTACAAACCGGAGGCTTTTTTTTTTTTTTTTTTACATGCACCACTGGCAGTGATGTGCTTTTGCAATATATTTTATTTGCTTTGTACTTTCGCAACAAACCCCATTTGGGAAAAGGTGTGGTGATGGTAAAAGGAACACCATTTCCCCTCTTAATAAGTATTACCAAGGTGCCTTTGAGCAACACACACACAGGTCAAGCTGCTCTGTAATCAGATGATGGGCACACTGCAGTAGTACCAGTACATGGGTGTAGACAAATTAACAGCTCCAACTAAATCACCACTGAGAAGCACTGCTACAAAGTTGGGTCACATTAAGAGATATGGTAGATTAATTGTCCCTGCTGACATGACTGTTTGCATACTAGTAAAGTAAGTACTTTATTTTCCCCTTACATTCTCAGTTTTAGTTAAAAAAAAAAATTAAAAAAAAGACCACTAAAAAGACTCTTGTTACTCTCCATCTGCCAAAATGCAGATGGGAGAAGCTCCTATGTATTGATCAATATGTTCATACACGCATATATCTGAGTCACTGTCTGATATACAGTCTTAAGCTGTATGCAATTCATGAGGAAGACAGAAGACACTACTGAGGACTGATAAAGTGCCCTCAACTCCTCTGCATTTTGAGGTTAAAAAAAAAACAACTTGTTTTTATGAACAAATAATTTACTTTAAAAGGATCCCTGAACGAATTATTAAAGGCAGTTAATAGTGCTCTTTGTAGTTAGGAGAGAATAACATTTTTAAGATTCACTGTTGACAAATCGTCAGACTGAATGTTTTGTAAAATCTAAAATATAAGAATAACAATTATGCCAATTTATCACAAGGCACCACTTTTCCATTAAGAAAATTATGTTGTTATAATTGGATTGTTATTATTATGAAGCAATTTCTGTGGCTTCTTTTATCATAATATTGTAATGAAAAGCAAAATAAGATAAATTATATAACTGCATCTATATGGAGAATATACTTCTCTGACTTTATTGCGTCCCCCTAGTTCTGAAACTCAACCTACGCCCGTGTCACCATGGATACAGGTGTCAGCTCCCACCTATGCCAGCTTCGAACATCTGAGTCACTGAGTGAATCCAAATAACATCATTTCACTCAGGGACATGCGGAGCTTCAAATCAAAAGAAACACATTCACAGGATCTGTTCCCACGTTGCTGAACCTACTGCAGGCAGATGTGCACGGAAACATTTGCAATTACTGTGGATGTCCATCACATGTCTGACAGTTAATTCTAACTTTCTGTTCCTCGTTACGGATGCTAACTGTCTGAATGTACTTTGATCAGGACTTTTCTCCTTGGCGTATTAGACAATTTAGAAGGATATTAATAGATATACCTGCAATTGACACAAAGGATTTGGTCTCTTTGAAGCATGGTTAGTCAGCTCATCAAACTTTAAAGACTCATATCAAAGTGCTAACCGCCAGATTTGACCGTTTAAGAGCTGTTAATTGCTTTGTTAATGCTGATGTTTGTGGAAATATTTGTCAACGAGATAAAGTTACTTTTCGTTCCAAGTTTTTTTGTTTGTTTTTTTATCTGGAGCACCTCCTGGATACGTGGCGAGTGATAAAGCAAGTACCGGTGAATTAGTGAATGACACTAAACAGCAGGAAGTGCTTACTTCCAAAATGTTAAAAGTATACAACTGGAGTTCTTACAGTTATGACCACGTTAATTTTGTCTCCAAATGTTATTATTACTAATCTAAATAACAGATCAACTCTAATAAGATTTGAACAATTCTGTTATTTTTTTGTTATTGCTTTATCGGCGCCAAGTATGATTGTAGTTCGACCTTTCTTCTATTCTTATTAACTGATGAGTAATTGGTACTATCTGCCAATACAGAGAAAACTAAAGTCAAAATTTCAACAAAAAAACCGCGGGGAAACTGCAAAAACAAATACTGCAAGAAACTTTAGGTAGCCAACTGCACTTATAGAAATGTCATTTTACTCATTTTAAAGGTCTTCTATGTTACTCTAATCTGTATGCATTTTGGTAATAATATTTTGTATGAACTGCAATTTGAAGCACAAATCTATTACGATGATGTGAAACATTCATAGATTCAACTTTTATAGTAGGTTTCAAAAATGGCAAATATCAGTGAACATGACGATGTAAATGATCAAAGTGAAGATTTTTAAATAAATAAAAAATTGCACCAACGTCTGCAAGTAAGGCTACAAGTCAGTACAATTGCAGGAGATGTTCAAAGGCTACTTATATTCTGCATGTTTCCTCATGTAAACTCTAACTTGATCAGTGATGTTCCACCAGGGCTACAATCCAGTGGTCCTGAGTGGAATAATTTGGATCACGAACCGACTATCAGTTGAATTCCTAAGAGCAACACTTAACTGAAAATGGTGTGTAGGGCTTTAGATGTGGATCTGTCTGATAAGCAGTTTACAGAACTAATAAGAGCTGAACAGCTTTGTTAACAGTTGTCTTGGGAGGGGCAACATTCACCTCTTATTTCATCAGACCTCTGATTGCAGGGATTAATTAACTCTGCAGTCCTAGCATGTGTCTCGGAAGAGCATTTCCATTTTGATGAGGGAATTCTTGATACAGATTTACCGTAGCCTAATTGGTTTTGGCAAGATTACATAGCGGAGATGTTTAACTGACATCAAGTAACACATTTTCAAAAAGCTGAAAAAAAAAAAAAATTGCTGAAATGGCACACTGTGCGACGACATTGCTCTGAATTGGTTATGATCCTGTCAGTCGTGGTGTTCATTTCACTAATGTATGAGCTGCAACTTCACAGGATGTCTATCTCTAACTTTACAACAACAAAAAAATGTTTAGCACTACACAACAAATGTTCAGCTTAGATGGTGTCTGAACTCAAAGTTAGACAGCCAGGAAAGAGTTTGGGGGCAGAAGTGTAAAAATACACATCAGAGTTAATAATAGCTGCCTTGACCTCCCATGTTTATGGTTCAGGTGTATCAGCAGGAGTCTATAGTTGTCACCTACCTCTATTGTACAATGCAGGACAAGTCTCTGCATTGTTAAAAAAAAAAAAAAAAAACCTACAGTGTCACTTAATTACTTATCTAATTTCTGAACTTTCAGACAAACTTATTTATTCTAAAAAGATAAATTTATCTAACTGGCTAATGACAGGTAGAACTACCATTATTAAACTGTACTTTTACAGCTGACTGGGTCCTTTTATCAGCAGGGTCATTAGCCCATTACCTGTCAGTTTACTGTTGCTGACATAAATTTTAAGTTTGGGATTCATTAGTTGTGACGCAGGCTAATTCTGAACCTTAAGGAATATACACTGCCGTAGATAAAGTGTACTGCAACTTGAATGAAAGCTCACGTGATAATGAAGGAGGCACAATTAAATGCTGAGTCTCATGGAGGCTTGTGGGCCCATGTCAATGAAGCAGCTGTGAGTGAAGGCACCAACTTTACAACCCTAATGAAACACTTAGCCTCCTCAGACGTCTGCCCTACTTTTACGGCACTTAAGACGGTCACATAAAGTCCTGTGTACTATTTTTACCTGACAGTGGATCAGTTTAATCAAACAAAGTAACATTAATAAAATGCATGGCACAGCTGAAATGTTCAACTTCGACTGATAGGGGCGGCGGCCCAAAATACAGAGTACAGAGGAGACAAGCAGTAGACACATGTTCATAACTGGGTTGGTTTTGACTAGTTGGTCCAGTATCAGCTTAGATATTGTGTAATGTAAATGTGGGCTGATAACAAGGAACAGCAGTACAGAAATGTCTATTCTAGGTTTAAGGATGAGGTAAAAATACAGATTTCCCATATTCATACCTCCCTCTACTTAAATTACATATTATAAATATAGAAAAGAAATTTGAAAGGGTGCATTAAATGCTAGATTTAAAGCCTACCGAGATAAGGGGTAAAGAGGTCATGTAGTCTCATGTGCCCAATAAAGTTTGGCTACCCAATGGAAGGACATATCTGACAGTACATGTCTGTGCCTCGTCGAGTGAGCAGACAGGACTGAGTGGCCCTCCCTCGGGGCTGCCACTCTCTGCTGCCAGCAGAGAAAATGAGGCACAGTGTTGAAGCCTCCCCGCGCAGCACCCCTGGGACCCAGGCTTGTGAATGTTGTGTCGCAAGCAGTGAGCACCCACATCACGTACGGTTTGCTCTGTTACATATTTTCCAGCAGAGACTTTAATCAGTCAATATATTTCAATTTTATCAGGCAAAAATAAATATTCTCTGATTGGTTCGCCCTTCAAAGGTTTCTAAACTATTAACAGCAAGGAAACCTGAAGCTGTGAGCAACTGTCTGGCAACACCAGGGTAAATGTCAAGAAAATATATTATGACAACTGTACAATCCAAGATATTTTTTTAAATGAGATTCAAAATATTTAGCACTTTGTTCTTTATTTTGAGAGCAAGAATACTGAATTGGATGCTTTTCGATGCTTGCAGATGCGGAAAAACGAATTCTCTAAGGCCAACTGAAATCTGTAGTAGTTTTTCATTAGAGAGCAAAGATATCCAAATCTGCACCACAATTGCTTTATAAGAATAGATCTGAAAAATAAAGCCAGGCAGTCCCTAAAGCCCCATCCTGTGTTCACCTAGGGCCCAATTAAAGGAGTTGTAGTGACAAGTCAAGCGTTACTGGCCTCGGCCAGCCAAAGAAATCTGGACTCTTGTTTATCTCTCATTTCAATTGTAGAAACCACATTAGAATTCCTTTTCAAAATGCTATTAATAAGTGCCAAAACAACCTAAGCCACATGGCCAATATATGTTCAATTAGGATTACCCAGAGACACAATTCATTGGGAGCGAGGAGTTTGAGTCTTCGTGGAGCTTGTCAAACTGCACAAACTTCCATGCGGCTTTAAAGGGTTCAGATTTGCAATTAACTAATGCGACAGCGAGGAGAACAATGCACCTACCCGAGCCGCCCCCGCCCCAAAGCCTTTCCATTATTTTAACGAGCACAACAGCATATTGTATGTTAATAGATTTCCTCCCAGTCCTCAGGAGCGTGCCCCTGCCTGTTGTCAGGCTTGTTGATTAACAGGAACACAATTAGAATTTCGGGGCTCTGTTTAACATTAGCATACTTGATATGCGACTTAATGCACCTACATGGTCTTCTAGGTGTCACCCACCTCCTTTAGCTTGCTGTTTCATCTTCAGGGAGTGTCTGTATTCGACTTCCGATAAACATCATCACAGCAATATTTGTCATGCTAATCCACTGTGGTCCAGACAGAAGAATATAAACAACTGATGGATGAATTGCCATAAGAAGTTCTACATTCAGAGGTTAAGTGATGAATCACTGTGACTTTACTGATATCCCAATTTTTCTTCTAGCACCACCAACAGGTAAAGGTTTTCACTTATAGTGTGGAATTGATCGAAAATTCGAAGGTCTCGACCAAAATTTGTCATAAACATTCAAGGTTTCAGGATGATGAGTCGTAAAGACTTTGGTGATGACATTTCTTTTTCTCTTGCCTTTTTCTTGGTCAATACTAATTAATACATTTTAATTTGACCAATACTTTGCCATTTGATGGTTTATAATCTCTTACTTGCAGGCAAAACTATTGATATTTTATATTAGCTTTAGCGGTAATGAATACTGATTAGCAGGTAGTAGGCAGTAGTTAAACTAAGTTGGTCAACATGGTACCAATATTTTATCTTACGCACATATGTACAGTATATCGTTTATATATTTAAGTAACTCATAGATCAATATTGGTATCAACCTCTAAAATCAACTATTAGTCAGGTTTTAATTAAGAGATACAGTAGCCCTGACATAACTGTTTCATCAATGGATTGATTGCTTGTAATTGAAGTACAACTGTGAAAATGTATCAAATCCAGCCTCTCAAAAATGAGAATGTGCTGTTTTTGCCGATTTGTATCATTGCAAAAAGAATATCTTTGAGTTTTGAAGAAGCATTAATGTTTGACATTGAATAAATTCAACGATGACTCAATTCATCCTAAAAATATCTATATATTCACTAAAAAGGAAAAATAAATCATGAGTTGCATGCCACATTGTAAGGGTAGAAACAGCACAGGTGTATTTTTGAACATTACTGACTTGCCTAGATTTGTTGATTTGTTTACAGTGAGAGGAGTGATTCAGATCACCTCAGTTGTCGCACTTTACCTTAAGAACGATGGAGAAGCTTACATTAGCTGCTGTTAGTCGTGTTCGTCGTAATTCAGTGGATCCTGCTTCTGTCCCCACTCCTCCGCAGACATCCCACACAGTTATCAGGCTCTATGAATAATCTATTCAGAACACTCTACCAGTGTGATAATATGTTGGAGGGACCTACCAGTTAATGATACACTTGTGATGCTGTGTATGAAAAGGTTTACAGACACGGAAAAGAACACCATTTGGTCGTCTATAATTTTACTGTCCGAACCGGAGTTCCATGAAGCGAGAATTTCATATCTATTTAGAATAAAATTACCTGTTGTGTTAGGTATTTTTTTAACATTTAAGGAATCAGGAACATACACCCAACATCAACAAGGCTTAGAAACAGCAAGTACAGTTTTGTTTTGTTTTTTTCTTCCTGTAACAATGAATTCCTCCCACGCATCTATTGAAAAGAGATAAGAACAAACATGTGGTTGCTTGGTAGAGCTCCACATAATATTTTATTATAGGTGGTGTTATTTAATGATACAATGGCCGTGCTTTAAACTCAATTATGTGGACCTAGCTGTGACGTGTTCTCTGCCACATGTGCAGCTGACAGTGTTGAGAATATTGTAAAAATGTGGAGCTCGGTCTTCTGGACCATATAGGCGATGAAACCACTTTCAAATGACCCTAAACATGTTTTTTCTGCATAATGCTTTAAAAAAAAAAAAAAAGTTTTCATATCGGTACCTGTCGCAAAAACACATTGGCCAATACTGATATATCTGTGACAGACCAATTTAAATCAGTCAGGCTCTCCTTGTTAGTGAACAGTAATCAATACGTTGTTAACAGTGAGTCTCATTACTATGCATAAAGTCAGAACAAGTAACTTGTTGGAATGAATCCATAAAGAATTATCATTTCGGTTTGCATTTACACTGCCGAGCATTTGAACATTTTCACACATATTGTTTTGTTTTTTACTGCCACAGCTTTACTGTTTCGGTTCAATCTACATTATCATGAACAACATGCATTAACAGCAGTAACAAGCAGCTGTTTAACAAAAAATAAATAAAACTGTATGTAGCGAGTACCAAAAGACAAAGTTAGCAACTACCGGGTGAATATAATTTTTTTTTCATTAAAATCTAAGAGCCATTTATTTTTCCCAGGAGTTGGAGACCAAAACTGAGTAAATATTTGACTTACGTCTATCAGATGGACGTGTAAATAGACAAGTTCAGTATTAACTTTATACAATAATGTCAGTTTGATGTTTTCAGTTCATTGTGCTGCCCCCAAGTAGCCGAAAAATCATTAAAAAAAAATCATGACAGCATTAAGATTTTCTTGTATGTAAAAATGCAGTTTTTAAGTTTTTGTTTAACCAATGTTATATTGTATAACATTACATTACAGCTATTCTATGATCAAGTTGTTGCTCAAATGTTGTTCATTACTTTTCACTCTTAAGATTTCAGTGACACTAATGAGCCTGTGGATCTCAAACAGCTCTCTCTGTTTCATATTCACCATTTCATCTCTGTCATTTACGACTCCAGACTGCTGATATCAACCTTGTAAATGTTCGGCTTTTGATTTATCAAGAAGAGTGTCACTTTGTCATCAAGCTTAAAGCGACTGCTTCTGTCTTTATTGAGGCGAGTTCATTCCAATTATGTAAACATCAGAAGAAGCTAAGAAAGCAGCCGGTTCCACTGGGATTAAAGGAAACAATACGACCTTGACAGGTTTCTATTTCCCTGTTTACCCCATTACATTTTGAAAGTGTCTTAATAATCTGATGGTTTTCCGAAATTGATATGAGGTGTTTATTTCTTTACTTTTTATTCACAGTGTCAGTGCCTTTTTCTTCTGCGAGAGTTACTGCTCATTAAAACCACAGTTTGTTAAGATATGCACTCATGAGTGACGGACACATTTTTGCAGTCTTAACAAATTGTTTTTCCGTTTCATTAGTGAGGATCTAACTACCAAACAAAGGGGAAAGAAATACCACCTGAAGCCTCACAACTCTGCCTGTTTTCACTCAGAGCATATCCTGCAGCTCCTCTTCTTCCATTTGACAAATTGTATAGAGGAGAAAAATGAGGGACATTTATATTTTCTGATTTTTAATACCACATCTCTTAATCCCAGAGGTGCTATATGTCAATTTCCCAAAACAAAAAGCTCAATTCTGTGAGAAAGAGAAAGTTGTGGAAGAAAATAACTTTTGAATCTATTTGGTATATGTATGTCTCAACATTCATTTCTCTCTGCAGGTAATCTTCTGGAAGATACCCTAACATCCCTGCATTCAATTCAATCAATACTTTCCATTTAGACGATGAATGGATTTACGTAATTGAACCTCTAGGGTCTGTCAGTATGATACAATCATTTATCTAAATGGTTAAACAGCTTACTGATACCTGCTGTAATTTTGCATACTGCCGCAGTGAGCTAAAAACATTGGAAACTGGAAATGAAAGACTGAAATGATATTTCGTGAAAAAAAGAAAGAAAAAAATGTCTCTACTCTCTGTGTTTCTCACTATAATCCTCCACACAGCTTGAATGTAAATTGCTTTGTTTTTTAAATGAAATAATGTATTCACAAACATATGCGAACATCATGCACAAATATTTCAAGCACCGAAACCAGATGAGGGGATTTTCTCTGATGTTTGCATTATTATCCTTTGACAAGACCGATTTACAAGACTGTCAAAGACCCCGTGCTATCTCTGGAAAATCACCTACAATTTCAGCACCCACATGACAGATCGTTTTTCTTTTTTCCAGCATCATTTGAGGGGAAAAGCAGGATGGTTTAACAGGAGAGACTGCACTACTTTACTGGTAGATATTGAGATGATAATACAGACTTCATTTAGTGCAACATTTCTTCTCACAAAAGGAAACAGACGTCACACTTTCCACTGCACCTGCAGCCGATGCTTTCCTTCCAATTGTGCTCCTCTTCTCAACCAAACTGAGTCTCTAAATGCAGTAATTAGCTGAAGTCGTTCATATCCCAGGGCTATATCAGGAAAGACTTTTCCCATCTAATCACTTTTGTATTTTTGAATTGTGTATTAAGGCATACTTTCCTCTGTTCCTTCTAGCTATTTAGTGGTTTTGTCCTCTTCACTGATTCATACACAATTTGCTAAAATCTTGAGGGGGGGGGGAAAGGAACGCAGGCCTGTTTCATTCAGCTCCCACACAAATGTTTAACATCTCAGAGGTGTGGAACAGACACTAATTCGGATATGTTCGAGCTGGAGCAACTAGACGTTTAGCTTTGATGTAGCAGTTTTTTGGAACTGACACGCTCAGTCTGAATATTTTGCAGCATATGAATCCCATCAAGAATTACACAAATGTGACAGGCAGAAACCTCAAAAGATTACTGTAGACTCTCAGTCCAGTGGAGAATCCATGGAGGATTTTTTTTTTCACCCAAAATGTGGTGCTTACTCAGCTTTGTGGTAAATTAAAAAGAAAGTTAGATGTTTAACATTTACTCAGAAAACAAGCTAAAATGAAAATCAACAGTTAAATGTCACACAACAGGTGGTTCCCGTTCCATCTACCTCCACCCGTGTTTGTCATTGATCCTGTGCGGAGCAATGATGCTGCATAATTATGACATTTTATGGAAAAAGACCACAGACCGTGAAGCACTATGCTATTCTTTTTTTAATACTTGAGAAACGCTGTGCACAACTCCACCTAAAACAACATCTGTTCATGTTGCTACCTCTGATAAGAAACATTTATTCTTGTACTTCATGTCTTTCATGCCTCTACTTGAGGCACGTATTATGACTCTCCTCCTCTTTATCATGCAAGAGTGCAACATGCTGTGGATATACTGTCTTTCTCACACTAACGCAAAGCTAGAGACCAACACTACATCAACACAAAGATCTATAAGATAGTTTAAAGCCGCTGCACTTGCTTTTCTATTAAAAAAAAACTTTGATCTCATTCAAGAGCAAGAAGCCTTTCTCAAGTAATTTTTCTGTGTACAACATTGACTTTTTTCCACAGGGACGTTGAACACGCATTTCTTCAGAGAAGTGTAACCTATTGCTTGGTTGGTTCTGACCAACTAAGTGCTCCATGTCACCTGTACTAAAAGCGTGACACCAACAATGACCCCTTCAAACTTGCACTTAGTGGTCAGATGATGCACTATGCCAACAGACAACAACATATCACAGTTTACAAAGATGTTTCACAAAGCTGCAGCAGCACACAGTCACAAGAGATTCATGTTTCTTATCTCTTATTATTTAAAGCCTGGTGGCTCGTAAATGACGCTGTAGATGTATAGAGATTATTTGAACAACCATTTATGTGTACAAATGGCAAAGATTTACTGGTTATAAGATTTTAAATCTAACTATTGCTCCTTTAGTATGATTTATGTCATTATATCCCCAAAAATCTTTTGGTTTTTAGTTGTTGGTCAGCCAAAAAGGTCCCCCATCAACTAGGGATGGGCATTTCAAGCATAAATATAAGGAGCAAATACTCAACTATTATTTTTTTTTTTTTTGCTTATACCGCAGACAAGTTTGAACCCTAGATAAGATATAAAATAAAAACAAGCTGGTTAGCTGCGATGTGCTGCAAATATTGGTCCCCCTGTGAATTACAATTCAGAAATTAAAGCCAATGCACAGGTAATGAGAAGGCCGGAATAAATAATGCAACATTCCTGAGATATTACCATACATGCGGGAAACCACACAAGTACTTGCTGTCACTACATTTTTAATGCCAATGGAAGGTTGACTAAGTCAAGCAAAACTTGTCATGCACTCGCATGTTTATGTGAAATTATGTCAACATTTATTATAACACAAGAAACTGGCTAAATCAGTGTAATTTTGAGAAAATGCTTTAACATGTATCAGCCAGTTACACTTTGAACACTATAGTGATTCTGATTTGTTGTTGTGTTTTAGGTTAAAGTTTCACAAACAACTGATTTTCCACAGGCTGTCAGTTACCTCTCCTTACCTTCGTACTTAAACCAGCAACCATGTCGCCACTTTTCTTACTTGCAGGTCCCCACTGTGTAGCTTTAATGAATATGAAAGAGGGAGTTTGAAGTCTTTTTGTTAAACAACAAATGTTTTATTAAAAAGACCTTTGCATATTTTGCATTTGAAAATATGAAATGGTTCCTGTCTGATACTACTGAGTAAATACAGCAGGGACCGTTTCACACAACAGCAAGCAGCAATTACTGGGCCGATAGCATAAACTAATAAAGGGAATGTTTGTCTTCCAAAGGACATGTGTCATTTGAATTTGGGCTCCTAATATGGCTCAAATTTGAGGACAAAGCACAGACAACTGCTGCAGGACACACCATTTTTGTTAGCTCATTAATTGGGAGGCAATTATGGAAACAAACCCTTCAGGCTGTTTTCTGTAGCTGGACTGAATACTGTACATTCCTGTTCCACTGATCCATTAGTGATAGTTTCTTCTTCCTGAGATCACATTGAAAAAAATCTTGTCATTAATATTACTTGGATCTGTGCCTGTTCTTTTCTAGATGAATGATATTTCTTCAGTGTCAAAACATCCATCCATCCATTATCTATATCCGTTTTATCCTGAACAGGGTCACGGGGGTGGGGGGGGCTGGAGCCTATCCCAGCTCACTTAGGGCGAAGGCAGGGTACAACCTGGACAGATCGCCAGTCCATCACAGGGCCAACACATAGACAGACAGAAACAAAGACCATTCACGCTCTCATTCACGCCTAAGGGACATTTATAGAACCACCAATTAACCTGAGGCGCATGTTTTTGGATGGTGGGAGGAAGCCGGAGTACCCGGAAAGAACCCACGCAGGCACAGGGAGAACACGCAAACTCCGCAAAGAAAGGCCCAGGTCCGGATTCAAACCCGGAACCTTTTTGCTGTGAGGCGACCATGTTAACCACTGCACCGCCCACCAGTGTCAAAACATTTACATAATAACTTTGTGAGAAACCACAAGAAAGATGATTACATTTCCAAATGCAAAACGAGAAAAAGAGAAGTATTTTCATCAATTACGAGTCACGTGGTTGTTGTTGTTGTTGTTGTTGTTGTTTTTTACCGAAATGCCCCCCATAAACCAATTTAAAGATGAAAGTAAAATATTACTTAGTACTTCCACATCAGTCCATCTTCAGGGTTATTTACATTGTATGAGAACGCTGATATTATATGGAGGAGGGTTTAAAGTTGTTTCAATCACATTTCCAGACACATTGTTGTCATTCTTCAAAGCAACAAATTGAAGAATTTTGTGATGGCTCTCACTTTTCAAACAGACGCCAATGATGAAAGCATGAAGATGGTTTTCTTCAATAGAAAATCATGAAACTGTATTTACATATGTGTTCTGATGTCAGGTTTTCAAACCCTGCTGGAATGCTGGGAGGGAAAAAAAAACTGTGCAAATTGTAAGCTTGCTTTAATAAAACTGAGTTTGAAGGACGTGTTATGGGGACCATACAGGACTTAAAGATGTGTTAGAAGTGTGTTGGAATATATAAGGATATAACTTTTGGTCCGCATATTACCCTGACCTGTGTTTTTTTGCTTTACTCTGTGACATATCAAAGGCATGTAGGAGCAGATGAGAAAACAGATTTTAAATTGGCCACTTTTTGGAGGGAATAAAGTATTTTTCCAATGAGCTGTTAATGGTACCAACAAATCAATCCGCATCTGTATATAATACAGACAAACAAACAAATGCACCCTAATTTTACAGTACCTGCACCTATGAGACACTTACATGAGTGCACTCATTGCACTGTACATGTTGTAGTCATGGACTACCAAAGGCAGCAAGGAAAAAATAATGTCTCGAGTTAAAAAATATAGCTATTTCAGAAAAAAGAGAAGAATGACAGAGAGAGAAATACCGGATGACTGCTTATATCCATTCAGGGCCATCTCTATATTGCACTTATTAAATTATATACAGTTGAAATGATTAGGTGATTACACAATTGCCAAAAAATGTATACGCAAGGATTTTAGTAATTGTCACAGTACCGCATGACTAAGTATTGGCGTTTGTGTCAACTTGGAAGCTATAGTAACTAAATCTGGAACAACAACTCTCTTTTCCTTGTGTGAGATTAATGCTTTCTGTACAAATAAATTTAATAAAGTAAAAAGTGTTCTTGCAGATAATTACGATGTCACAGTGACATTGACCTTTGACCTTTTGAACATAAAATGTCTTTATTTTATCCTATTTAAAAAATTGGATTAAATACTTTCATAATTAGCACATGCATTATTGATTTATGGCCAGAAATGTGTTTTGTGAAGTGAAATTTTAATCTGTTGGCCATTAAATTGAAGTAGGAATTTGAGCCAAGTTTAAAGAAATTCACTCAGGGCTTTCCTGAGATATCACATTGATGAGAATGAGACAGACAACTTGGAAACATAATGCATCCAGCCAAAGTTGATGCCGGGGCATTGGCATTAAAATGCAGTCAAGGGCTCTGGCCTCTTGTGTGTCAGGATTGGCTAGACTCAATTAATGACAGTTAGTTGAATATCTTAACTGAATATCAGACAAATAAACCAGATAATATATGTCCACTTAGGCACTGGAAAATCATGAGGTATTTTTTTTTTTTACTCTGACAATTTATATACCGAACAGTGAATCAATTAATGGAGAAAAATCACCAGCAGATGAATCAGTCTTCAAAACAACAATCCAGCAAATTTGGGGGGAAAAAGCAACTATGATAAATAAAGATTTAAAATAATTTCAGTACATATTAAATATTGGTCATTAACTGTAGTTTCATTTGGCAACTCACAGTGAATGGAATAATTATCTGAATTCAGACAGTGATAGCAAACTACGCCCCGGAACTACATTGAATGAAGAGCACAACAGCAGCTATTACTGTATGTGGCAGCCTTACTTATGGCAGACATCTTTATTAATGAAATTAACTGTATGTAGTTATGATAATCAGCAGAAACCTATTACCTACCACCTGAATGATAACAAGGAAATGTCACATCAGCCTATTAACTGAAATGTTGTTGTTTTTTATTTAAAAAAAAAAGTATTAGCTGAGTTTAAACTGTATGGAATAAATGTCAATCTGAGTGCCTCACTTGTCCACATAAGCAAGGGTGAGTTAGCCAGTAAGACAAGAAGATAATTGTGTATGACAATAGAAAGTTTACATAAAAATAATGATGTTTACATCCTTAAAGCTAAAGCACAATGTTCCTCCTGCAAAAAGTTCACTCAAGTTTGCTACAAAAACACATGAAAAACAACATAAACAAGAAGCAGCAGAGATACTTTCTGTCACAGGATGAATTCAGGAACGCATCACAATGCAAATCCCAAACATTGACCAAAAGGTAAAAAAAAAAAAAAAAAAAAAAAAGCAAACTAGCATAACAATCAGGAAAACATCTCTCTGTCACAGGATGAATTCATGAACACCAAATACCAAATGAATACCAAAACATCTACCAAAAGGTAAAAAAAAAAAAAAAAAATTAAAAAGCCAAACTGGCACAACAAACAAAACAAAAACCTCTGTAATAGGATAAATTAAAGAAAGCATCACCTTGCCAAACAACCAAAATCAAATTAAGCTAGACCAGCACAACACAATATGTCACAATTAGAAACAAAACAACCCCAGCAACACCAAAGCTTAGCAGCAAGCCAACAAACCCACTGCAAAGACTGAAAGTTCATTGTTTTCAGGTCAAAAACTCGATTTCAGTCTAATTGTTAAATTCCATACATTCCCCTTCAGAAGCTCAGAAAAAAAAAAAAAAAAGCTAAATTGTAAGCCGCGTCTGTTTTGTTGAAAAACACCAGTTTTCAAATTGCTTTTAGACCACAGAAAACAGACACAAACGTGTTCGCATAAAAAGAAAATGAGTGCACTAAGCTTGCTTAAATGGAGCCAGAGTTTCCTCTGAAGAATTGCGGTGAGGTCCAAAGTTGGAGAACAGCAGGTTCAGAGAAGGTTTAAGTCCCGCTCAGGTATTGCAAACAGTGAGGAGCTGGACTGTGACTCCGTCCACCAGCTCAATACTTACAGGTTGTAGTTTGAAATACTTCAGGTGCAACAGCAGGTCAAACCAGAAGAGGAGGTCCAGACAGAACTCAATATCTCCCGCCTTTCAGAATAAAAGGGGGTCACGAGTGAGCACTTCCTGGATTTCCTTTGTTTGTTTGGTTGTTGTTTTTTTGGTCTCATCTAGTTTGCAGGCTTTTGATTTGGCTATTTACTCATGCTCAAGTCTGAATTATCACAGAGAAAACATCTGAACGAAAGAGTGCAGTGTTTGATTTGGAAAGTAGAAATGAAAAAAGAAAACCTACAGAAATTAATGTTATATTTGTGCTGGTTTAAAATGTCAACATAATAGGCCCACAGAGAATTCAGGAACATGATTTGTATTTAATTATCTTTAATCCATTTAAAAGTTAATCTGAAGTTTGCGTTGAGATTTACAGCATTTTTTAGAAAGAATATTAACCTCATGAGAGTAACTATGCTGTTGAGGTTTTAATGAGCCGCAGATTGCAATGTCAGATGTAAAGGAAGTTGTAATGTGATAGAAACCTGGTGCTTTAATTTTTTTTATATAATATTCTTTAAATTTAAGCTCAGCCTGAAGACACTTGTTTCCCCTCCTTCAGATGACTTTGCTTTTACCAGATTTTCTTGCTGAAAGTTTGTGATGAGGTGCTGCTCTTCCACTAACGCTGTAATTATCCCTAAAGGACTGGTACCTACTGCATATTGAGTGAATTACTGTTTTATTTCATTACAGAACAAATTAACCAATAACTAAATGTTTCACAGTGAAGGCGCAGATGTTTTGCGAAGTTGCAGCATTTTATGTACTTCTAGTTATTGCAAAAATAAATTTCTGGCCTTATTGGATTTGGAGTCAAACATAAAAGTCAAAATCTGCTACCGCCACAGGAACTGTGGCCTGCTGGAGACAGCAAGAACTGGAATAGCAGAGTCCTTCGGTTGCTATAATCAGAGATAACATGGCAATTATCTTCACTGTAATGACTGAACATGGTAGTTATTCAAATCTATCTCTGTAATATGAGAATCAGTATCTTCTCATTAACCCGAGCCAAAATCATATAAAGAAGGAAGAGAATTATTATTTTGTTAGCTGTAATATAATGAGACTATACAGCGCAATAGATGAGTTACAGGTTTCATAACTTTATTAAACAAGTGGCGAGTTCACAATCACCAATGGCTGAAAATGAAGTTATGTCTCCGGCAAAGTGTTGCTGCTCATGGACTTAGTCCTGAGTTTCCTTCACAAGGAGATGCAGCTAATCAAGATTAATTAAGTTCAACTTGTGAATACTGTAAGCCACCAGGAAACTCTTAAAGCTGTCTCTGTATGATAATAATAATGATAATATATGATTAAACAATACTAAATGTCATTATTTTGATATTCAGCGTACATTTTTTTTTTTTTTTTTTTTTTTTTGCAGTGTAATGTCCTGTACCTCCATTTAAATCTGTATCAACAGATTTTTTTTTTTTTTGCCAACTGTTAAAACCGTGAACACAACTTTGATAAACTGTATCACTTTATAGAGTCAACATGAAAAACTTGTGAGCAAACAGTGGCTCATTTACACACAGTCATATGTGTGTTTTTTCCCCTGATAAATAAATACTCAATATCTACACTATTTTTGTCTCCATCAACTCCTGAGAGAAATATACAGCTTTTTAAGAAATAATTCTTCTCTGGAGCCAAAAAATAAGCCTCAGAATGAACACAATCAGTGCAGTTAGGGGGTGTAAAGAAAAAAAAAATCAATGAATTAATGAGATGCTAAAATTCAAAAAGAGTTAGGTCATAAATATCTGAGTACATAATTACAAGCGACTCCTTTGTTTGTATACCCAGGTAGTTATTTGATCCTTTGTAAATATAAAAATTTAAAATGTAAAATGTATGTGTATATATATATATATAGATATATATATCTATATATATATAGCAGACAGCTCACCGGAGGCTGCAGGAATGGACACTTGCAGATGCACTTACCTGTTTGATGCCTGTGGATGTGCCCAAGGATAGTCTGTACTTTGAAGAGACAGTCAATTGAGAGTTTCTCTCCTGCTTCAGTTGAGCCTTTAAAGACTGAACATGTATAAATACAGAAATAAATACAGGAGTCAGAGACTGACATGAAATTTAAATGTCTCATCTTACACCATCAATCTGCTTCATTATTGCTTTAGATTCCTGAGAATGTAATTACTGCTCACACCAATATAACAGCCCAGACGAGCTGTCAAAACATAATTTAACTTTCTAAGAATTGGAAAAAGTGGCATAATACAAATATAAGTCATATGACATCAGAGAATACTGTTGTTTCTATTGCCTTGTACTGTAATACCAAAAATATTTTTTCAGTTTAAATAATAACTGTCTTCAAAAAAGATTAGCATAAAAGAATTGAGCCTCCTCACAAGGCTTAGAAATGCAATTAAAATGATGCATAAAATTTCTCAACCAGAGTAGATCTGTTTTTGTCTCCCCCCATTTAAAACTGGCTTCCTAATGCTAGGTTACTCATCCATTGTCACTGTGATTGCACATCCAGTGTGATGACGGAGAATGAGCTAATTTCTATTTTGTCATGGAAAATGTCACCTGATTTTATGTTGCTGAATTTAAACAAAATATCCATTAAAGTCTCCACATAAATCATCCCTGACATGGTATTTAAAAACAAATACACGTTATAAAATCTTAACTGCAAAGTCACCCGCCGCCTTAGCCGTGCACTGACTCACGCTTGGCACCAGCACACCCACATTTGGCACCCGATCATCCATTATATCTCCTTCTACTTCTATCAGTGTCCACAATTACACTGATTAATAGTGTCATTTCATTCATTTTTTTTTTTCAGAACTTGCAATTGCTTTCTGTGCAACAATATAAACAATAGACAGCAGAACCCAAAACAAGATGGACACCAGAATTGTGTGTGTGTGTGTGTGTGTGTGTGTGTGTGTGTGTGTGTGTGTGTGTGTGTGTGTGTGTGTGTGTGTGTGTGTGTGTGTGTGTGTGTGCGTGTGCGTGCGTGTGTGTGTGTGCGCGTGCGTGCGCATGTGTGCATAACCTCCTGGGCGGCCCGTTGCTGACGAGTAACAACTTTCAGCTACATGACTCACCTATTTGGATGAACACACAGACTCAGGATATCATTGAGCGCCGATACACCACTGGCACCGAGACAGATTTCTTGCTTCATGAAAACACACAAGACTTTTGCCAAGAATGTTCAATGAGTCTGCTCAGTCATTTCTACCACAAATCAAGCTGAATGACTTGGAAACGTGCTGGCGTCCTGCGGAAGAAGAAGCATCACTTGAGGTATTTTAACTGAATTTTTGCTGTTTTCCTGTTGTGAGGATGCAGCTATTTCCTGGTTCAGGCCTGCGGTCGAGCTGCTTGTTGAGTTTTTATGTGCCTCTAAGACAGGATCCTCAATCGATAGTTTTCCATGATGAGAACTGGTTTGTCGCTGCAGACTAATTTGCAGCAATCCCACTCAGCCCCTTTAGAAATGACTCTGTGTTCATATTGGGTGATTCAGCAGGACACAAATTACCTCAACTGCCAGCAGCCAGAGTCCATGTGAGAAATACTGTGACATACGGTATGTTGCATGGTGGAAACAAGAGGTGCAGATGTTTGGGTTAGCAAGCAGGCAGGTGGATACCTGATGTGGATATCAGGAAATCAGCGTCTGTGTCACATTAACAATTCATGTTTCAGGAAGACGGAGAGAACCGCAAAGTCATAACATTAATGAGATTGTTTAATTTCTAGCCACAATGGCTTTTTATTCAGTCCACCACTTTGGTCCAGTGAAACTATAAGAAAGATTATCACGAAGTTATGTATAGATATTTGTGGTGCAATGCAGAAGGCTCCAAGAAAAAAACAGGGTCATCAAGCAAAGAAGTTGAACCAAGCTCACCCTTTGTTGCAGTGTAATGTCTATTATCCTTCTGGTAATTGGGACTAAAGGTAAAACAGAAAGATGAATTGTGATAACTTTCCAGAGTTAATGGTAAAATCCTGTCTGTGAATATTCTACATCACTATGCAGCGTTTTGCTGTCTGATAAGCTTTTTGATGCTTTAATCTCTTACTCAAACTGTACGTGCATGAGTTTCAAACAACTGACTGGGGACTTAAACAACACATCTCCACCACACTCCGGGCTGTTTTCCACATGAATGCCTGCTTAGTCTTGTTAATTCTTGTCATCAAATTTTCAGCACACATCAGGATTGAGCTTTTGTTGGCTTCTCCACGATGCAGCTTTCTCCTTCTTTTGATGTCCACGTGTGCCAGAGCCGAACTTACATAACAAGCTTTTCAATTACTGATGGTTGTTCTTCTTTTCACATTTAAAGGTCCCATATTGTATAAAATCACACATACATTACTTTTTTTTTAAATTATAAAGCAGGTCCAGGTGTCATAGAAACACTGTGTAAGTGTCAAAAGGTTCAGTCGATGGAGTACATAGCCTCTATTCACCAGCTTTGCCTTTTACACCTCCATGGGTTTGTGATGTCACAAACTCACGCTTATATCATATGTCTGTCCTCAGCACGGCCCGCTGACCAAACTTATGTTGAACAAAACAGCGACCAGTCATTCTGTCACGGAGCTAACAAGCAACGAGACTGGCACTAAACCGTTGGTTGGTTTGGACATGTGTCAGCCAATCAGAAGAAAGGATCACTGATATCAATGTGCCTTAAAGAAACAGACACAAAACAGCCTGATCTTGATAGAGCGCCAAATAAAAACGTTGGATATAAAACTATATTGGGATGGTTTCTAATATTAAAACCACAAAAAATTTAATCTTATCGATAGAATAAGACCCCAAATAATACACTGTATGCAAAATGTGCAATATTGGACCTTTAACCATAATAAGAATCTTTCCTCAACCAAAACCAAAAAGGTTTTGTTGGTGCTCAACCTTAACCACAAGAATTCAGTAAAAACAAACATGTTTTTGTTTTTTTCAAATCACTTAAAAAAAATGGAATCTATCTAATTTATTTGATCAAATTTGTTCATCAATCAAAACTGCTGTTGAAATAGTTTATTGTTTAACAACCACCTCACAGATGCTGAAGTGGCCTCAATATTAACCACAAGTGTTTAATGCAATACTGTAATGGCTTTTCATCCATGTAAAAACAATCTGTAGCTGTTTGTTGTTTAGTCCTACTGAGCCATGACTCATGCAGCCAGCTGTCCTGTAAGAATAGAACTGGGGTGTGTGGTGTGTGTGTGTGTGTGTGTGTGTGTGTGTGTGTGTGTGTGTGTGTGTGTGTGTGTGTGTGTGTGTGTGTGTGTGTGTGTGTGTGTGTGTGTGTGTGTGTGTGTGTGTGTGTGTGTGTGTGTGTGTGTGTGTGTGTGGCTGGCTGGTTCAATGAGGCCAGTGATACAGTGCATGTGTGAAAGTGTAAAGCAAAACAGGAGGAAGGGTTTGACTTGATGATGAACATTGTACTTTTACTTTTCACTCGACACTGTTTTACTTTAGTTTCTCATCAGTATTTCTTCTGCAGCTATTAGCTGTGTTTTCCTGAATTCAATGTGAAGTAAATGTGGCATTATTGACTGAAAAGTCCCATTTCTGCACACCACAGTGGAACAATTGTGTTATCACCATGACTGCAAGCTATATAAACTTTCACTCTTGAGTAATAAAGCTTCAAATTAATGAGGCAAATCGTGTTGTTGTGTTTGCTATCAGTGGCCCAGGCTGCAATGTTTCATCAACACACAGTGAGCCAATACTTGCCGTTTTCCAGGAATGAACAGCCACCGTTTAGAAACATCCTAAATGAGGGATTGAATTGGGCTTTAGCAGTGTTCTCAACAATGTAACATAAATTGAGGCTGTGGGCTCCGGAGGATTCAGGCTTCCTCATTCCAGCCTCGATTGGTCACATTTGATGAAAACAGGAGCTGAAACTGCTTAAGGCAGACAAGCAGGCTGAAGGTGCATCATTGTCCACAACACAGAGCTGAAAACTGCTAATATGGGAAACCGAAAATTAAAAACTGTTGTTGTCTTTGTAGTACCACAAAAACATAAAGGATTGCTTTCTGTATTCATGTTTAAGACAGGCCCAAATTAAATATTTTATTGTTATCACAATAATTTAGCGCCAAGAAGTGACACCAGGTTTAGATGGAATACCCAGAAGTCCAGGAGCCCACGGCAGCAGGCTGCGCCTTGACCAGATCCTTTTCTTTGAGTACCATCAGATACCGTTAACATCTCTTGTACGAAAGTCAATCAAACTTTGACATGAAGACACAAATTACGATAAAGAAACACAAAATTACCACAAAGAGAGACCGGGCGACCAAACATAGACACAAAACAACCACAATAGACACAAAATAACTCCATAATACTGCAAGTCTTGCCACTATGTGGGAAGCTTTGGGCACTTTGTACATGTCTGTGCCCCCAGGGCCCTTTGTCACATAGTCTCCGCATGCCCTAGTTGTTGACCATATATCACAAGTTCTGCCACACACACATTGTTCTAAACATATAGAGAATGAAGTCATGAATGAAAAGCATCAGTCAGTAAGTACCAGCAGTATTATATTCTGACCTGCTCTAATACTGTTCTTTATCTGAAACAGCTCAGTAACTAGGAAGCCTGTCAAAAAGCTCAAATATATGCTTCTTATTTATGGAGCATCAATACAATGGATGTTCTGTCAACAACCCGCTCCTTTGATGAACTCACTTCGTTCGGCTCTACTCTCGTGGGCTTGTTTCAGTCCCAGCTCCAATCAATGCCCTTCCTGTTCGTTAAACAGTCACATGATCCCGTGTTGTATTTTTAGCAGCGGCAACATAATAATTTATTGCATTGCCATGCTGATTCTAGATTATGTGGTAAATTCCTTATGCACGCTATATAATGTAAAAACAGCAATGTCATGCATATGGCAATAGTATATATCATAACCTTGCTTATGGTTTTTCTACTGTCAATATTATACAGCCAAAATGGCCCTCATACTTTTTTTTTTTTTTTTTTTTTTAAATCAGTGTAATTTAATTTAATTGAAAGCTTTAATCTTGTATTGCAGTTCCCATTTCTGAGCACACCGTTCTGTTTGAATCTCACGCTTTTGGTCTTTTTTTTCAACTGATGAATGTCTCATTGTGAAAGAGAAGAAATAAAGCAGCACAATTACTTTGACAAGCTCTGCATTCAAAAGAAAGTCCACCCTCATTCAGGATTGAGACGTGTTATTCCCATGACTTTCAGACTGACCTCACTTCATAATGATCCAGTTCTTCTGTGCGGTTGTGGACCCTTCTTCTCTCTTCTAGCTAAAACAACAGAGCCACAAATCTCACGAGTACTGTTAAGCTGCTGCATTGACAGCGATTGTCAGTAACAGTTACTGTGATAGATGGATGTAGCCGGAGAGGCTGGGAAGAAAGACTAGCTTCTGGTTAAAAAAAAACAATAATTTTCTTTCATCAATTACTATCATGCTATTTTACTGAAGCCATATTTAAAAATTGTCTGACAGAAATGTAAAGATGTATTACTGCACACTTACTCACTACAAGACCATTTTTCCAGCAGTGGAGAAGGATTTAACTTTTCAATGTTCTGACAAAACATCAGGGTTGTGGCCTCCAGCAGCGGGCCATCAAGTCTGTCGGAGCAAACTGACAGCAAACCTGCACTGATCATTTATCCAGACAGACAAACAGGTCTTCTCCCAGCAGAGGTCAAAATCTTTTGCTTCATTAGTCGATTTTTGTTGTCATTAATTCAAATTCAAATAGCATCTCCTGTTGAGAAAAACAGCCAATTGTTCCACATGAACACCACAAAATGCAGCAAATACTTTTTTCCTGACAGTCGATTTAACACAAACATGACTTAAAAGAAAAGCAGCCAACGTACTGCAGTTTTTAACCACTGAGATACATCTTTTGTGGTTATTACCACAACAATAAAGTGACCAAAGATACTGCCGTCTTCATGTTGTTCATTTTTAGGGTTACATTTAAACTCACAATTATTACTTTTTGTTGGTTAAAAAATTACAAATATTTAATCAACTTTTCAATAAATATAAAAATTTACAAAAGTTGACATCATTAAAGATGCTGTAGAAACAAGATTAAGAGGAGCCATAGCAGCAGCTCTGATAGGCTGTGCCAATTGACATGGCTTGAGAGAATTGCTATCTATCGTCAGCGGGTAATGTGCTGACAATGAAAATTTTAAGCAGGTGTTTTATTTGACATAGAGAGAGAGAGAGAGAGAGAGAGAGAGAAGAGAGAGAGAGAGAGAGAGAGAGAGAGAGAGAGAGAGAGAGAGAGAGAGAGAGAGAGAGAGAGAGAGAGAGAGAGAGAGAGAGAGAGAGAGAGAGATAGATAGATAGATAGATAGATAGATAGATAGATAGATAGATAGATAGATAGATAGATAGATAGATAGATAGATAGATAGATAGATAGATAGATAGATAGATAGATAGATAGATAGATAGATAGATAGATAGATAGATAGATAGATAGATAGATAGATAGATAGATAGATAGATAGATAGATAGATAGATAGATAGATAGATAGATAGATAGATAGATAGATAGATAGATAGATAGATAGATAGATAGATAGATAGATAGATAGATAGATAGATAGATAGATAGATAGATAGATAGATAGATAGATAGATAGATAGATAGATAGATAGATAGATAGATACTTTATTAATCTCCAATGGGAAATTTTTCACAAAATGTTCACCACCTTAGTTTAGCTTGTCAACATTTGCAATTTACCACGAAACACAAAGTTGAACTTGGTGAGGCTGATGGGAATGTTATCCGTTTTATAACTATTTGGTGATAAACCAGGTGTTGGACAAATCAGAGTTGTGGTCTCCAGCAGCAGGCCGTGATCTGCTGGGGCTGCAAAATGAAAAGTCATTAAGATCCTATAACTGTGATGGATGTCTGCCAAATTTTGTTCCATCCAATCTGCCCTTAAGAGCTAAACACAATTTGTTCAAAACTGAGTTTTAACCTGTCTGAAATCTCTTTTAAGATGTGAAATATAATGCCATAAAAAATATGTAGCTTGCGATGGCATTGAATAATGGCTAGTAAAGTGTTTTTTTTAGAACAGTATGACTTCATACTCAGTTGAACCTTTTGGACATCAGCTATAATTACTTACCTCATTAGACAATTCTGTGAAATTGTGTCTTTGGTAGCATAGGAATTCTTGAGTTATGGGCACACACATGTTTTGTTAGGTCACAGTGACCTTTGACCACCAAATTCTAATCAGTTCATTTTTGAGTCCAGGTGAACGTTTTGCAGTTGATAATTAAAAGGCTATTTCACAGTTTGCTGCTGAGAGTTAGGATCTGGACATCCCTAGAGCTGTGCCATTTCCATGGAAAAGAGAACTTAGTCCAACAGCAACAGTGTTATGTTTAAGTTATATCGTATGTTTAATATTCATTGTATCATATCTATAGTAGAGCAGCGGGACTAAGAAATAAGAATTAATTATGAATATAATGCAGGTACTCCTATGTAATGAACGCAATGTCACAGCAGCCCACTCATGAATAATTAATCAGACCCCTCGTACAAAGCAGTATTTGCACTCACCCTGAGGAGCACAATGACAGATACGTCCCTGCACCTGCTGCATAAACCAACCCAATAAAAGAACAGGAAATTGTATTACACAGTTGTTCATCATGTCTCGAGTCCAACTGAGGAGAAGATACTTGGCTCAGCCAACTCTTGGCACCTCATACTCTAAGTGGCAAGAAGCATTTGTGGTCACACTGCTGGTTAGAAACATTGATTATAAAGACTGATCTGACTATGGGATGAAGCATTGTGAGCTAAGCTGCCTTTACTAGCACAAACAGATCTCCTCCTGTGGTGTGTCCAGGTATAAAATGATTTCAAACTTCTTCTTTTTTGGAGACTCTTTTTTTTTTTTTTATGTTGCCTTTATCTAACCAAGGTGAGAGTCTGTTTATTAAAAGGCCCTGGGAAAAATTGCAGCACACTTAGATTACATAAAGCAAAGGAATCAACACAACCAGAAAGGACAGTGAACAGGAGAATAAAAGCATCAAAGCCAGACCTTAAAATAAACAATTTCCTGGAAAACTGGACATGTAATTATTTCCATTTGCTCATTTCAGAAACATTTATACACATAAACACATCGCATGCTGAATGAGAATCACATATCACTTAATGCTAATAAATAAGCTTCTCGCAGACGCTGTGTGTTTCATTGCTGCGCATGTGAGAGTCTGTTTATTTGGAGGGGAAAAGGATGGCAGAGAAAGACAAGGACAGAGTGACCTGTGCACTTATTGTGGTGATGATACAAAATGATATAATTTTGCCTGCCTTGACAATGGTGATTTTTCACTATTAGGTTCCATTAGTTTTAGTTTGAGACTTTATCAAGGGAATTATCCAGCATAATCTTTTCATCACCGCATGTGAGCAATGGTGATGAGGCAGTTACACAACCGGCCTACCAGAGGTTGGTACAGATTTTAAGCTCTGGAGGAACCAAGAAAGTCACATAGAGTGGGAAGCCTTTTGTAATACCATAATATAGTGCTGGGGTGAAACTTAATATGCTTGGAAATAAATCTGAATAACAGAAATGTTATTTTGAGAGCATTACAAATCTTTACATTGATTTAGGACTAAACAGGGCAACAACAAAAAAAAAGCCTGTTTTGGATGAGAGTCTTATCAATATGTAAGAAATGCTGAATTCCTGCTGTTTTCTCTGACAAATCCATAGCACTAATTGGCATGTGATCTATATGCACACATACATAAATGTAGGAATTCACATGCTCTTAGAGTCCCACTCAACTACCTCCACACAGGACAGGCTGTGGAAAGACGAGCTGTGAGTGGCTGATTCAAAAGGAGATTTTTAATAGTTCAACCACGTTTTAGGGAAATCTGCTTACTCACTTGATTTCTGCAGATGAGACTGTGCCACTCTCGTGTCATGCGGCTGGAGATGGAAAACCATTAGCCTGGCTTATGCTGCATTCACACCATATAACTGAACATATGTTAATGACTTGTGAACGATCACGTCATCAAACAGCTCAACGCAGCGTATGATTTGAGGGTTGGTCATGCGAGAATAAAAAATGACTGTGTATCACGTTGTATCCCTTACACTTGGTGTAATTAACATGTTTTCCCGCTTTACGGGCATTTCTGTATTATAAAGCATATCAATACATCTTGGATGTTAACATTATTTATATTTACAAGCAAATTTATGATTACAGATAAAACAGAAATTAAGAAGCCACAATTTGTGATTTGTAGGGATTTCCTGTGCTGCAACTTCTTGGCGAACAATTTATTTGTCAGTCCAACACTTCTGTGCAGCTTCTCCACTGGTTGCCTAGCAACCTTGCTGATGACACGACTCCAGGAAGTCACTTTGCCCCGGTAGTTGTGCGCCAAGAAATAAAGTGAACACATAAACACCCTTAAAACTACAACGTTTCAAATGGTACCAACTGAAACATACTCCTTTGACTGTGAGGCATTTGGATAAATGAGCTTTCCTGCAGCTCAAGGAGCATCATATTCCAGGTGAGAAACACTTTGAATAAAACATTAAACAGGTAATGATACACAAGGTTGTGTCCCAAATCCATAAGACTTAATGAGTCTCTACAGAAATGATGAGTTTACGCTGAATTTCCGCTGCAAAAGGGACAAAATAAAGGATATTGAAAGCAGACATCATGCCTGCTAAATACAGAAGATTTTTGAGTGCAGTTGATGGACTCCTCTCCCACACAAAGGAAATGGAGGAGCTGCTCACAGCTGAAGAAAATATAAAACAGACTGTGGGTGGTGGTGAAACACCTCAAAAATAAACTCAGAATAACAACAAATTTACATATTAAATTCAATGGACAACATTTTGATGTTTTTAAGTTAGAAGCTTTTTAAAGTCGTAGTTTAAGTCATATCCAACATCACACATCATTTCTTGTCAGAATGAAAAAGTTATGTATGCTGATACTGTTTTATGCAAGCCGCAAAACTAGTGTACTATGAGAATTAGTATATCGTTTATGTGTGAAAAACTTCAGTCTTTGTCCAGGTTCACTTATGTTCACTGATGGGTGATGCAGTTCTTAACACATAAGTCCCCTCATTTGCCTCTTTACAAGCAAAAGTTGCACATGTAGTTGTGTCCTATGTAGCTTTTAATATTCATAATTTGATGACAATGAACTTGATTTCCCTCTTCTCTCCCTTTTTCTACAATCTCGGCCACGTTGCTCAAGCACAGTTGGAAAAGAGGCCCACAGAAACAAGCCCAACATACCAGAGGTATTGATTTTCAAGCAATATGTTATTTTTTTTGCAGGACTTTTGCTCTTTCTTTCTTCTTACATTTCCCAGAAACCAAAAGGTCCATCGCAAGAGATGTTCATTCGTTTACCGGTGGGCTGAGGAAAATGGTTGATAGAGCAATTCTGAAACAAAATCAGAACAATAAAGTGGGAAACAAAGGGATTGCTCCTCCTGCAGGGGCAGGCGAGCCCTGTCACAATGGAGAAGTTTTCAAAACGTCTCCCGCTGAGGCTCTCCTGCACCGGAGAAAGAAATGAAAACACGGGGAAGGCAGCAAAAGATTATTTTCATAAAATAAAGCCCATACAGTGAAAGATGAAGCCACCATATGGCGAGGCAGCGCAGACAGGTTGTAACTGTGCACAAGGACGGGGACAGATATAGAGAGTTAATGGGACTCAGCTGCTGCTCGTTGTCTCATCAGGCCGCCCCTCACCTCTCTCTGCCTCCTGACCGACGACCTGACTCGGTCCTGGTTGCTGCACACATCCATCTTTCAGTCGACTCGTTTCATACCTTTTGTATTGATATATTTGAATGTTGTTGTTTTTTTTGGTTTCAGTAAAAGCTGTAAAATAAAAAAGTAAACGAATCTAAAGCGTCTTTTCCTTGTTTCGCAGATTAATTGTAGTGAGTGCCTCATAAGCAGATTCTTTCACTTCAAAGCCTTTTGTTGCAGATTCCTGTTGCAATTAGGCAAAACAAGAAATATCTCAGAGCAGCCACTGTACACATGCAGAGTATCTTCTGAAATCCCAGGTGACTATTTTCCCTGGAGACGAACAATGGATTGATTTTTTTTTTTTTTGCACCGTTTCAGATAAATATATTTAAGAAACAGTTGAAAAATAAGTGAATAAAAGCTAAATATTTGAGTTCTATTGTAGCTTTTTATAATCAGTACATGTACATGAGTGAAATGTTTGTTTGTATTTTAACACTGATACTGACAATCCACACCATCCTGAAACTGAATAGCCCTTCAAATTAACACAAGATATTTGCAAATTATATGAATATTTGAAATCACAGCTTGAATCAGCTAAATGCAGCACCTATAACGACGACAATTCAGTCCTCTTGCATAACAATGAGGACATGTTTTTCCTCTACATTCATCAGCCTCCCGCTGTTCTCCACTCTGAGAGAGCTTTAGATGCCTTGCCAAAAGTGTTGTCTTCCTCTCCTGCTGGTAGAATGACAACTCCCCCAATAGGTGAAGTTTTGCACCTTCCAGGAATGAGACATGTCAACCATAACAACCAGTGGCAAACAGTGGGAGCCCGCAGACAGCTCATACGATCTGTTTTTTTGTTGCTGTGTTTTTTTTGTTTTTTTTCATCCTGCTTCAGAAAAACAAAACCCAACACAGCGCCTCCGGTCGCACAACCGACTCTCGGTACAGTGCTGACGTGAACCCAAGAGGCACCCACTGTACAACCATGTCAAGTCCTGCCTTCAGCATCTTTAAAAAGATTAATGAGCAGGCCCACTCCAAAAGATTCCCCTGTTTCTTCTTTCTAAGTAATCCACGGGGTTTTACTCATTACCTGAGACGCTAAGTGGGTGAATTTTACTTCAAAGTCTTGGATTTGATAAATATTTTTCATTTATATAATAACAATTGAGCAGATTTACATAATCTGCAACACAAATGTGACTTTGCCCCAAAAACTGAAACATTTTTCAACATTAAATGAAAAAAATATAGCTGGGAGAAATTGTATTAACAAGTAATAAAAAAAGTGGTTTATTTAGTTATTTTTGTGTTTGTTTGGGGTTTTTTTTTCTTGTTTTTTAGGAGAACTCAGACCACTCTACACTTTCTAACTCAGAATACAGATAATTTAAGATCCCCTAAACAGTTACTTGAAGAAAGATGTCGTACGATTAGCCATCGCACCATCTGTCTTCTGCCCATCCTTCAATCCCAGTTGTATTTTCTCATTTGTCAATCCACCAGCAGACAGATTGGCCCCACGATCCCTTGAAAACAGCTCCCCACCTATCCTATGACAAGTTAATTAAATGGAAAACCAAATTTAAATTTACATTCAATAATTCTGATCTTTGCAAAGAATACTGAAACTGAAAAATATAGCAGCATACTTATTTTGTCTTCTCTGAAACAGAGGAGTAGGAGGAGAAACAGTATGCTGATGATTCACCATAAGACCTTCATAAGCGTGAACAGCCACAAAAACAATTTGTTTTTCATAGTTGGGAAAAATACCTTCAAAGCATTAAACACAGTGTAACAACAGACATGTGAAATAATGATTAAATTGATGCATCCCTGTCCAGCCAAGTACATTTTATTTGCAGCCTGGGGATTTTAAGACACTGACCATGTAATCGCAACGTGTGCGTCTCAAATCTGACCTTTGTTACATAACATTCCTTCTATCTCTCCCATCATTTGCAGCTACTTCTCGACTATTCATTACAACAATAAAGACAAAAGCACTTCAGAAATGTCACAACATCGATGCTTTTGACCTGGCATCGACAAAAGAAAGAAAGAAATGTATGTAAAGGGCTTCAGATGTATCACCTTGTATGGACAGATTTGTTGTCATGAATAAAAAAGACAAATGTGGAATAATCTGTGGAGATAGAGGTGGTCAGAGTCCCTCAAAGGTCATCCATAACGGATCTGTGCATATTTCATATGAAATCCATCATATAATGTCACGTTACTGTATTCCTTGTCTGATGATGCATTCCAGTTGAAAAAAATCTTGGAAACCTCTTTCTTTATGTGTTCCTTTTCATGTCAGACACCTTTTACTCAAAAAGGTAAAGCATGAGAACAGCATAATTTGAAATGAGTTGGATTTTCAGAGAAGCCTCACATACATCTCAATATTAAGACAAATACAATGAAAGGACTTCAATTCATTTTTAGTGTCCTAGATGAAATGAAATTCAAACCTAAAACAGTAATCTATAATGATGGACTCTGTTTAATTTTTGAGTCAACTACCCTTGGTGCCGTGTACATCCTGCCATTGCTCAGTTTCCTGCCAATTTCTGTCCACCTGTGCCGTGTTTTCTTGTCAAGTGTGTGAAGACATGCGAACCTTTCCACCTCCCAGTTGCCAGATTGTCTTCATCCTCCCTCAAATTAGGTTTTCCATTGGTTTCCTTGTACTTTGTTCTTGTGTATGACCTTTCTGCCCATTCTTAGATGTCTGTCTTTTGCCTCCTCCATTCTGGTTTTATTCGCTACTCTGACTGCCTTACTGACCTCTGGATAGAAAGTAAAGATTTGGATTTTTTTTTTAAATTTTATCAGCTCTCCTGTGTGGTCCCAGCACTTCAGCCAAGTCCTGGGTTTTGAATGTTACAAAGACTAAAGCTGAAAGAAAGATTTCAAACATATTGTTTGCGCTTTAAGCTTGCAGATTTGCACAGCAGCTTCCCCGTATCATTGATCCTGGTAACTGGTAACAACATCATGTTGCATCTGTTCATATTGTCACTGAACCAATGACCAGTTTTTTCCCTAATGACGCTTTAACCGTGGTCACAAATTTAGACTTGTATAACAAGGCATTTGCCAATATCTCAGCACAGACCTTGTTTGGATGAGCGTTTAGATAATAACCTACTTTTTAATCTAGAGTTGAGCCTCTCCAGAGCTGTCACTGCCTTCCTTTTTAGGAAGTGATTCATAGGAACCTCATGATACTGATATCGAACCAATTCAGATGCTTTAAGTGTTTGCAAAGACTCATAAGTGGTTTTAGGTCTTGAAAGGATAGCTGATGGCAATAATGAATCATTATTATTCATGAGCTCCAGTAGGTTTACAGCTACACTTGTGTTGAAGATCTTTTTTTTTTTTTTTTTTTTTTTTTTTTTTTTTTTTTAAGAGCTGCCATTTTGGGGCATAATGTTTCATCAGCTCATGAAGTGTTGCACTTATCCATGCAGAGGCGGGGCAAGAAACAAGAATGTGTGGAAGAGTCTATAACCGCATATGAGACAGAAACAAATTTATGCTACTTAAGATTTTCTTTTTAAATACACGTTGGATAAAAATCAAGACAAACACCATTAATCTTCATCCTCCTCTTCCTCCTTTTACCTCACATTAGTTTACACATCATTTGTCCATGCTGGCAGACATTTTACTTTTCTTGAAAAAGTAGGGTCATGGGTCAGATAAATTACCTAAAGGACGTTTATACTGGCAATAATATGAAGTTATTAGCTTTCAGTTTCCATCTGCATCCATTTTCCGCTCTGCCTAGTAAATGTCAGGAGATACGGGGATGCAAAATGGTGCCACTGAATCCTGCACTTTGTTCTTGGCCGCCTGAGTTTTCTTTTTTTTTTTCACGTGTTGTTTTAACCCTGATACCACAGCCAACCGTCACACTGTTTGCAATAATGTTTCTGACATTTTTCTGCAAAACTGCCACAACCCTGAAAATACAAAGTTCAAGGGAGACAGATTTGTTATTCGCAGACATGTGTCCTTTTGCGCGATACTGCCAGACAGGCAGCAACAAAATACCTCCAAGTTATTTTGGGTTTTTTTGTTTTTCTTTGGCAGACTTTAAAATGTTATACTATGTGAAATGCACAGATGCACTTTGGCTGCAATATCATATCTGAACAGGCATGAATATTTTAATTGCATGCTTCATTTTCAACGCCCACATTTATTTTAGAAACTAAGTTGTTTACCAGAAACTTCTATTACGTTAAATAGGTTGCCAAAACATTGACATCATCAACTGAAAGTGGCACCAATGAAAAAAGAGTTGCAGTCGTCACACAATCCGTAGATTTCAGATTCATTTTTCTGTGAAGATGGTCTGAAATTATCATCATAATAGCATGTCATTACTTTGTGTCAGTGAATGCCTGCCTGGCTCAGTCTGCTAACATTCAGGGACAGGCTGGGCGGATGATGAATGTTGTCAGACGAGCGATTCATTTTGGCAACACAGGTCAGTCAAAGGAATGAATGGCACGATGGTTAGAAATGATATTACCATTTCTTTAATTTCCTGTCAATTTGACACTTCCACTGTGTTAATATCAGAGACCATGTTTGTTTTTATCCGTGAGACAGAACGACTTTCAAAAAGCAAACCTTCCTTCTTTTACAAAATGTACCCAGAGTTTTATTGCCTCTCATAAACATCGTTTGCTAGTTTGCATCGCAATACAATGACATTTTCTAAGTCCCTCCAGAGTCTGGGAGACACAGTTTTTATAACGGCGCGGATGTGGTGGTGCAAATCAATTCTGATTGAAAGTAAATTTTTATTTTGACTTCTTCCACAGGTCTTTGACAATAGAGCAAATCATGTCAGAGCGCACGGGAGGAGATGCATGTATGTATGTATGTATGTATTCAGAAGTAACTCATGTGAACACAATTTTATTCACAATAACCTTTAAGAAAAAAAATATTTTTCTCCCAGACTGTTCATACACTGACATTTCCAGGTAGTATTGGGTGACGCTACTAATTGTACTCATCTTCTTCCTCGTAGTTTGATCGTACACTACCTCGGAAAACAGAGAAGGAATTTATGGTATTTTAGTTTTTTTACCATTTAAATATGTTGATTATATAGTAATGGTAATCAAAAGCAAATATGGTGTTGTATTAGTGATATTAACATGTGTCCAGTTTGATATTCTGAGTAGCAGTGAGTGATTAAAGTCCATAGAAACAAATCAAAGCAGGTCAAACAGGTATTTATGTGGTAGATTAGGTGATTACGGCATATCAGCACCAAATCTGATTCAAAAATTTGTCTCTCCGACTGTTTTCCTCTCTAAATTTACTAATATTTACATGTGAACCTGCAGCTGGCCGTAGAAGAATGAATTAACCTGAGTGACTCATCATTCATCCGGAGCTCCGGTTGCTCGGCTCCAATGGGGTCTCCATAAATCCCACAGTAATTTTGGAATAATTCAAATCTAAATAGCAAAGGGTTGAATAATCAGCAAGTAATGAGAAGTAAAATTGGTCATCTGTTCACATCTTTCGCTATCAGCTTCATCAACACGCGCGGCTGCTGCCTTTCATGCTAAACAATCAACTTTAGAGGTCGGTCCCCCTTCTGTGCAGTTAATTCTACCAAGAGGCATGAATGTTTCAGTTCAAACTGTATTACTCATCACTCCCGAGACAAAAAGGCCAAACAGCAGTCTTATTAATTCATTCATGTGACTCATCTCTTCCTTGGCAGCATAAATGCAAATTTAGGCTTGATTAGGCTTTTTATTTTCATTTTGTAGAATGATCTGACTTTAAAAATCTATTAAGAATAATTTTAGTTCAATAATAATCGTAATTGATCAGTAATTTGAAGGAGTCTTTTTTTATTTAATTTTTTATAAATAATTAAAACATTTCCAGTTAAGCTCAATGGAGCGTGCATTCAGTTGAACAAATTTGGGAGCGCTGGAAATATTTGCGATACAAGGGAAATCTAAATTGTAACTACTTTCTGATATCCATAATTTTTTTTAATGTTTCAGAATTTAAGATTTACAATTACTTCTTCTGGACTTCATCTTCAGTACTGATTAATTACCAGGACATTTTCATGCTGATCTACGCTGAAGAAGTTCTCCAGCTTCTTTTAAAATCAGGGGCACCTAAAATAACTCCTCCCACCCTGCAACTCTGTTTATGGTTGCATTTGGTTGGTATTGAGCTATTTTTACATGGTGGAGCGGTGTTGGCCTGAGGGTACCAACCATGAACAGAAACATCTGGTACATGTCCAGCAGGGAAGTCTTTGTTGCAACTTTCTCTCTCTCTCTCTCTCTCTCTCTCTCTCTCTCTCTCTCTCTCTCTCTCTCTCTCTCTCTCTCTCTATATATATATATATATATATATATATATATATATATATATGTCACTGTGATAAAAGCATAAAGTGTGCACTAAAAGTTGTATATTATTCACAAAAACAGAAAGGGGGAAGAACAATGATGTGCATGTCATGGTAGATAATGTTGGCGAGCTTTATTCTGTGAATGCCTACAGCATACAGATTTCAGTGACACTAAATATACAACTTTAAAATGTCCTTTTATTTAATTACCGGCGGTTCTAAACTGGTCAGACCAGAAATAAATAGGCATGAAAAAAAAGCATAGAAACATACAAAAGTGTTTGACGTAGCAATTTAAAGAAGAATTGTGAAAGAAAATCTGTCTACCGTGCGGAAAAACATTTTCCCAGGAAATGAGCACTGTCAGAGAGCGGAGCCCAACAACACTTGCGTGCGTGCCAAGCTTCACTATCATCCCACTTCCAATTAGTCATACTGTATGTGACTCTTAAGCATTACTTGTCCCTTCATAAGCTCTCAATGAGAGAATGATTACATATTTCTACATGGCTGGCAGTGCAAATTATTAGCATGAGCACCACTGGCAAATTACTTTCTGTAACAAAGCAAATACCAAACTGAGGTTGTAAAACAAAAACTCGGGGCAAACAATAACTTCAGAGAAAACACAAAATGGGAGCCTTGAGGAATATCACATAGGTTTACATATTACGGATTCACTGGTGCTACTGTTTTAAGTTTGCAGAGATAAAAAAAAAACTGCATCACAGTATTTAATGTGTCTGTGCCTGCAGCAGTGAGCCTTACTGGTGCCTCAACAGTGCCACCTTTTGATGAAAGCTATAAGGTGAGTCTCTTCCCCACTGATCAGTTCAGTAAATCTGACCCTCATAAGAAAAATAAAACACAATTATCATCACCTTACTGACTCCCTGTACATTCTAGCAAGGAAATATCTCTCGGCAGAATCTTTCCTGCTGGCATCTGGCTTTAAAGTCCGAACGCTACCGAACACGCTGGAGAGTTTGTCCTGGAGTTTGTGAGTGAGGATCCCGTCCCAGTATTTACAAACCAGAGAGCCCTGGGGCCGCAAAATCTTCTCAGCCAAGTCTATCAAAGACAAACACATGGTGATGAGTTTCTCGTGGTCCATCTCCCTGAAACCGCTGGCGTTAGGCGCCATGTCGCTCAGGAGGACATGAGCCCTGCCGTGGGGGAGCAGCTCCAGCAGCTTGGTGTGTGTGGCGGGGTCCGTGACATCGTGACTGGACAGGAAGTGGGCGCCGTCCAGAGGAGGTACGTGCAGCAGATCAATGCCAACAACCGCACCGCGGGATAACTCTGGATCTAGGATAATAGGAAAGATGACCACCTGAATCTCTTTGTCTGTTACTTCCATCATGCTTCACATATGACCGCTCAATTGAGTTAAAATTAGGCTCCTGCAGAATAATGAAAATCTCTGTGAAGGTCAGTCTATTTCCCTCCTACACCTCAATGTTCATCACAGTCTATTCACACAAATTTTATCCGTTAAAAAACATTTGATTTTAAAGTGACAAACTGAATTTTTTTAAAGAAACAACTTCTAAAGTACAGCGGTTTGGTTTTGGATGATTAAATTCAGTGTCGCCAATAGAACAACGACGCAAACTGCCAACCTGGAAATGAGCCGAATCCTTAATTCGTGGTTTAGTTTGCACTTTTAAGCCACTATAGTTGTCTTTAATCTATTTCCTTCTTAAATATAATTTCATTCTTAGCTGTCTATTTATGTTTTATATGTCTATTTATGTCCGTCTGTTTTAGTTTTTTGCACGTTGAGAGAAAAGTTACAACCAGAGTCAAATTCCTTGTATATGTTAACATACTTGGTATTAGCATTTTATATTTCAGCCAATCAAAGTGTTTCAAGTTTTCTTGGAATTCATTTTTGTCTCCAAGCAGCAAGTTCACCGTTAATGAGAGTGGAAAAACATCAAGATTGCATCTGCTGTTATTTTTGTAAAGGTTTTTGCTGCGTGGGAATTCAGTGCTGATTCTTGCAATCAATCTGCACCAACAGATGCATCACTGAGCAACAACAACCCAACTTTGATCAGAATAAACACAGACATGCTGGATATTCTTGCAGGTGTCTGCTTGTTGATATTGACACTATACCTCAGAAAAATAAAAACACAAATTAATCTGAACCAGTACACTTAAAAAAAATTCACTTAGCAGTTAAAGAATACAGTGTTTATATTACATAGACTAAAACAAGACAGACATGTGGCACGAACCGTGTCGTCTACTGCATATTTTACATTATATGTATTTATTATGTGGCTTTCGGAGATTTTCCCTGCATTTTATACGTTTGAAGGCCATCAAAAAGTTACTGTCCATATTTATTTTTATTTTTTAGAGTGGAAACATTTTCTTTTCAAATATTAATATAACAGTAAGGATTATGACTACATTAAACAATATGACTTACTGCAGCTTTTGTAAACTGTTCTTAACTGAAATTACATACAGCACCACAACAACACAACACATATTAGATGACTGGAGCAGAGATGAGCATATAGAGAAACAATACTTATACCGTATAAAAACGTGTCATACTAGAGAGTAAAAAAAAACAATATGACAGTTGAGCAAAATGTTAATTTTGGGTACTTTAGTCACATAAGTGCCCTTTTAATTACAGAGAGCTACAGCTCCCCAATGTGTAGTTCACCTAGTCTACGATTTCTACGGGGGGCTCTTTTGTCAAACTTTAAAAAGCAAGAGAAGATATGTTACATTTTCAAAGACTGACAAATAAATAAAAGATCATTTTTGGAAACCAGCAGCTTAGTAGCCCATTCTAACTATGGGTCACTGACTTAATGCCTGGAATTATATAAGCGGGCAAAATAACAGAAACACCAACCAATATGGAGGAATCAAAATATCACCCAATGAAATCTCAGATGTTAAACTCAAAGCTGAATCATGACCTCCCTGACCATTTTTTTATTATTATTATTTTGCCAAAACCACAAGCTTTACATTATTATTATTATTATTATTATTGATAGTTGTTGTTGTTTTTTGTTAACTAACAACTGTGTGGGCAGACACCTTCCTCTCACCTGTTCCGGTTGAGTTGACCCTCTGGACAGCCACCTGGCTCCAGGCTCCAGGTGCGGCCCCGCAGTCCACCACGCTGTACCCAGGTTGCAGCAGCCTGAACTTGTCGTCTATCTCCAGCAGCTTGAAGGCGCTTCGGCACCGAAAGTTTTGGGCGTGAGAAGCTTTGACATACGGGTCTTTGAGCTGCCGCTGCAGCCAGCGCTGCTCCGCCGAAGTTTTACCCTTCAGCTTCTTCATTAAACACAACGAGGAGTGTAAATATCTCCTCTGCAAGGAAAAGGGCCACATTATTTACTGTGCAGGGTCATGTGTGCCGCATGCTCAACTGCGCTTGCGTGGAAACACAACTTCCCATTGGTCCGTGACATCCGTCCTATATGCGTCCCTTCACTGCAAAGACTGACACAACAATAGTTCCGACCTGTGACTTTTATGTTTCTTTCAGGCCGATATCACAAAGACAGAAAACATTTCTAACACAGTTTTCGTGCATTCATCTCATGCCATCTGGACAACTGCAATAAAATCACTGCATGTAATTTTCTATTTTGGACTTTTTGTAAAAACAGAGCCAGTGTTGCTTTAGCTTCCTTTATATCACTTGAGAAAATGGGCTTTAATGGAATTTATCTATTAAAAATAAAAATGCTTGCAACCTTTCTCAGTATATTAATTCTAATGAGGAAACTTTTTCAAATGTATGTGTTCATGATGTGTATATATGACCAAATGTAATAGCTGTTTCCCAGAATGTATAAAAATGTTGACATAAACCATTTTTCTTTCTTTCTTTCTTTCTTTTTTTTTTATCATCAGTGAATCATCCCAAATCACACGTGTGCTTATTTTACACGAAAACCTCTGTCGTTTCTAGTCGAACGTATTTCAATGTGACACCCCGAGAAAGTTCTACTGATCTTGCAGGCATGTGGCTGACGTCAATTAGACCAATCCATACGCTTGCGTATCTGCGCATCATGTGACGACGTCTGCAGAGCTGAACGCGGGAGTCGTTCAACGTGAAGTCCACTGTGCTTGTACAATAAAGTTATTTTTTTTTTCCTTTGGTCATTATCCAACATTTAATTTCGCTTTTCGAGAAGTCACAGTTCATCTGAGTAGGTAATGACGTCACCACCGAAATTATTCTCAGGTTAGATTGCAGCAATTTGTCGCTAAAGCTGTACAGTGTTTCCAGTTGCGCGTTTCTTTCCCGTCAGTCAGGTTGAGATGCCGAGCTCCAAGCTGCTGACGCTGGTTCTGGTGGTCCAGCCGAGCAGAGTGCTGCTGGGCATGAAGAAGAGGGGGTTTGGAGTGGGGAAGTGGAACGGCTTCGGGGGCAAAGTTCAGCCCGGAGAAACCATAGAAGATGCTGCCAGGAGGTAAAAGCACTTGTTTTCCATGCGAGGACACTTCCAGTCATTTTTAGACAAGTACTTTGTGTGAAGCAGACAGCTTGCAAGGATAACAGCTGACAGCTGTTTGGTGTCGTGCAGCTTGATGATATGATGAAGATATTTTTTTTTTTGACCATGCCTAAATACAAACAAGTAGCGAGTCATACAAAATATAAAATGCTTGAAATAAGGGATTATTTCAAGAATTTATATGGAGAGCATTTTATTGGCTTTCACATTTCTGTTTACTTTAACGATTTTTAGAGCTGCTTGAGGGTAAAACTAAAGTTTGACAATAGGTAGCTGATTCCGAATCTATTTATTATCTCCACAGTGCGTACTATCACATCAAAGCCTTGCAGGGTATTATGTCGGGCATTAATAAAAACAAATTCCCAAGACATAACTTTGCGTTTTCCATTTTAGGATGAATTTATGTGTCTATTTCTATGTAACCACAAACATAAGTGTGTCAGATATGCAAGAGTAAAGAGAAGGACAGAAAAAAACACTGATATCATCACTTTACCATTTTTAGTTGCTTTTAGTGTCTGTGTGAAGTGTACTGTGAGCTTATTTCTAAGATACATATCATCAAAAATTAATTTGATGGGTTTTTTTTTTTGTTTTTTTCCTTTTAGAGAACTTGAGGAAGAAAGTGGCCTCACAGTGGACGCGCTGGAGAAGGTCGGAAACATCAAATTTGAATTTGTCGGAGAAACGGAACTCCTCGATGTCCACGTTTTCAGAGCCGACGCTTACAACGGAGAGCCGACGGAGTCGGACGGTAGGATTTATTTAGAAAATGGTAACCTAGTGGAAAAAATACAAGGAAGAGGAAACATCTTGCACTGTGATGGTGCAGATATTCAACATCATGTCTGCTCTGTCTCTTCCTCTACAGTCTCAGCTTTACTTGTTTTGTGCAGTCTGTTGACAAGATGAACACTCAGATATCCACCTTCTCTTGGGTGGAAACGGTGTTCAGCTTAGCCAACCTGAGCTTCAAGTCACTGACTGGTGACCTGATATACTCCTTCAGGAGTGTAGAGCGCTATTCATGTTTCCCTCAATTTAGTTGCAATCCCCACAGCTTCACACCGTCACCTGCATGCTTGACCGTAAATTGAGACACACAAAAATAGAGGAAATCAGGAGGAGGTCGATCACTTTCTCACAGCGGCGTAGTTTCCACCACTGCTTCCCGAGCGCAGCGACTGCAACGCAAGATGTGCCTCTGAGCGAGTAGTACATATTAGTGAAGGGGAAGGATCTATAGGTGGGCTCTCAGTGGTCGAGTTTAAACGACTGTAAATAAACTGAAGAGAGCAGAGGCCCTCGGCAGGAGGAGCTTGCGGTGAATTGTCTGTATTTCCTGAGAGTTTAGCCGAGGTCAGCTGGGTGAAGTCCAGAGACGCACAGCAAACCTCAGCTCCTGAAGCAGTCAGACATCTGCAGCGAAGCAAAGAGAGGGGAGGGGAGGGGAAGTCCAACAGCCAGCGGAGGGAAAATCAGAGAAAACGGAATGATGTGGGTTTAACACTGATTTCACAAGATGAGAACCAAAACCTCTAAAAGTAATCATAATTAATTGGGGGATTAACGAAGTCTGAGGTTTGTTGATTTAAAGTGGTTTATGTGAGCGATTAAATTTGTAGGGAACAGATAAGATAAAGCGGGAGTGGAGTTTTAAAGAGTTTTTGTCTGCACTGCAGTAAAAATGATCACAAGTGTGTTTGCCCAGCAGCATGAACTATTTTAATTACCATTATGCATTGGACAGAAATTGAGAAGTGGCAAAAAATGAGGCAGATGTTTCATTCTCTGTAGGCCGACTATTTATTTTGTCTTTTTCCTTGTTTTTTTGTTTTTTTTAATTTTGTTGTAGAAATGAAGCCTCAGTGGTTTGAAATTGACAAAGTTCCTTTCGGTCAGATGTGGGCTGACGACATCCTGTGGTTCCCTCTGATGCTCCAGAAGAAGAAATTTGTTGGATACTTCAAGTTTCAGGGTCACGATGTGATTCTCAACCACTCACTGGAGGAGGTGGAGAAGCTCTGATGTGAAGTTACCCGACAGCTGCTGACGGTGTTAATGTCGTGGACCACCACGCCTTCTGGTGACAACCTATAGTTAGTGTTCATGTTTGGGCGGATGCCAGAAGATCCTGTGAATTTAATGGAACGATGTCACCTGTGCATGAAGAGTGTTTACATGATGTATGACTGTAACATAATTGACATTAATCCCTTTTTCTGTAAATCTTCTGAAGTCATTTTTTTTTATACGTCATGCCAAATGAATCAACGCAAGCAGTGTACTGTAAGCTATATCCATTTTGTCATTTTATTTTCACAATAACTGATTTGACAGAATTCAACAAGGATTTCTTCAGTGGAATATTTACAATATATCTACACATATATTGTGTGCAGCTTTATTTGATTCCCAAATCAAGTTGATGCCAAAATAAATGTTTCATACTTGGTTTTTTTCATCAAAAATACATGTTAAAGTATGTGCACATATCCTGATTTGTTTATTGGTATCTGTCATTTCAGTGTATTTGAGATTAAATCTGTTGGTGGCAGTTTGTGAGATGGCATTTTTAACCACAGCATAAATTGTGCCTTTGATTTTTTATTTTTTTTAAATCAAAAATATATAATGTTACAATAAAATGTATGTGTACAGACACAAATGTACATAAATATCTGAAAATTCTGAATATATAGGGAAAAATAATTCAACAATATCCAAACTGTGATTGTCCTGATAAACAAGAGGAATTAGTGTAGCATGATATGGCCTCAAATTTTCTAGTGAAGTTGAAGAAATAAAGGTGATCATTTTTAAATTGAAGCCATGTAGAAATCCTCATAATTTACAGCACACGAGTGCATTTAGGTAGATTTATCTTTGGTGACAAATCAATAGCTTATAGTGTTAATATTGACATTGTCATTTTACCATTATATCTCAAATCCCTGGACTTTGCAGTATCCCACAGTCTGAGGTCAGGCCTTTCAAATAGTTTACAGAATAAAATAGAGTATCGCAAACAGTTGAAGCAGATAAAGCTAAGATGTTGCTTTGCATAAGAGTAAACAATACAAAAAAATTATTTTAAAACAGCACAATTGTCCATAAAAAGTATATAAAGTATGCTGGTACACATCCTGATGAACTAAAATCTGTATGAGAAATGACATTGGTCTAAAGATATTCAGGACTGGAGATTTAAAATAATCCCATCCTTAAATAAAGTCAAACTTTCTTTCCCTCGCAGTTGGTCTCAACTATCTTCGTGTGTAAAACGTTTTACAAGTTAGAAACGGGTACTTCAGTAAATTAGTTCAAATGCATGACTATACGGTCACCCTTCTTGTATCCCTTCTGAAATAACCCATTAGAGGACTTCCCAGCCTGGTTGATTGTTGCAAAAGCTGATTCTGAGAAGGACATTCAATCCTCATCAAGCAGAGCATAACATGACATGAAATGATCCCGCTGTCCCTTGCAGGTGATTTGGTTGATGATCAGACCCAAAACATTAGAAACAACGAATTAAAAAATCTTACTGAATGGAATGGAAAAGTTGTGCATTACACATTTTTGCTTTAGCTCACAGAGCTTTTTATTTCCCAGTTTGTGATCTTCATCAGTGGCAGTGTTTCTCTTCTTCATCTCGCGCGTGTGTGTTTAGGTTTCAGATGGGAGCCTTCAATCCGTTATTTCCACTAAAGAGACACCCGAGCTTTGGCTGGAGTTCATTCCACACCGCTCCCATCTGGAAAGAAAGCAAAAATAACCTGTCTATAAAACTCTTGAGATCTTCTATGAATGTCAGTATGTGTGGGGATTTCAGTGAAAAATAAACCGGATCAGATAGAGGTATCTAACCACAGGAATATACCCTGTACTGTTGGCTTCACTGTATTTAAAAAAAAAAAAAAAAAAGGTATACAAGACATTCGCTTGTCCATGTGAAATGTACGCTAGCTCAAATCCTGGGAGAAAAGATGAACCATTTACTGATATCATCAATCAATATTAGTTCTTTTGTTGGACTTAAAAACCCAATTTCAAACTGATGTGACCCTTCTCGACGTAGATGCGGGTCTGGAGAAAAGTTATTCCCAGACATGCAGTCTCACCTCTCGGTGTCCTTGGACCTGGGAGTTGACAAAAGCCCCGAGGATGTGCGAGGTGATTGGAAGGTAGGTGAAGATCAGCTGCGTCTCTTGATGAAGGCAGAACAGGGAGAAGTAGTTACGCAGCTCCATGGTCTGAATAGCGTTTTCTTGCTGTAATCAGAATGAAAAACCACAAGAGGAGATTATAATTAAATGACGGCAACAGTCAGAAACAAAACACATCAGATAAGGAAACCATTAACTAATCTTACTTTTGTAAATAATCAAGTCGTGGAGTTAAATAATGATAACGGGAGTTAAGATGAGGCTGATAAAGCTCTGCTCTCACTGCCAAAACAAAAAGAGGTTCACGAATCATTTAATTACATTTTAATTGGCTCTAGATATGATTGAAAACAGAACTATTGTTTAATCCTCGTCACCTCGCTGCTGACATCCACACTGGTGTCTTTCACTGGAGCCAAACCAAAGCAGCTTGAATCATGCAAACATGTGAAACGGGCACAATTTACAGACTTTACAAACATTAAAAAAACACCAGCCAGAAAAAAAGGTATCCGATATATTCGTCTTCTATTACCATTATGTGTTTCTAGCCATGCTACTGGTCATTTTAATCAGCCCGTTTTGTACAGTTATGTTCCCCTGAGGATGAATCCCACTGATATGGGTGGTCAATGTTTCACTCCAGAACCACCATGAGGTTCAAATTTGTATCTCTGGTAAAATGTCTTATTAACTATCACATGGATTGACAAGATATTTGGTGCATAAATTTATATTCCTACTCAGGTAAATTGTATTTTGATATTTTTCATCTGGGACCTTCATCCGGTCAGAATTTTCAATATCTTTGTTTTATGACGTGAATTTCCTGAATAATGTAGCCCAACTAATATAGAATGGATATTTTGTGATCCCACAGTTGTTGACCGATGGCTTTCTTGTAAATCAATGGTAAGATTTCAGCAAACAGTTTCTGGACCTGCATCTACAAGTTAATTTTCAAATTGCCTAAACTCAGTAAAAAAAAAAAAATTCTTGGAGGTTTTTGTGATAAAATTCTCTTTAAAAAAAACATAGGAACAGAAACTCAGTGACGGAAATATCTGCTGATGTAATCTCAATTCATGGAAACAGACTGAATTACAGCTGAAAAAACAGCTACAAAAGGTGAACTTACAAAAGTCCTCCAAAGATAAAAAAAAAAAAAAAAAAAAAATTGTCTGAGGCCAAACTGTGGGTGACTCAATCAGAAAACTACAGTATTAATAAATTAAAGTATTATGTATTCAGTAAAATGGTCTTGAAATTTGTGCCCACATGCCAAATGCAGACAAAGACAAAGAGGAACTGCAGTCTCAAGATAAAAACCACCAAGGATATGAGCGTCTACAGTACATTGACAAATGTACCCGTGTGTGATTTGTATGCTTGGAGTCAGTATATTATAAGAAAATGTGAGTTCATGGCTAGCTGAGCGAGCACACAAGATATGAGCACACTGTGTGTTTTAAGGGGAGTGGATTTGTAACAGAAACACTCAGGCCAACGTAGCATTTACTTCACCGGGGGATAAACGAGTTCATCAGTGAGCGCGTAACCAACAACCGTGTGAAGTAGAAACCGAAAGCGAATGCTTCACCTGAACAATCCGTGACTCCAGCTGCTCCACAGATGCCTGCTCTTTGGGCTGCACGGTGGCGCTCATCATCTGCCTCTTCATCATGCCGTACTTGTGCAGAGCTTTCTGGTGCTCGTGGAGCACGCCCTTCTCGTGGCGCTCGCAGAGATCCTGGCGAAAACGCAGGCAATATAACCACTTTTTATTTGCCTCATAATGGCAGGGCAGCACACCACAGCCAGCGGTGGCAGAATTGTTTTGAATTATAATATTACCATATTGCAGTTGACAGATTTAATAGGAGCTTTGGGAAATGCCACTTTATCTACCCACCGGTCGCCTTGTTAAATGTGAAAACTCCACCCATGACTAAAAGCTACCTTTTCAAGTGAGAAACACTTGTTAGGTTAAAATTTAACCTTACATAATCTCCTGAATTTAGTTAGTAAATGATCCATGGTTGTCTGTAACTATACAACTCCTCATTGTGTCTCCCGCAGAAAACGGGAGACAACACTAAAATTACTTGTCACAAAAGGTCGGAGGTGGATTAAATGAGCACAGGAAAAAAAAAAAAACACAAAAATTGAAATGCACTCACTCTGTATGACTGCAGCAAATCAAGGAACAGATTCAGCTTTTCCACAACATCATCTTCTTCCCGTCTGCCCTGAGGACATCAACAAAACAACATTTATTACTCACTGTCACTTTTTGGACAAACACAGCAGAGCAGGTGGCGGGTATGAAAGACTGAGGGCTCTACCTGCTGAGCAGCTTTATCGGACAGCACGGCGAACTCCACCGACAGGCTCTTCAGAGACGCACGCAGGGTCCCCCAGGTGCTTTGTGAAGAGGCCAGGGAGGGAAGAGACGAGGCGTCTGAGCCCAGCGTGCTGCCGAAAAACAACATTATCGCAGAGATAGAATGTAATATTGTGGCGTGTTAGCTGCCAAACTCATTTCAAGTTAACAGCCACGAAGAAGCACAACAACATAACAGGATTTGAATCTTATTAAAGAAAAAAAAAAAAAAAGACTCTGGATGGGAGGATGACTAACTTTAAACCCATAATAATAAAATACCTGAGCTCTCTGCCAAACATGAGGAGATCAGTTGCGTTCTCCTTCGAGCGCTCTGCCATTTTCTCCGCTCTGTCCCGCAGCTTGTGGAAGCAGTTGTGGATATTTCGAATCAGCTCTCTGCTTGTGGAGAACTGAGCCTGAATGTCAGCCGGGAGATACTCCTGCAAAAAACAGGTCCAACAAAGCTCTTTCATGATGTTTGGATGTTCAAATGCAGGTCGTTATTTAAGAGAGTAAGTAGACCTATGCCGTGTTCCAAATGGAGTAGTTGTTAACTAACACTCACTGTTTTGAGTGCATTGACACCATCAAGTACAGGAACATGCAGGGCACCATAAGTACCAGGATGATGCACTCAAAACCAAAAAAGAAGTGTGAAACTCTTGACACTCAATGGTCGCCATCTTGGCTGCATAGAGGAAGGGGCGGGACCACTGACAAGCAAATTAAAGCATCTGAAGAAGTTGCAGCTGTTCCTGAACACCACACAAAAGTGTTTCTTTTGCACTTCTGCTTCCAGACAGAAGCCATCAGTGTGTTTATTGAGTGTGTTAAACAAAGGGGCACCAAAAAAAAACCACAACAACTGGTTAAAATATTTGAAGCTGTTCATATTTTGGCACGTAACGTATTCACATGCTGAGGTTATTTACAGTCAGTACAGAGCGGCAGTGTGCGGTTTGAAACAACACTACCTTGTTCAAATTCCAGCGCCATACGAGTAAGAGTCCTAACATGTGAGAGCACTATTTGTTAGAAGTACGTCATTTGGTCATCACACATTTGTGACAAACCTTTGCTTGGGTTGCGATTCTGTTGGTCATGAACTCATCACCCGTTTTCTTGTAAGTGTCACGCATCTTAGTCTGAACATCCTGTTTGGGAAGAGGGGTCGGGAGCGGCCAAGTGGAAAAAGACAGAGACACAGCTGAAACAGGATGCATTGCAGGGTCAGTCATCGTGACTATCATGCTTATTGTGCAACAGCAGAACCAGAGAGCGAGATGAAGAAGCTACGTACGGAGCTGCTGAAGGTGAGGAAGGTCTTGATCAGCTCGTCCTCGGAGAAGAAGGGATGCCGAGCCACCAAGTTAATAAATCTGCAAAGAGCGCGTCTCCTGCCCTCGATGAACTCGCGCTCAGAGACGGAGGCCAGGACTGTGGAAAAACACAAAAGAACGATTTCAATTCGAGAAGAAAAATGTGCCAGAAAAACAGATTGAGTAGTTTGAGCGGGAGCACTAAGGACAATAAACTATAAGAGGGGCAGACGGTTAACATAAACTAATGTCAAATACATGTTTGGCTTCAATTGATGTTGTCAAATGCACACCAGCAGAATTAGAAAAGAAGAGCTCAGACGACAGGGTGGCGGATTCACACATACTTGTACCTTTTTGACCAAATTCTACACATGATTAAGACCTAAATGAGGCAGTGTCTGATCGAGTGTTTTTGTGAGGACTCACCAGTGTGTGTAAACTGACATAATTATCACTCCAAAGCCACAATAAGTCATTGTGAGCTCAAATAGGCTCATTTTATGCCCCACTGGTTTCTTTGTTTCTTTCAGGCAATAACTTTGATGGATTGCAATGACTGGGTTTAAAACAACAGGAGGCCTGCGGGAGTTGAACATTTTATTCATGAACATTCATTCTTTATCAACCTCCCCCAAAAATCCCGCTCTCCAAGTGGGGCCTCGGGTTATGTACATGTTTGCCAGCTTTTCAGTAAAGAAATTAAACTAAAATAATTCCATCGCCGATCTCAAGGCTAAAATCAGGTTTAAAAATAATAATATTGAATCAAAAATGAATGAACAGAGAAAACACAGCAGCGTTCACACAGAGTAACATACCTCCCTTTAGCATCCTTTTAGGTGGCAATGCCGGCACGACTCGGTAGGCAAACCTCTGAAGCAAGACCTCATGGAAGACGTCAAAATCAGTATAACGTCGGTAAACTGATATTTTATAACGCTGAAAATCAAAAAGAAAATATTCACGAAATGTGCAAAGGCAGGCTTTATGTAGTAATTTTCTTCATGTAAATTGCATGGGATTGCTTAGTTGAAAGTACCTTGGATTAAAATAAATCTACAGTTTTTCACATAAAGGTAAATACAAGTTGGTTGCTTTTGATCTCATTCTAACACGATAATTTATGTGTGGCAGGTTTTATGGGATGCCTTGCCTGGCTGGTGACCTGGTACTCCACATGTTTGAGGAACAGGCCCTTCTTCTCCGGTATGAGCTCCACCTGGACCGTGTCTCGAGTCAGAAGTTTGTCCAGCGTCTGCGACATCGTCAGCGTGTCCTCCTGCGCCGGCTGCATCCTCAGTGTGCTCAATGCCCTCGGCTCCCCGAGCTGAGGTTTTGGTAACTCTGACGAGCACACAACCAGAACCAACGTCTAATATTTGTTCTCCGTGCATCTGGAGGGCACATGAATTTCACAACTGTGTGGAATGCTAATGTTAAAACCACTTTTCTGTTTTTCAACTGAGCACTATGCGTTTCACCCTATCTGTCTCCAGTATTGTGCAGAGTATTCATGTGACCGGTTATTCATTGCTTCCTTCCAGGACATTCCAAGAAAGGCATGAATTGAATGTAATGTACTACGACAAAATGCAGAAAACTTGTTCTGGTGCAGAGGAGGAAGTGGCATGTAACAAGCTGCCATACTGGCCACACCTGAAATAACAAGAGAGGGCCCGAAATAGTCACAGAAGGTTAGGGATGAATCTAACTCCAGCCAGCATAATAGCTACCTCTATGAAAACCATAAAACTCGCCCCTATCATCTTCCCACTGTGGGACTAGTGAAAGAATGCAACACTTAAACATAGCTGAGGCTTCCCTACCAAAATAAAATGAAACAAAATGAGGCTGAATTCAATCAAAATAGTAGCTTTTCTTCTGCTGTGTAAGAAACCAAAACATATGCGGTGAAAATTGTGTTTTTGTGCTACAACATTTTTTCTAAATATCCCCAAATGTCCCTTTGTAGAATACAGCATCTCCCTGAAAACAACAGCTGGGTATATTCAAGTGCTAAACTGTCGTAGAGGACTTCTTTTAACAATGACGCCTTGCATTTAAGTGATACAATAAAAGAGTGATATTTGCCATCCACACATGAAATATCTTAACAGCAGAGGGACAGCTGACGTTGCCCTTGGACACACTGAAGAATGACCAAGCTACTCATTGAGCAAAAGCTTTAGCGCTGTCGCTGTACCGCTGTCACCTACCTTGTATGCAGTTCTCCAAGAGTTTGGGGCTCGGTTGCTTTCCCTGCTGAGCGAGAGCAATCAAAGCAAGCGCCTTGTAGAACGACAACTTGCTCAGGAATCCGTCTGTGGAGTCAACGTGCTCAGCAATCTGAGAGGGACAAAGATAATACGAACTGAAGGTCACTACGTTTTAGTCTCATTGCATTCCTCATGCACAAAAGAAAAAAAAAACGCTCACTGGACACAAAGCCAACAATATGATGGTAGGTAGGTAGGTAGGTAGGTAGGTATTTACTTTATTAATCCCCGAGGGGAATTTTTTTTTTTTCTGATGAAAAATGATGAAAGGTCAGGAAGAGGGAAATTCTACTGAAACATGAGCTGGCTTTGAAACACTCCACGCACATTACAGTAGTTTCATAATATTGATCTGCTGTGCCATTAAAGTACAGTTTCAGCAACAAACAAAAAAAGACATCTGACAGACTCAAAGCTTCTGTTCCAGTTGCTTCCTGTGGATATGACAATACACCAATATCTACTCTATCTGTTTCTCCTAACAGTAATTCACAAAGTATGTTTTATCAAACTAAAACTAATATTTGAGCAAGTATATTTGCCTTATTTATGTATCCCTTTGATTGAAGCCTTTCCAACTTACCATTTAGTAAATATTCTATATTCCAGCCATATGTAACTCTAACATTTGAGCGTATGTGAGCTAATATGTGGGTATAATGAGTGAGAGGATGGACGGGCGTATGCATCCACTATGTCATATACTGAGCCATTTCTAGCAAAAAGCCATTAAAAAGTCAAAAAGTTGAAAGCGATACTTATTTGAAAATATTGTCCATATAGACACAGATTTTGATGACATTTTTTTCTTGATGATGTGTCACAGTGTGAAGCCCTTACCTGGTTTAGAGCAGGCTTAGAGAGATCCGTCCTTTGGAGCAGCCGATGAAAAACTTCCACCTGCACTCTCTCATCTGTCCGGCAGTGGATGGCCTCGTGCACTTCCCTGTAATAGGCAGGAACTGAGCCTGAAAAAAAAAAGGAACAGCAGCTACATGGCATCACAATTACCCAGATATGAGAAATATTTTATCAGCAGGATACTTATACTCAAACTTCATTTCAATATATGACCACACTTTTAAATTGGTGCCGAGTTTATGACAACCTGTTCACCTTTTATACGACTACTCACATGACTTGGTGTCATCCCAACACGGGCTAAATTTTTACTCTTTTGTTCTGAATCATTTAAGATTTCCCTCAAATTGTATATTTTCAGAAGTCAAAACATAGAACTTCAGAATATATCAAAAGAGTTTCACAGAAGTGTGTGGTAGGTAAGAATAAGAAAGATAATGTCAGGTGAAATCAGTAGAGGCTTGTGTGAGTATTGCAATGCCCAAGTGACAGTTTTTCTCATGGAAGGCATCAAGACTTCCAACAACACTTTTCGCCTCTGACATTATCGTTACCAGAAATAATAACCGTTTCTGGAGCTCATCCGATGTTAAGGAAGAATAAACAGGTGGGTAAAAATTTAAAAAAATAAATAAATAAACTGCTCGCGGAGGCTTTTAAGATGGAGCAACATCATTCTGATCACAATGTACCCAAAAGTTCCCAGTGGTTAGTTCACAACGCGATTTCAAGCGAGCAGAAATCTCGGCACTTCAAACACGTCGTTTTCAATACTGCAACCTCTGAGCAAAAATATAACAAAGAAGTACAAACTAAAGGAAATGAGCAGGCGACATCGTCTTAAAACGACTATAAAAAATGTTTTAAAAAAAAGTTTAAGCACTGTACCTTCATTGATCTCTCCTGCCATGGCTCAGACTGTCATGTGAGCGCAAGGGCACCTCCATGTGATTTCCTGCAGAAAAGAAAAAGCAAGACATTTATTTCTTAAAGTTATAGTGAGCGCTGGGTGAAGTCCAAGGCCGGAGCAGAGCAATATAAATTGACACTTACATAAACTGCTATTTAAAGAGTATGCCATGATACTGCTGTAATCTTATAGTTTTGGAAGTTTAAATGTGTGCTTATGTCC